>NC_132792.1:3939393-4242424 GCF_048418805.1 Vulpes vulpes | reverse complement strand
GGTCAAATATATAAATATGTAAATATTAAGGTGGAGAGAGACAGATGGACCTAATACCCAGGATAATTAAATTTCTAAGTGAGACCATTGCATTTAACTCTGTGATTTTTTGTTGGCTGAGGTAAAGAGGCAGCCTTATTGGGCCATTTAGTATGTTTTGTGCTTTCAGGATTCCTGCTAGGAAAGCTAAAAATAATGTTTTTACCTGTTTTTCTGACTTCCTAATTTTAGAAAAATCCTATTAAAAGAAAGGTGCCCATGTAAAAAGAGATTCAACCTGGTTTAGATGCCTATGTCTTTGCGTTTAGGATGCAGTCTGCTTCCCACAAAGTGGCACCCCATCAGTTCACACCACCTCTTTCACACATGGTGATTTTTGCCATTCTTGTCGCCTGACTCATCCAGAATACTCCCTGCAACATAAAGGAAATCTCACAGATATATTTTGAATGAAATAATAAGATTTGCAGATCCTAGGAAGGTTCCTTCATCAGAGCTACCTACATGGCAAAATTAAAGCCTAAAATCTCACTGAAAGGGATACATTTCTTTGGATGATGGTGGTGATATTTTGCTTTGTAAAAAGATCAGGTTTTAAAAAATTTATTCAATTTTTCATTGACTAAATAATTATTTTAGGAATTCTAAGGACACATCCAGATCCAAGATTCTGCTCCTTTTATTATTGTTAATGCCTGTAATTCGGGATCCTTCATAAGAATTTTCTGTAATTCAGGTTCTTTTTAATCTTCATTACATTTTATTTTTCAAAATGTTCATCATGACACAGTAATAGATTTTGAAGTCATTTTAATGGTTCAAGACTAGAACTTTTTTTCTTTTAATGAAAGGAAATACAAAATAAATCAATGTGCATCAAGTCTAGAAGGATTGAAGTATTTTCTGAGAATCTCTTTTATTAATAATAAATAATATGGATGCATGTAAATAATGTACAATAGTTCTGGGCTCTGTATAATTTGAGAAACACCGCCTTGAAATATTTCCACATTGCTGCATAGACCAAATCTAGCCTGCTGCCCGTTTTTGCAAATAAAGATTTATTGGAACACAGATATCCTTACTCATTTACATATAGTCTGTGACAGCTTTCACACAGAGTTGAACAGAGACTCCAACAGAGTTTCAACAGAGACTGTATGCACCCCCTGCCCCCCCAAAACTGTGAATCCTTCTAACTAAATCTATCATGGAAAATACTATCATCAGAGGCTCTTAAACCCGTGGTTAAGAACACAGACTAGGGATGCCTGGGTAGTTCAGCTGGTAAGGGGACTGGCACTTGATTTCAGCTCAGGTTGTGAATTTAGGATCCTGAGATCGAGCCCCACATCAGCTCTGAGTTGGGCTAAGAGCCTGCTTCAGATTCATTCTCTCCTAACCCTCCCAGGCACCCCACCTTGTGTGCATGCATTCTCTCTCTCTCTCTCTCTCTCTCTCTCTCTCATAAAAACAAAACAAAACAAAACAAAACAAAACAAAACAAAACAAAACAAATAACAGACTAGAATGAGACCTAAGGGGTTATAATCCTAAATCTTTGACTTAGTGTATAAATTCAGAAGAGTGATTAACATTTCTGAGTGGTAATTTCCTCCTCTGTAAATTGAAGAGATAAACATTAAAGAAATAATGGGTGCAATGACTTGCTGGCCCAAAGTAAGTGTTGGTGCATGGGAAAAATTACACACAGTGGCTTATTGAACGGGCAAAGCTCCTTTGGTTTATTCGAGTATCCAATAATGACATGTTGGGTATTATCTCAGGGAAATGATTCTTTTGCTTTGCTTCTTCTCACTGTCCACCAGCTTCTTTGCTTTTACTCAGCTCATCTGTATTTATTTTTTAAGACACAGTCGTTAATCAAATGTAGGATAAAGACAACGCATGCCTGGAAAGTGGATGAATATTTTTAAATCTAATGTGTCTTCAATATTATACAATTTGGAGATAAGAATGCTTCACAGTTCAAGAGTATGTTTAATAATCAAAGGTCATCTTTAATTTCATACTATCAGATCACTGGAAATGACATAGATATAAAGTATGTTTTAAAATGATTGGCCTTTGGGGATTTACCCCAAAGATTCAGATGCAATGAAGCACCAGGACACCTGCACCCCAATGTTTCTAGCAGCAATGTCCACAATAGCCAAACTGTGGAAGAAGCCTCAGTGTCCATCGAAAGATGAATGGATAAAGAAGATGTGGTTTATGTATACAATGGAATATTACTCAGCCATTAGAAACGACAAATACCCACCATTTGCTTCAACGTGGATGGAACTGGAGGGTATTATGCTGAGTGAAATAAGTCAATCGGAGAAGGACAGTGTAGGTTCTCATTCATTTGGGGAATATAAATAATAGTGAAAAGGAATATAAGGGAATGGAGAAGAAATGTGTGGGAAATATCAGAAAGGGAGACAGAACATAAAGACTCCTAACTCTGGGAAACGAACTAGGGGTGGGGGAAGGGGAGGAGGGCGGGGGGTGGGGGTGAGTGGGTGACGGACACTGAGGGGGACACTTGACGGGATGAGCACTGGGTGTTATTCTGTATGTTGGTAAATTGAACACCAATAAAAAATTAATTTATTAAAAAACAAATAAATAAATAAAAAATAAAATGATTGGCCTATCATATTGTCTTCTGATGAACTGTGTGTTGTAGGTCAAGGGTACCTGGAGGGGGGAGTAGAATTATGCCCACACAAGATGGTTCTGGCCCCCTTCTAAGGCAGAGTTGGAAGGGAATATGTAAGATGTTTCTACCCACTGTCATTTGTTGAGTTATTTTATAGTACATACAACTCTCTAATACCATTTGTTCTTTTGATATTCACCTCACAGCAATCCAGTAAAGCAAAGCAAAAATAATGGTCTCTTTTGTAAAGGAGATGTCCTTAAGGCTGAAATCTGTTGTGAGTTGCTCTATTTGATACAGTGATTAGTGTCTCTGGATCACGTAGCAGTTAGATGAGGCATGGGCTATTCTATAGATATTTCAGCTGAGGATTTCAGCTCTGTCCCTCTCTAAGGCACTGGGGGCTGTGGACCCCAGCAGCCAAATGTAATTCCACTGTTTAAGGACACCAAACATTAGAAAATTAAAGATAGACTCATTTATCCAGTCAACAACAACAACAAAATACTTATGATCTACTGCTTGCCAGTTACTCTGCTAGGCAATGAACATATAAGAATAAGTGAGACATAATTTCTATATTTAAGAATATCAGTTAAGAAGGATGGTATTAAACTACAGTAACATAAGTGCCAAAATAAAGCTAATCAGAGAGGACATCTGGAGCACACTGAATGTGTGCCTGTTTAAAATAAACCTAAGCCTTTACTTATCCACTTACTCTCTAATAATGTGACCTGGGGCAGTATAAGTGCCAATGGGAACTTTCTGGAGGAGGTGACCTCTAAGCTGAAACCTGAGGGATTAGTGGGCCAACAGGTAGCAGTGCCTTTTACTTGGAGGAAACAACGCTTAAAAAGCTTAAAGTCATAGAATGAACAACACAAAAAAGTGAACTTACTGTAAACTATGCACTTCAGTTCATCAGAGTGTATAAATATTGGTTAATCAATTGTAACATTAAACTCTAATACAAAATATTAATAATAGGGGAGACTGTGAGGGTTGGGGCATGTGAAGAAGAGTATAAGAGAACTCTGTATTTTCTGCTCAATTTTTCTATAAATCTCAAACCACTAAAAGAAATACTAAGTCTTTTAAAAGGCTAACATTAGAGATGCCCTGGTTTAGAGAACATAAAGTAACAATGCAATGCACGATTAGAATATGTAATATCAACAGAAAGGATGGAGAAAGAGCACCTTTGGAGATGAGCAAGAGCTGGATCATGGAAGCCTTCAAGGACAATCTGATGATTTAGGCCTTCATCCCTAAGAAATTAAATTATTTCAACAGTGAAGTAATACCATCAAATATCAGTGTGTGTGTGTGTGTGTGTGTGTGTGTGATGTTGTGTTGTGTTGTGAGATCCTTCAAGGAACTCTTAGGAGAATAGATTGAAGAGATTCAGAAATCAACCAATCAAATGATGAGGCATCACTTAGAAGGATTTGGTGGGCAAAAGCAAAATTGATATTGAGTCCTGAGAACTTGGGTCAGTTGGAGCATAAAGAGGGGAAGCAGATGTTTTGCTATCTGAGGCCTCTGCAGACATCCTACATCATGAGCAAATTAAATTCCTCCCTCATTTTGGAAGAAGGAGATCCCTATTTGCTATATGTAGTTGCAAACCAGAGCTCTTGGTCTGAGTAATAACTTCCTTAAGCAGTCTGTTTACAGTCAGGAAGAACTGAACTCTTCATTTCTCTGCTTCTGAGGAGTGAGGACATTGGGGAGATCAAATTGCATGTAGTTTGGTGTCAGACCCTTTCAGTTTTATTCATATATTCAACAGAAATATTCCCCATTGCCCCACACTGGGGATGCCAAGTTACGTATGGTGAAGCTTTCAGTTTAGAAATTCACCTTATGTGGAATGCAGCACGTATAAACAAGTGACTGTGCTCCATTAGTAGAGAAATTGACAAAGCACAAACCTGGGAGGTTGTGCCTTTTTCACAGACAAAAGGAAGGAGTCACAGAGGTGTCACCTAAACCCAATATTGAGGGGTCAGCTGAGATGTCTCTAGGGTGACAGAAGGACATTCAAGCCAGACAAAGTGAAAGGAAAAGGAACACACACACTTGTAAAGCAACACCGTTGGATTTACTCTGGAGCTAATATGTGAAGATCAGGAAAGATCCAGATCATTGTCAACCCCATTGGGGAAGGTTAGCCTTCCTTTTCAGGATCATGGGACCACTACTGGAGTAAAGATACTGGGTAGACCAGAAGGACACTCAGGGAAGTGGCAACAAGAGTACAAAAGGTAACAGTTGTTTTGTGGCAAGCAGATGTAGGGGCCACTGAAAAGAAAGAACATCCACATGGTGCCTACAGTAAAAGCCTAGATATCTGGGGGTGTCAGCATGTTAATCAAGCAGTTTAATCAAGGCCGAGAGGTGATTTCCTAGAGTACAACCTCTGCAGCTTGACAGAAGAGGAAATAAGAGTCTAATGTCCACAAATAAGTCCACTTACCAAGCTGGTCTAGATATATATAGACAGATATATCATCTATATCTATATCTATATCTATATATCTATATCTATATATCTGTGTCTACATATATATATATTAATATAGACATTGTAATAATAACCATGACCTTGCAAGTCAGATGACTTAATAAGCCCTCTTGTCTACATACTCACTAAATATGCAGGGAGCAAATTACTGAACCTCAAAATATTTTTGTCTGTAAAATGTGATTGGTAACACCGACTCTCAATCCTCTAAGTTTGTTGTTTTTTTTTTCTTTTTTAAACAACGAGTGAGATACTTGTGAAAGTATCTGACCCAAAGTAGTCCCTCAATCTCACTTGCTACACGTCTTCTTATCAAGGCCCAATGTTTCAATCCTCATTTTCAAGAACATGCAGGCAGCATACAGAGCAGGTGTTTTTTCCTCCTGCTTTATTGAGATATAATTGACATGTTACATCGTGTAGGCTTGAGATGTATAGAGAGACATATCATACACACATGTATTGCAAAAGGATTACCAGAGCGGATGTTAAGTGTAGGTTTATTGAATAAATGAAGGGGAGAACTTCAGAGGACTCTTGCAAAGTTTGACTTTTGCATGAGAAGGCCTTGGTTTTCTCCAGTTTGCTTGTCCTTCTCTTGACATTCCAAGGGAGATTTTTAATTCCTCAGATGTTCGCTTACTTCACACTGTCACTTCATTAGCACCATATCTGTTTGTGAGGAAATCTGGCAAAGTTGATTCCTCTAGGCAACTAGTTTGTACTCTTTGTCCTTTGATTGCAATTAATGAGATTAATTGTTTATCTACTTCCCCATTATGCTTTGATGAGGCCCACGTGAGTACATTTTCCAAGAATATAAGTATTTAGTATTAGTGTGTTGTCTTATTGGGAGAGCAGTGTTATTATACTGCTTCATTAATGCCTGTACATGTGGTTCAATTAAGATTTACAAATTAGGTTTAATTAAGGTTTATAAGTAGTGAGGTGAACTCCTGGCTGCGTTCACACTGCTGATTCCTCTTTTTAGTCTGCTTTCTTTCTTTCTTTTTTTTTCCCCCCTTGCGCAGTCTTAATTGTTATTAGAAAAATCAAGTGGTACTGGAGTTGGACAAGGAAGTCTCTCCCCAGGGCATCTGATTCCACTTACTGCCCCTATTTCTTCCTATAAGCTACATCCAGAACATAGGTACCACATAACCCATTATATCTGAAGTTTAACCCACTCACATTACCAAAGAAAGTGTAGGAACACTGGAATCAGACTCCTCGCACCTGCTATGTGACTTGGGGCCAGTTACTGAGGCACTGTGATCCTTATTCTTTTCATCTGAAAACACAGAGATAATAACACTTTCCTTGATGTAACAGACACGAGGTGAAATCATCTCGGTAGTGTCTGAAACTTATACCTACTTCTATCACGGATCACGCTCACTTTTGTTCCCATACCTGCCCAAATCCTCCTCCTGGATGAGGAGTTGTGATTTTTGTCCTGTTTGTTTTTCTTTCTTCTCTGCTCAGTGTCTGACACCTTATAGGTATTCGTTATGTACTTGTACTTGTTGGGTAAGAATAGAACTGAGAACAGGAATGGTAGGGAGAATGAGAGAAAGATATATTAAAAAAAAAAAAAGAGAGAGGCCTGGTTGACACCCTGAAACATTACAATCACATCATGTAAGTGGTAAATATTGGCCCAAATTCCCTTTGCCTTCTTCCTTTATTTATATATTATATATTACATATTAATTATATATGGTTATTAATGACAGCTGTGATACTCTATTTTGTAAGAAATAGATATTTGGTCTTTGGCCCCTTTCTTAGCACAGAACTCCTAAGCATCCTTGGAATTTCCTGTGATGGAAGGAGACAGGTGCCTTTTGCTGTGGAGATGAGGTGGCTTTTGGAAAGCATGCAGGGATGGGGGCTCATGGTCAAGGCTACCAACCCTGTGATTAGAGGTTGTAGCTTTCAGTTGTATCCCCTGATTTCTGGGGACAGGGGAGGAGCTGGAGGTCGATTTAACCAATGGCCAATCAGTTAATCAATTATGCCTATGTAATGAAGCCTCCATAAAAACCCAAAAGGACATATATTAACCTGAGGGCACCTCTCTGGTGTGAGGGACCTGCTGTATTCTGTCCTGAGATGTAAACACACAGCATGGAGACAAAATGATGGTGAAAATTGACTTAAGAGAGAGAAACTCAGACAATGCTGGCTGTCTAATTTTGGTGACAGGGCTCCAAAAGTGGCAGATCAGCTCCAAACATTTTTAAGACAATACAGAGATAGAGTCAAAGGTTCAGGAAAGCTACAGCATAGAGTACACCAATGTCCATTTGTCTGGGCACACTTGACCACACAACATCGTTGGAGATAATTGGATTGTTATTTGAGGGACAATATAATAACAATAATCCTATAATAGTCGTACTTAATTAAACTTTGCTATGCAATGCATAGCATGAATTACTGAATTTAACTCTTCACAACCAAATATGAGAGTGGTTCCATTAACTCCTTTTTAATCAGTACTGTTCAAGGAAATTATATACTTTCAATTTTATAGGTAAAAGTAAAACCAGGGTTCTGACCATGCTCATCCAATTCCTTGCTCTTCTTAATAATTTCTGCTTATAAAACAGTCTACACAATATAAGATAATGACTCCAAGGACCTGACAGAGGTCTCAAATCTCCAGCTATTTAAATGACACTGTCAGATTTACTAAGCATGTCTCTAGAAACCCTCCCTTAGTGTGTAGATTGTTTTCATACGAGGGGGTCACATAAAGGAATTATACACATTTTTGGTTTAAATAAATGAAGACAATGTTTGGCTGACATCTGGAATGTCTTTCAACTGATACCATAGTCTTATCTCATCATGAAATAGCAAGAAAGGACAACGATGTTGATGTGAAGTTGCCTTAAACAACACCTAGAACAGCATCGAGAATGAAAGTTTTTGAGGGAATTGACCTTCACATGGCTTTGTCTAACTCAAAACTTAGCAGACTAGGGGACTAGGGACCTAATCCAAGACCCAACTATGTCTCTCTTTGAACCTCTATTTCCCTCTCTTGAAAAAATGTGGAGGCATCCCTCCCTGTCCTGCTTTCCCCTAAGAATCATTTACAAAATCCAGAGAGACGGTGTATATAACCTTATAAAGGATGGGGAAATGCTTGGTAAATTGTATATGGCTATATAAACATAAGGGGTTATTATGATGTTGATGATCATTGATGACAGCACCAACGAATGTGCTAATTACACTCATAAAATGAAGATGCAAATGCTTTACTCTGGACTTTCAAGAGAGGCTTATTCTTCTCCTAGAAAGAGAGATTATAAGCACAAAATATTCCTTTTTATTAGTACCGCAATAACTGTTCTATGTAATATTAATAACAATAATAAAATGTAAGACACTTCTGCAGTATTTTCAGGGAGAAAAGAACACAAGAGCTAAAAAGTGGAGTGCGCGGGAATGCGTCCCTTTTAATGGCATCTGTAAAAAACCAATGTGCGCTTCCACAAATCTGTGTCTCACTCCAACCCCCTCTGTGTTGCATTTACCCTGATTCATGTTTGCATCCCTTTCTGGTTTGGCATCCTTTGTACCCTCAGTGGATGCATTAATAAAAATGACCCTGATGAGCCCTATAGCTGATTTTCTCTATTCTCAACAGACACGTCTCTACTAAATTGTCCCAGACCTGTCCACTGGTATTTATCAGTACATTTGGCCAGAATCCTTGGATGAATGTTGATTGCATATGACAAGGTTCACTTCAGGGGCTCCTGTTGCATTTGGATTGTACACGCACACACACTACCCAGAGAAGCTATGACAACTCCGTGTTTCTACATCATTTGTCACAAACCATGCTTTTGTATCTGGTTAAAGTTCGCTTAGGAAAACATATCTGCCTTGATTTTCTATGACTACTTCTGAGAGCCATGCTGGGCTTTATACCTTTCCGTCGGCTTTAGAGTGAGGGTCAAATTTGGGCCAGGTAACATTCTAGGTGCCATGAAATATAGGAGGAAATATCTCGGCTGCTGACCAAATAACTTCTACTTTAGCTGAGTAAGTGCATAGTTTCCTATCGTTGTTGTAACAGGTTACTATAAATTTAGCCTTAAAGCAACACAAATGTATTATCTTACAGTTCTGGTGACCGGAATCTGAGAGGGATCTCACTGAGTTAATATCAAGATATCAATAAAATTATGTTCCTTCTCAATTTATAGGAAAGAATCTTTTCTCTGTATCTTTTCTGGAAGCTTCCTGTATTTCCTGGCTCATGGCCTCTGTCTCCATGTTCAAAGCTGGAAGTGTAGCTTCTTCAGATGTCTCTGTGACCCTGACTCTGGCTCTCTTGCCTTCTTTCCTTCATAAGGATTACATTGGGCCCGTACAGGTAACCGAGGATAATCCCCCATGTCAAGGTCAGCTGATTAGCAATTAACTCCATCCTTAATTTCCTCCTTTCATATAACATGACATATAAATCCCTGGGATTATAAGATGGATATCTTTGGGACCCTGTATTCCGTAACAACAAGGATATCACTTAGATTATGGAACTGGCACATATAGCTTGAACTCAAACACCATGTTCCATTTTTAGCATTCTGACCCTCTTTCTGACGTCTCAGCTGATTTCCCCTGGTACTTATGTGTTATTATGTGAACAGCTTAACAATGTGTATTGTTTCTACTTTTGCTTATATAAAGCCCATTGACATTGTTTGGGGTTCTAGGACCTTGGCCCACACCAATCCTATCACAGCAGACACTTAGAGGAGAGAACAGTGGGGAATACTAAGGGAATCCTTTATGGAAAGGATCATGATTTAAATCAAAAGTAGCAATGGAAAGAGAAAGGACATGTGGTTCTGATCAATCTCTATTTTGTTGCTTTCTCAAAAACAGATAGAAAATTTAAGGAAGCTCATTCTCTGTCATTGTCTATTTGTAAAATAAACATAATCCAGCCAGTCTTGAGGGACACATTGGATCGATTGTGATAGGGTGTATAAAAATGTTTAGTCTATGCTTAACACATAGTAAGTAATAAATAAAGAATGCCATTAACACTATCAATATTTATATTGTTTTGCTAAAATTGTCCTCCACTTCTTATAACCTCCATTTTGAATGAAAATTAAATTTGAAAGATTAGCCAGATCGAGCTAAATAAATTTTTTCCTCTTGAGTCAAACCATAAGTTTTATCTGTGACTTTATTGCTTATATTTCTGAATGGATTTTTGTTGTTGTTGCTTGGACTATGAGAGAACAAATCAATGCAGCATCAATAATTAAGCCGACAATATTCATTTTGCAACCATCTTCTTGGCAAAGTGAGAGATTGAGAAATAGCTCCTAATACAATCCTTTAAGCAGTGGACATGAAAACATAAATTTCTACATGCAAATGCCATGGTTTATAAATAAACCTCTTGCTAATGTGATCCCTAAGTATAAATTATATCAATATTATACAGTTTCATTACTTCAGAGACAAATGGAAATATGTCTATAAAAGAATCTTAGATGATACTGAATTTAATTTGCAGCTCATAGACTCACAGGCATGAAAGTTTGGGAGGATTGAATCTATACTTTCATAAGCGATCATCTTGTTACACACCTGCCAGGTGTCATCTAATATCTCTCTTATTAGTGAAAGGAGTTTTACTATTTCACAGGAAGCGGTTTTATTTATAGACAGCTCTGGATATTATCAACCTATCAATTAATCAATTAACTAATTCAAAATTAATGGTTTCCTGTTTCAGGTTAGTTTTGGGTTGGTGACAATAACATATTTTGAGTTCCATATTTTGAGTTCCCTCTATAAGCCATGTACTATGTGCTGTTTCATTTAATCATCCCAAGGAACCTATAATTTCACATTATTATCAGCCCTGTTTTAATATGGAAAAAGTGATGCTTTAAAAGAATTTGCCGGAATGCCTGACTGGCTCCGCGGTTGAGCGTCTGCCTTCGGCTCAGGGCATGGTCCTCGAGTCCCAGGTTCGAGTCCCACATCAGGCTCCATGCATGGAGCCTGTTTCTCCCTCTGCCTATGTCTCTGCCTCTCTCTCTCTTTGTGTCTCTTGTGAATAAATAAAAAAAATATTATTTTAAAAATAAAAGATAATTTGCCTATAGTCATACCACTACCTTGTTTTGGGGATGGAGACAGAGTCTTAATCCCCATGACATACTAACTCCTAAGATGAGTGATGCCCACAGTCCCTGAGAATTGTAGAGTCAAGAGGAAACCACAAAAACAAATGCCTTGAGGTATAACTTGGGAACGGTAATAAATGGCATATGTACACAGTATTATGAGAGCACAGGAGTACGTACTATTAGATTTTATTTCTGTTGGTTTTGCAAATTCAATTTCTTTTAAAAATAAGGATCAATATTTACTACTTAGGATCAGATAAAATGCCATACATTCCTTAACAACAAACCTACATCTCCTTAAACTTTGAGTACTGACATGATGATGATAGCAAAATTGTCATTCACTCAGTTGGAGACCAGACACGTGAAGTCTTCTCACCAATTCCTTTTTCCATGTGTCAGGCCAGCTCAGGTACTTGCCCTTAGGATTCTTTCTCCAACATCAGTCTCTTCACTGATTCCTCCCTTACACATTCATCTAAATAAAATAATTACAGAAAACCAACTGGTCCACCAGAGGCTTGATGTTGCAGACTGATCCAGGCAAACTGCCTAGATATTCTCTGAGATGGAATAGCCTTGTGTTTAAGGATGTGGGCTCTGTGGTAACAGAGGTCTGGTGCCATCGCTCGTCACCTTCATGAGCTTGAGCAAGGAACTTAGCCTCATGAGTCTGTTTTGTCTTTGGTGAAGTGAGCATTAAAATATCTTCCTCAAATGTTTGTTATGAAGATTACATAAAATAATCTCTCTAAAGCGTTTTACAGAGTGGCTGGCAAACAGGATTACTTAATAACTGTTGACTATTTGTGAACTTTGCTGAAACTGTGATTACTGTTTTGGAAATGCAAAGTGAAGGGCTACCTTCCTCCAGCCAAGCCCATCTTGCCTATTGGAATAATAAGCGATCCTTTCCAGGTATAAGGTGTTTGATTATTTATAAACACTTTCCCATTAATGATTTCATTTATTCCACACACTAACGTAGGAGATAGGCCCTGTCATTCTCAGTGTGATGATGAAAACTGAGATTGAAGGAAATTAACAGACATTCCTGGAATATTCTGGTGGTTTTCCAAGGCATAATGCGATGTAAAATGGAAGCACTAAATTATATTAATGGTGTCTTCTTAAACTACAAAACTTTCTTTACTTTGTGTGCTTAAACGTTTTTAAACAATAAATTTTGCTATCGCCAATTTATTGAGATTGATTTTACTAATTAATATTTCAAAGCATTTGCTTCATTTAATAAGACAAAGTCATCCCCACTGAATTTCAAAGTTAGCTATAATTAATGATGATATTATGAAAATTAATGCTTTTCCATTACCCATTATGACATCATCAGTGCTAATGATCTGTTTATTGCTGCTCTGCTGATGGCAGTTAAAAGAAGCCACAATTTAAAGAGGAGAATGCCTAGATCTTGTTCAAAACCAGTGAAATCCTTCACATTTAGAGAAGATTTTATTCTGAAATCACCCAGCAAACATGGCATAAGAAACAACCAGTATTCCAAAAGTACAAGGCATATTCAGGCTACTGGTCTGACAAAGAAGCAACATTGTCTAAGTATAATCCTCCCTAACCCTTTCTTCCAATGGAATGTCATTTCTAACATCTAAAAGACTCTTTTGTGGAACTTGAAGAGGGAAAATGGAAAAGAAAAACATTACTAGGGATGATTAATACCCATTAAGTCCACACCCCCACACACAAATAAAATGAACACCCTCATTGAATATCCTTGAAACCACAACTCCAGATGCCAGTTTTACAGCATCAAAAGGTAGAGTCTGAACCTCTTAAATGTAAACATTGCTGGGATGTTGATAAAAAATTCATGCATTGCCAGAAACAACTAAACGGGAAACTTTTCTAAGGAGATTGAGTAGAAATATTGCCCAATTTCACCTGTGGCTTAGATAAAAGATTTGGGAGGTTTTTATTTATAGCAGCATTGATTCAAAAGATTTTATCTTAATAATTGATGGATAAGACAATGATGAATTTGCAAACAAAGCAGATGGAATCAGAAGGTTAGAGCTGGAGAGCGTCTCTAAACTCTCTTTATCCTCAGGGAGAAAACCGGGAACATGAATATTTCAGGGACATGTTGAGTGAGTCGTGCGTCAGGAGTAACACTTAGACGTCCTCACTGCTCCAATCAGCCTACATCCTCTCACCACCCCTAATGGGTACAAAGGTGAGAGGTCAATAAAACAAAATGAGTGGGGTAGGCAGAGGCTTTGTTTTCTTTGCAAAAATAAGCAAATGAGAATGGTATTATTTTTTGTTCTGCAGGAAGATTATGGCCTTTGTACCTTCCACTTTATGGTTTCCAGGGTTGATCTGTCTCATCTCATTGACCTGTGGTGAGTCCACTCCCACCTCACTGCTTTTAGTAAGTCAAAGGTAAAATGTCAACCCCACGTGGCCTCTCAAAGAAGGGCTCCCCTCTCTTCAATCACAAATGTTGATTCTCTGGGCTCTAGTGGGACAGCGCGCAAACACACGATCAGATCTCTTTGTTGGAAGGTATGAACTGTTAAGTCATCCAAGACCCCTCAGTCTCACTGTAAATAATGCCCATGAGAGGGATAGAGCCCTTCGTTTAACCTGGGGTATATTTTGCTGACCATTAGTACAATAATCTAAAATGTCCATTATCTCAAATTCTTAATGACAGAATTTTCAGTTTCCTGAAAAGTCCTCATGCGTAACAAATATAATAGGACTAAATAAAGACATCTAGCTAAGACATTCAGCTAACTAAGCTGAATATAACCCAGGGGCCTAAGCCATGGATTGGGTTTAAAGTGACACAGTTCCAATTAACCAGTGAATCATGGAGAAGATTTTGTGAGTGGAAATGTTTAGAATACTTCTCTGCTCTACCCACATATCCAGGGCAGGGCATTCTGTGCTCTGTAGGGGCAGAGCTTTGTCTTGCTCATCATTAGTAAGTGTCAGACACATAGGGGACCACTCATAAATACTTGCTGAATAAATCAGAAACTTAAAGGCAGACCCACTCACCCAAGACCTACAAAAACGGAGTATCATTAGGAATGTATTTATTTTGTTAGTTACAAATATAGTATGATACTCAACCAGTCCTAAGAACCATGGCTTTAGGGACATCTCATCCTGAACAGATCAGCTTTTTCCCCCCCAATTCCAGAAGCCAGATGGCATACAACTCGGTTCATGGGCATCAGGATTCTAAGGGAAAGGACAAAGATGATGATTGGGCAGCTTTTCTCCCTTGCCTAGTCCTTTTATTTGGTAAATAATACAGAAAAAGTTTAGCCAGATGCCCTATTTATTTAAATCAACATGGAATCTACACATCTGCTAAGTCAGCCAGTCCCAAGCCATAATTAACACCAACAATAACTCCATGTAATGGCTACCTAGGACTTTATATTTCACCAACACTTTCATGATATCTGTTTTAAATTTTCATGCTAACAATAATCCTAGAGGTAGGTATTATCTTACACTGTGAGGAAAAATACTCTCCTATTACTGTACTATTCAGAACAATTTGGTAACAAGTGAGATAATTCTAACTTAAACTCATGAAAGCAAAGGCAGCCATTCATTGGTGCCAAGACTCTACAGGGGTAGAGAGATAATGTGTCTCCTGGTTCCAGAACTAAAGAGCATTTTCTCATCTTCCTCCTCTAGCTCCTCCTCCTCAGACTCCCTCTACCTATCCTAGGCTAATGGACAGTGGACATGGAGGGGATGGGGTTTTCTCAATGACAGATCTCCAGAATCCAATGTAGTGAGAGTATAATATAGCAGCTCTCTAGTGGACAGAGGCAAAATCCACAGATTATTGCAGGGAAAAATATAAGAAATATTCATTAAGTTAAAAAGCATATGTCCTTAGAGTCTTGTGGGGTTCTTTGGAGCTAGAGGAATCCTGAAATTATAGGTCACCCACATAGGCTTTGAGACATGCTTTGGATATTTTTGTTTTGTTTGTTTTCTGGAAGTCTCATAGCATCCTCAAATTTGAAAGTATTATAGAACATATCAATGGCCAGTGGTGACAAAATCTACATAGAACCTTCCTTTATGGTGTTCTGGGGGGAAAAAAACAATAACTTCCTACTTATCTATACTTTTCATTATGGCTATGCATATCATTATGCTTCTGAAGACACTGGTGGTACCTCTATGTATTAGACCATCAGTGGAGCCTTCTATACAAAATTGAGACATTTTCTTTGCAGAAAATCTTACCAACATTTTCACGGTGTCCAAATAGATGACACTGTGATTGCAGAAAGCTCTACTAATCCAAATCTAATATGTGTAAGAATACTTGGTTTGGAAGGAGACAAAATACTCATCAACAGTCCTCCAGATTTCTTTACAAGCCATGATTATGTGCCAACAGGTCATGTTTGGTTAGAAGGTGATGATCTACAAGATTCTACAGAGTTCAGGTAGTATGGAACTATTCCATATGGACTAATAAGACAACCTGTCTTCTTAAGATGTGGCTTCTGAGCAACTTTGAATTTCCTAATGGCAACAGATTTTGTGATGATTAGAAAGCGTTATTTGTTTGACCTGACATTGTCTCCTGTTCATGTGGTTTTATTGTTGCCACTGAAACTATGCACTTACCAATAAATGATTGACTGTTCAAAACAAAGCTTATAGCCATCTGACACTGAACAGAGCCATATTGCCACACTGAACACCTGAACTACTCTACCGATGTCTACTATACTAATTAACTTTAACACAGAAAATAAGACCCCAGACAAAAATTTACTTGTGAACACTTCCTGGGGCCCAAAATGGAAAATATTTGCTCAAATGTTGCAGGGGGACAAGTGTTCTGGGTCACTCTGATTCAGGTTGTTGAGTGAGAGCTAGGATTAGATGAGACTGGATTTGGAAGGGGGCAGGATCAAGCAGGGCATGAAGTACGGACAGTGGGAGAAGCTTGAATTCACACAGCACACTGAGTGGCAGAAAGTAGTGGAGACAAAGGTATACATCAAATCAAGAAGGCCATGCCCCAGATGCCAGGGTCATGGTTCCTTGTGGCTTTGTCTGTGAGCAGAGCTGAAGGAGGGTGTTTAGAGTGATGGCTAGGATTGTCTGTGTCCTACACGGAGTTCCAGGGTAGAAATGCTAGGCATTTGTTACCATTTTTTTTAAGCAAAGGCAGCCTTGATATCCCTTGTCCTTAGGTACTGGTCACAGAGTTAACAAGAGACATGATTTAACAAATGTTGTCAATCTCACGGTAACAGGTGAATCCTGATAAAATAAACAAGGTTGAGGTAAAAGCATCCACACTAACCTGCCACTGTTGGAAAGATTATGATCTTTTTTCCCTTTCTTCAACTCATGGAAAAGATGAGTTTCATTCTAACAAGTCCTCAAAAGATTCTCAAGTCTTTTCTTTCTTTTTTTTAAATTTTTATTTATTTATGATAGTCACACAGAGAGAGAGAGGCAGAGACACAGGCAGAGAGAGAAGCAGGCTCCATGCACCGGGAGCCTGACGTGGGATTCGATCCCGGGTCTCCAGGATCGCGCCCTGGGCCAAAGACAGGCGCCAAACCACTGTGCCACCCAGGGATCCCTTAAGTCTTTTCTTTTGTTTTGTGTGTTTCTCAGAACACAAGGGGTTGGAGGTGACCAGGGTACCTGTCAGACCTAAGACCGTCTTCCATCGTATGCGGCATGCCCATGGTAAATTGAAAACCCTCTTCTGGTTGGGTGGGTGTGTGGGGTGGGGTTCACAGAATGCTTCCACACTCCTGTGATATGCCACCCTTAACCACCACACCAGTGATGTCCGTGGTATCTGTCCACACTAGAAAACATACATTTTGCATAACAAGGGTTTTGCCTTAACATCTAGCACACAGTAGGCGTTCAAGACATGTTTTGGACAAACGAAGAGAAATCTTCCATGTTGGGAAAGACCAATGATTTGTGTGTGGGATTGTGAACCCTGGCAGAGTCCACATTGGCTTTGACTCTTCCTCCTCAAGAAAGTGTTGGATTAGGCAGGAAACAAGAGGGAAGACTGACAGACAGACAGGATGCAGATGGACAGGAGAGATAGGAGGCACACTCCACTGGGGTTCCTGAAGAGATACTTAGGGACTCTTTAAGAGGTGAGGTTGGATGAGGGAATGAGCAGGTCATGCTGAGATGCTGGTGAGAGAAAATCATTGCCCCCTTGAGTCTGTAAGGCCACAGGGGAGGAGGATCATTACAGGAGCCTGGGTGGAAGCTGAGTCTTGTAAAGGAGCTGCCCACCAGACTGTAGACACAGAGGCCAGCCTGAAGTCCCTCTGCTCTCTCCTCATTGGATGTACCCCTTTGAAGACCCTCTTGAATATCAGGGGGAAGGGAGCCACGTGATGTAGTCCCTGGGGCTCAGTGCACAGATAGGGAACAAAGGGATAAATGGGGACTCACCAGCTTCCAAGTGTCCCTTCAGGAATCGGGAGAGGTGGTGGGAAAGACAGAGGTTGCTCTCTGGGTGGGGCCAGCAGGTCACAGTGGGCCTCCACTTTCCAAGAAGTGACCTAAAGTGTTAAAATAAGGTGAATCTTAAAGAAGATGCCATAAGATTGTTTTTGCACTCGAGTTCAAGGTCAAATCCAGTTTTTATCCTTTACCACTGACAAGACATATGCATGACTTAATGTTTGATGCCATTTCAAATATTTTTTTGGAAAGTAGATAAATGCACAATTATTCGATATTCCACCAATACTTAGTGAGTGCTTACAATACACCAGACTCTACTCTTAGTTCCTGGAGATGCATCATTGAACACACCAGACAAAAACAGTTGTCTTCAGGGGTGCACCTGTTAGTGGGTGAAGACAGAGTGTAAACATATGGTGTGATGCCCAGTGTGCCAGCTAGTGGTGTGTGCCATGGTGGTTAAGAGCAGGAAAGGACGTAGGAGCACCTGCAGGGTGGTGTCTCAGGGTCCTAGGGAGGTCTGTAAAGGACCCATGGAGCAGGGGCCTCCTGAGCTCACAGCTGATGGAGGTGAAGAAGTGGCCGGTGCATATATATCTAGAAGAGGAGTGTGTCAGGTAGAGGGAATAGAATGTGAAAATCCTGTGTGAAAGCATGCCTGGAAGCTTCAAGGAAGGAAACGGGGAACAAAGCCAGGCGGCTGGGGCAATGTGAGATGAGGAAGCCATTGAGAACCTGAGACATGGGGCAAGGCATGAGATTGCGAAGGTCGCATGGGGCAAGGTGACATTATCACAGATGGGAAAACTTTGCAGGGTTCCAAAGGTGGAGTTACCTGATCTGACTCATACTTAAAAAAAAAAAAAATCCCTCTGGCTGTGCTTTAATTTCTTCCTGGATCCACTAAAAAGTTTGCAATGATTTTTTTTTTTTTTTTAATCTCGGACACTTCCCATCTCTTAAATGGATAAGTCTGCCTTTTTACTGAAGCCTCTTCCATCGCTAATTTTGTTACATGGTGATTACATGGGCTGTGTGAGGAAAATGAAGCAGAGCATTCCTGTCATGTAATTATATTTTAAAAGCCAAGTAATAGCAGCTACTTTTATTAGCATTAACAATTAGCAGACCTCTTAACTTTGGCTGTGATAAAGAAATCCCTTGTAAGGATTTTGTAGTGTCAGTTTTATGTACCTGTCATATGCACACGAACAATAGAATTAATGTCAAGGGGAGTTGATGCAGGCAGCCTTCATGAAAAAATACAAAGAGAGGAGAAAAAATAATAATTTGGCAGATTATCAGGAAAACACCACCCATGATCCTTAGACCCATTATATTCCCAATCATTTTCTTGATTGATTGAAAATACATTCTGGAGAGCAGAGGTCACGTCTTATGCTTAGAATAACACAATTTTAAAGTTGAAAGGATCCTAGAAATTATCTCAACAGGCAGAAACTCAGAAGCTTTAGGGGCTGGGCAGATGATATTAATGAGTAATAATGCATCACAAAGAGGAGGCAGCCGGGAAAACACAAACGAGGTCAAAAGAAAGCAGCTGCTCACATCCAGGATCTGATGCTCCAGGAGGGGCGGCTGACCCAGTGTTGCCAGGTCCACTGACTCCTCATGATATCCTCTTTTACAGATAACTTTTATAATTATATTTTTAAAAGATTTTATTTATTTATTCATGAGAGAGAATGAGAGAGAGGCAGAGACACAGGCAGAGGGAGAAGCAGGCTCCATGCAGGGACCCTGCTGCGGGACTCGATACCCAGTGTCCAGGATCATGCCCCGGGCTGCAGAAGGCACTAAACCACTGAGCCACCCAGGGATCCCCAGCTTTTATAAATATTTATAAATAGTTTAACAATACTTGGTGTTTGCCATCACACACACACACACACACACACACACATAGTGACAGGACTAAATAAAACACATATATATTCAAGAGGATTTGGGGCCCTGAGCTACCAGTTTGCACCTAATTTAGTCCAGTTGAGACAACTGAGTCCTAGAGAAAGGACATAACTGACTTATCCAATAGCGTTCTGACAAGTTAGTGGCAAAGCGAATTACATTTTCATAGGGCTAGGTTCTATGCTAGAAAAAAATCACAGGATCACTGGTAAGTGTGAAACAAATTTTGAAGACTCATTCTAACTTAGCTTTTTATTTTTCCCAGATGTAATGATTGAGTCCTCGAGAATCGAAGGGACTTCTCTGAGGATGCACAAGACAGTGAGACACAGAGGCAAATCCGGAAGGTGGTCTGGTACTCTGCTTTCTAATTGCATGTCTCGTGCATGCAAGGAAATGACACCTGATTATCAACAGTCAAGACCTTGGAATGTGCTCTGTGTTCATTTCACTCTGTATTTCAGGCCCTGAGCCCAAGAGCCATGTGCCACGTCTGCATGCAGGTGAAGGTTTGACCAGGGTACCTATGCATCCACAGAGGAAGCCCTGGAGATGCTTGGCCTTTCTTGCCCCTAGAGAGTTAGCGACTTCAGATTAGCAGAGAACAGCTTACTATCCGGAGCCCCTACCTGTGGCCAGTCTGCAGTGCCTCTTATCCTCACTCAAGTTCATCTCTAAAGCCCAGACAACTCCAGGCTGCAGCAAAACCCTCCTATCTGCGAAGTTAACTATCCTAAGACATGTTCATGGCCGGGGGAAAATGAAAACATATTTCAAGCTTAAAATGCAGCAAAGGAAGGTACTGCAGATCAAGGTAAATTTTTTTTTTCTTCAAGGCTAATCGTGAATAGTCTTCACAGTCAAGCTAGCAAGTGGGCAGCAAATGGCTCACAAACCACAGAATGGGGTGGCCCAGTGGCCTGTAAGAGGATGCATCCAGGAGACACATGCGTGATGAGACAGAAGAGCACAAGGCTGTCCCTAGGTGATACCTGCAGAAGGATGGAGATGACCAGAATTAGGGATCAGGAAAGACAAGATTGTTTGCACCTCTGGTTATTCTGAGATCGTTTTCCAACAGGGCCATTCTGCACGCAGCACTTCTTCAGAGCCCCTTGGATCACAGCGCGGCTCTGATTTCCCCTGTATGTGTTTGTGATATGCACTTAACCTGCATTTGCTCCAATCCTGTCTCATAATGTGCCCCTGTTTTTTTTTTTTTTTTCTTCTTGATGGATGCACGTCCCTGGGGCAAACAGCCTGGCTTTCTCTAGGAGGCAGCCCAGGAAGCCAGGGCATCCTCCTCGAAAGGCTCAGATTCTCTCTGACATCAAGCTACCACTGGAAAACAGAAACTAGATCTCCAACTTGCTTGAGTAAGTTGGGTTGCCCACCTCCCTAAATCAGGGTGATGTAACACCAGGAGATCGTGATTTGCTTTAGAGACAGTCCCACACTGGGTAAATCAACCTGGCAAACTTAATTTGTTTTAGAGCAAGACAGCTTGCAGTCTTGACAAAGAGAGCCGTGAGGCCACAGCCCTCTATCAGAGGCCCCTCTGTCTCCATCCTTCATCCCTTTGAACAGCCATCCCCTTTTACTGTGCCCGCTCCTATCACTGTGCTTGACAGAGTGGAAAAGACATGATCTTTAGAGACACACCAACCTGGAATGGATTTCCAGCTTAACCACCAACCCCATGGCCTTGGGCATAGTTTCAACCTTTAGAAAATGGAGAGAAAACAGTAGATGCCATTGCACGCTCCTGGGGTGAATTACGTGAGCTCAAGTTTGCCAGGTGTGCAGCCCACTGCAGTTGTTTAATTGAATTGAATGTTTATGTTTCATCGTATTTTCCTGGGTTTTCCTGCACTTCCCACCTGCCTTTTCTCCAGCCCTATCTCCGTTCTCTCTGCATCTGCATTTGGCTTCCATTCAGTCTCTTCCTGGAGACCTTAGCTCTCCAAGACTATGTCCCCTTGTTTCCTGTCCCCTTATCCTGCTAAACTCTTTATGTTCGGTTAGTCCTGCTCTCTCCCTGCCCCTCTCTCCGAGCACAGCTCTCCTGCTCTTTTTACAACTTGATAACTGTTCTGCTTTTTGGCTCAGTATCCTTATTTCTCCGTGCATCCCTTGTCAGATTCTCTCCCTCACTGCAAATGTATTGACCTTGATTTTCTGTGCCTTTTCCCATGGGTGTCCATGTGTCCCAGCCTATCTTTCAGGTTTTGCGTCCTATCCTCTCCTGCTCATTTGATTGTTACACCACCTCACTATTTGCCCCTCTTCCTCTATCCTCCTTTCCCTTCCCTTCAAATGCAGCCTCTCCCCATTAGTATGTGCTATATGCTCAATCTATACAATGACACTGGGGTTGTGTTGTTTGGGAATGACACGTGATGATTTCTCTGGTTTGTTTTTAATTTTTTTTTAATTTTTATTTATTTATGATAGTCACACACACACACACAGAGAGAGAGAGAGAGAGAGAGAGAGAGAGAGGCAAAGACATCGGCAGAGGGAGAAGCAGGCTCCATGCACCGGGAGCCTGACATGGGATTCGATCCCGGGTCTCCAGGATCGCGCCCTGAGCCAAAGGCAGGTGCTAAACCACTGCGCCACCCAGGGATCCCTCTCTGGTTTGTTTTGACCTTGACTTCCCCTTGGATGGTCTACAGGCAGCTGTTTCATTTGAATGAGTCAAGTCTCTGTTAGTTTGATGCTTGTGCTCCAGAACATTGCTCCTCGGCTCGGTTTCATATTTTACACCCTATGAATATCATGCCCAGAAGCTCACAATCTTTCACCACAATGTAGCAGGTGACACAAAGAGAATTTGTTACAAAAGAAAGCAAACCTAAACACATGTCATTGTTGGATTAATAATAAAAGGTCAAAAATCTTGTGGGAGAAAGATGAAAACTTGTAGGTTGGAAATATGAAACATGATAGCGTACCTTCTAGACAGAGGTCACACATTTTATGCAATACCAGCCTCACTTTCTGTATGAAAAGACTGACACTCAGAGAGAAGTGCTTGTCCAGAATTGTACACAGTGCTGACAAGTGCATGAGTTGGGATTCAGATCCAGGTTTTCACACCCCTATTTCTGAGTGGGTAGACTAACTGTGGCTGGCTGTCACTCACACTGCAACCACCAGAGATAAATATACAGGAAGACAGATAAATGATTAAATGTGCATGTTTGCAATGATTGGATACTTATGGAAATAGACTGTATGAACTAAAATTCCAGAGCTAAGACCTCCTGCGCTTTTCTTTCGTGGGGGCACATGCTGACTCTGACTCTGGGCTTACAGAGGTAAGGGACTCTGCATGACAGAGGTCAGCCAGTAGGGGTCCTGAGGACAGCACTTGCTGCCATGACCAAGCAGAGCCAAAACACCCTCATCATGTTCTACAGCTGCCAGCAAGCTTGG
Organism: Vulpes vulpes; assembly: GCF_048418805.1. NCBI lineage: Eukaryota > Metazoa > Chordata > Mammalia > Carnivora > Canidae > Vulpes > Vulpes vulpes. Next base: position 4,219,188 of record NC_132792.1, on the reverse strand, counting down.
GCCTGGGCTGGGAATTCAGAGTGAGATCACAGATTACCTAGGAGAAGAACGTCCCACCAGAAGGAGGGACCCACAGTAAGCTCAAGCAGATCCTGCCCTGAGGAACTTTGTCAGAATTGGATCCTGCATGTGGCAGAGGACTAAGAAGATGAAATCAAAATCTCTGAACCACAGAATTATTAGGATTTAAGATAGAGGCAGGCAGTGCTCTCAAACAAAAACCCAGAGTGGATGGTGCTTGAAGAAGGGGCTGGGTTAAAAGAGGCACACACTTGAGACTCCCGAAAATTGAGAATCAATCTTGACTCAGCTCTCTTCCTGAGCAGCCCCTAATTTATCTGGGAAGAGAGCAAAATATGACTGCAGTCAAATAATATTAATTCTGCCCAATATGTTTCACGTATATACCATGCAAGATGTATATATGTTTGTGTGGAAGCAGAAAAATGTAACTGATAACCAAGGAGAAAAAGACACGAAGGCAGATCCACTATGGCCCACTGAATGGCACAAAAGGATTTTAAAACAGCTCTGAAAAATGAGACAATAACAGACAAATAATATTTTAAGAGAAAATTCAAATAGGTATTCTACATCCCAAAACTACAAAACCAAAAATAAAAAAACTCATTGAATGGAAAGACAAAGAAAGATCAATTGAAACTATCCATATATATATATATATATATATATATATTTATTTATTTATTTTTTTATTGGTGTTCAATTTGCCAACATATAGAATAACACCCAGTGCTCATCCCGTCAAGTGCCCCCTCAGTGCCCGTCACCCAGTCACCCCCAGCCCCCTCCCACCTCCCCTTCCACCACCCCTAGTTCGTTTCCCAGAGTTAGGAGTCTTCCATGTTCTGTCTCCCTTTCTGATATTTCCCACTCATTGAAACTATCCAAGCAAACACAGAAAGGGGAAAAAAAAAATAAAGGAAGAACACAGAAGAGCTTAAGAGACATGTGGGACACAGTTCTCATGTTGATGTGGAATATATGTTAGAAGTAAACTTTGCAGAAATAATATCCAGGAATGTTCAAAAGTGATGAAAAATATCAACCCACAAATTTAAGAAGCTTGATAAACTCCATGCTCAAAAACATAAAGAAGGGGCCCCAGGGTGGATCAGTTGTTTAAGCATCAGACTCTTGGTTTTGACTCAAGTCAAAGTCATGATCTCGGGGTCATAAGATTGAGCCCTGTGTCAGGCTCCTCACTCTGCTTAATATTCTCTCTCCCTCTCCTGCTGCCCCTCACCTCTTAAATCAATACACACATCTTAAAAAGAAAACAGCAAGAAAAACCCTATTGAGGCACATCCAAACTTACCAAATTATATACAATAAGAAAAATCATTAAATCAGCTGGAGAAAAAAACACATTATATTTATTAGAGCAACAGTAATGCTGACCTTGCAGCAACGAGGAAGAGGTAAGCCAGAAAAGAATGGAATGATGTCTTTAAAAGTGAAGAACAAATCCAAGATTTCTAAGCGTAGACATTATATTTATTTGACTATTTAAAGATTGTGAGCTGAAAAACTTTTTGCTTTCTTCTGTTGAAGGACATCCCAAAGAGGCTTGATCTTGTGTCTTTTATTGCATAACCCCTGGGTTTGTGTTCTTTGCAGGGATAGGAATCTAAGAGGATACAGACTCTTCACCATCTCTTCATTCAGTATTTCCCACAAGAAACAAATACAAGTGCAGCCTGGCAATTAAAGGTACTTTTCTGGCCACATTGAGGGTAACTGGGGTTTCAGCAATTGAAAAGATGATGCACACATGTGAGTGTTTTATTTCTTTCTCTCCCAAGATTATTTCCTTTCTGTCATCTGAGCTTAAAAATATATAGTTCCCAAACCTACCTCCTGGACTGCTGAGTACATGTGGGTTGTTCCTGCTTCTTAGTTTCATTTATATTGTCAGAATAGAACAATTGGTTTGGTTTTCTTGAGTTTAAGATATGTGTTCCTGAATCTCTTGCAAGACATTTTCAAAAATGAGGAAAGTATAAGGAAGAAAAATGAGGGGGAGGCATTGCAATCACATGGAAACAGACATAGAAGTTGGTTATTATTTTTTCCCTTTGTAAAAAGACTCCTGGATATTGAAATGAAGCTATCAATGTCACCTTCAAAGAAATTGATGGAGCAGAGAACAGAGCTGCGAGCAGGAGAGCTGGGCATGACAATCTGTGAGCAAAGCTCTGGGATACATGAGAAAGCAGATTGCATGCACGTCTTACCATGTGTGACTGCACATCCGAGGGACATTCCAGGTCAAAGCCAGGGAGACTCACTGGCCCTCTGTGTCTGTGATTGGGGAAGAGCCATTCAAAAGACTGAATGTATTTCTTTATTTTTGGTTTCTAAGGATTTTCTTTGATTGCTTGATTCTTCATTTTGGGGAAAGGTACAGATGGAATTTATCATTTGAAGATTTCTTATATTTTGTTCTTTAAACCTCTTCATATAACTTCATGTTAAATTCTCCTTACTGTGGAGAGCCATGAACTGTTATTAGTCTGATACGGGACATATTCTCAAGAAAGCTATGAGGGTCTATGAGAAATGATGTGGGATTTCCATCATATCGATAATGTGGATGCATGTTTCCATGAATGAAAAATTCTGAATCTGATCTCCAATGTGTGTGTGTGTGTGTGTGTGTTGGAGGTGGGGAGGTGTGTTTCCCACCCTACCAAGCAGTTCTCTGACACCAGCTGGGTGTACTACAATTCAACTCAATTCTGATAGTGCCTACCTAGAGATGCATCAGATTCCACAGGTTCAGGGCTGGGTCCTATTAAGACTGCCCTCACTTGAGATGCCAATTTCAAGACCAGGTTGCTTCCAGGGCTTTTGACCAACTGACTATAGTTTGGAAGTTCCCATAACCCCCTTCTTGGGTTGTGTTAATTTGCTAGAGTGACTAACAAGACTCATGGAACCTGTTTAGTCACTGGATTCCAGATTTATTATAAAAGATAGTAAAAGATAGGAATAATGCCAGATGAAGAGATACATGAGGTGTTGGCCATTGTTGATTTAACTCAATCCCCAGCTCCTCTCCTCCCTGGAGGTCAAGGGGTGGAAGTTCTAACCCTCTAGTCACAGGACTGACTCCACTGGCAACCGGCTCTCCATCCTTAGGTGCTTCCAAAAGTCACTTCATTAGCATCACATAATATATCTTTACTGCTTTCCATACTTAGGAAATTCCAGGGGTTTTAGGAACCCTGTGCCAGGAACTGGAACAAAGATCAAATACTTATTCAGTACTATAAGTAACAATATTATAATCTTTTACCCTCTAAATGATAAGCCAGGATGAGAAGATGCAAATATTTATTAAAGTGTGGAGGAGATCTAGCATCTTGCTAGGGGAGAGGACAGGGATGAGATTAAAGTGTCTGGGGCATAGGGAGGTCGGCAAAAGTCGGGGGAACCTTGAAAGGAAGGGGTTTGTTGGTGGTGAACCTGCCACCTACTTAGCATGGTCACAACCACCAGCCTGGCTAACAGAGATGTGTGCTTAGAGACAGCTAGACCAGACAAAATCCCTTTAAAATAAGTAATTTCCAACTCAGTGTTCAATAGCATAAATTGTGAATTCAGTGGGGTCATCTGAACTACGAATGAACTATGGGGATTTATTTGGCCTGAACTAGAAAAAGGCCAACCTTTACTCCCATTTCCCTCTCTCTAAGCCCAACTGTTCCTGCTTTTACTTACAAGGATGAAGAAACTACATCTCCCAGCCAGAAGGAGGCTCCAGCCCTATTACCACAAAGTTTTGGAAAAAAAGAGGCAACACCATTATTCTACATAATCTGCCATAAAAATGCAAGTGATTTTAAATTTTATCTAGCTTTGTCTATCTCCATTGTCCCAGAAGCTTGGCCTTGACCAACATCTGTGTTTCTTTACCCACTTGTGGGAGAAATCTGGCAGGAGTTTTGAGAGCATTCAGAAGCTAGCATGTGGCTAAGTGTCCTAACCTCAGGACCACATCTGTCTTTCTTCCTTTGATTTTACTTTGTAGCACTTGGAAATTTGCATATGATAGACATCTTCACCCTTGCAATTCCCTGGGTTTTCATATCTTCAAAATGAAAGGTTTAAAACACTTTGTGGGTTTTACAGCTACTTTCTAGCCTAGCAGTTCTACAGGTGCACGAAGACCCAGTTTGGAAGAATTTGCAGTCTCCCCAGAAAGGGATGTGCAGGATGGATGACAGAAGTTATGGTGCCAAATTAGGATTTGATAAATCTCTGGACCAATGAAACAAAATGACAACCACACCCAAATAGCACTGAGCAAATGGAATTTAAATTTTAAGATTTTTTTTTTATTATTATTTCTCATCTCCAGAAGATTGCTCTGTCAACTGCAGATAGGTATTGATTGTGAGGTCAGCCAGGATTATGATTCTCCAGGCTGTGTTCTTGTTTGTCTGTCTTAACAGAGACACAGAGGAAAAAATATCTGTCTCAATGAATAATATCAGTTGATAATGGTAAAATCTGACGTCCCTTTATCCAAATTCAGTACATGCATGATCTAAATCTATGTTTCCAATTTCCCATTGCATTGATGCTACTGTGTATAGTACAGAAGTTCTTTAGACTGGTCACTGCTTCAGCAACTGGCCTCAGATGGCTGGAGTCCAATAAAGCTGCCAGGAATAAAAGTCTTCATCCATTAAGACGCAGCCTTCTCTGCTCTGTGACCCTTTCAAATGAATCCTTGTAATGTGTTCGTGTAAGACCTGGTTTTTGTTTGCCTGTCTCAGACTAAATTTGCTCATGGTGAGATCTTAGGTATGTACATACCCTAGAGCACCATTCTCCTCTATAAACCCTAGATCTGTCCTTGATTACATGATTTAGTCTCTCCTTCGAGTCACAAAGTGAACTCAAATTCTTCACTGGATCCGAAGTTCTGTCCTCTGTCTTAGTCAATTTGATTGGGGCTCCTTCAGTGGATCCATGGACTCTTGCCTTGGGAGTCAGTTGTCCCCCAAGGGGATGATCCTACTGGGCTGGCTGGGTCTTGTGTTAACTTAAGTGAACCTACCCATGTAGAACAGAGAGGGTATTATGGGCCTAACTTTAACCATCTTGATACAGCCACTCCTGCTGCCAAAGCCCTCACTCAGCAGCTTGGACCCATTGGAGACATGCCAATCTCAACTGGTTAATCATGTGGCCATTGGTTACTATGTTCCAAGTCAGTCAACCCTATCTTTGAGACTCAGTCTCATCATGAAACATAGTCTCATGAACAATCCATTATATCCTAGAAATAATAATAGACTATCCAGATGTCCTTTGAATATCTCCTTGCAAATATATCCTTCCTGGCTCCACTTGAATCTTGATTCTCTAGGGATTACAGACTCAGGATTGTTTGCATGTAGGAGTGAATTTATCATTTATCCTCTTTTATCTTTTATATATGCATATATAAAAATCGATCTGTTGAAAGAGAGATTTTAAGGAATTGGCTCATGCAAGTATGGAGACTGGCAAGTCCAAAATCTGCAGAGTGAGCTGGCAGCCTGGAGACCCAAGGAAGAGTTGAAATTGTAGTTCAAGTCTAAATCCTGTCTGCTGACATTATTCCCTCTTACTTCAGATCAGCCTTTTGTGTTAGTGAAGTCTTCGACTGATTAGATAAGGCCCACCCATATAAATGGGGGCAATCTGTTTTATTTGAAATCCACCAATTTAAATTGTAATCTCACCACCAAAAAGCCCTCAATAATGTTTGCTCACATATCTGGGCACCATGGCTCAGCCTAGCTTACATATAAAATTAACCATTGCATTGTCTAAAAACATCCAGTCTAAGGTTAATGATATAATTCCTTTGGACTTTTGTTTTCTGAACTGTAGCTTAGGAATAAAATGTCTTTCTCACACAGCTGTTTTGAAAATCAAATGAGGGAATATGTTTGAAGGCACTTCAAAAATTCTACAATGTAGGCCTCAAATTAATTATATCAAAGAGGTATGTTAATTTTCACTAAAATGTCTGCTCACACCACTAAACTGTGAGCTCCTTAAATTCAGGTAGGGTAGCTTATTCACCAACACATACTCAATACAGAAACAATACCCTTTGGTCCATATAAATTTCACATGTTTATTAATTCAACTGGCACTTACTATGTATCTTTGATGTTGCAGTCACTTTGTACAGCTTGGAGATGTTTATAATGTATATAATATAATTAGCAATATTTTCTGAGATTTTAAGGAAATAGATGAAAAATGAAGTCTGAGTTTTCTTATCAATGCATGCTGACTTTTTTGTTGGATTTTTGTTGGATTCTTTCTGGGACTTGAACTCATTCTTCTCAACCACCCAGAGTTGGGGGAGCTTGGTAAATAAGCATCTCTACCTTCATGATGGTGGTGCCCATATCATATCTAGACACTCTGTTTATCTGACAAAAACCATATGCCTAGTACTGACAACTGAGCCTTCCCCTCTCTTTGTCCCAACTACCCCCATGGAGCCTGGATTTTGACCAATTTGCTGTGTTGGATTTTACCCTCAATGATTTCTTCTGGTAACTTGCCAATATATCTACTAACATGTGAGGTAAGTTTTGCTATTTTGTGCTCCAGTTGAGATGCCAATACTCCATCTTATAGTCAGAGTATGCCCCTCTGTATGATGATATAAGACCAATAGTAGTTGGTGTTCATATTTCATATTTATTATTCTGAATGGCAGGTATTATTCCTACGTGTACCAGGCACTATGCTAAGGACTTTACGTATGAGACTTCATTTAATCAATCTAACAACTTAGAAGGAACTAACTAGGGACACTGTCATCATCATCACCACCATCATCATCATCATCATCATCATCATCATCATCATCATCATTTTTAGGTAAAGGATTCAGAAAGTCAAAAAATATTCTTAATTTTTTTATTTATTTGTGATAGAGAGAGAGAGAGAGAATGAGAGAGAGAGAGAGGCAGAGACACAGGCAGAGGGAGAAGTAGGCTCCAGGCACCGGGAGCCCGACTTGGGACTTGATCCTTAGTCTCCAGGATCGCGCCCTGAGCCAAAGGCAGGCGCCAAACCGCTGCGCCACCCAGGGTTCCCAAAAAATATTCTTACAGATATAACATTTATGTGATAAAGCTGTATTTCAACTCAGACTCATCTGAATCTCAAACCCATGCTTATAGGCCAATATGGTTTATCTGTAATAACCTCAGCTTCCAAAGCTCTGTCAATCTTTTGCTTGGATGAGCTATCACTTTCCCTATAAATCAGACTTAATCATGGACCAAATAAGCAACAAAGTTGTCTGGATGTTCCAGACCATCCGACTGGGTTGCTTTGACTACAATTAACCTCTTTTCATATTCGCAGCTGGTCTTCTCTTGCGTACTGGAAAGACAAGCAGTACAACTAACCAAATTTCGAGATAGACTGTTTTTTTGTTGAGCCATTATACCACAAAGAGAAAGAGCAGAACACCTATTTTCCCCATTTTTTGCTGGTGAAATCACTGAGAAAAATAACTCCAGTCTCAGGGTTGAATTGTATTAGAAAAAAAATTGGATTTCTAATAAAAAGAAAGTCTGATTAAAATCCACTGACCATCTTGTTTTAGGTCAGAGTTTTGTAAACTTCATCAGCTTTTTGAATCAAACAATTCTTGTGTCCCCTGTGCTCCCACTTATTTTTTTTTTCTGAGAAGATCAAACTGCCTGGATGCCAACAAAGAAAAGGTGGAAATACGAAACCTAAAAATTTGGATGGAGAAGAAAGAAGACCATGCATCAATCAGACAGAGCCCTTGGCCAGCAAAGTATTTGTATCAGCAAATGAAAATTCTATTCAGAATCCAATAAATGTAACTCATAAATGTTTAATCCACAAAAAAAGAAAACAAATTTGATTTCAATTGGGAAGGAGTTTTTTGTGTGAAGCACAGCAGTTTTAGACATTCATGGAAAAATTCGTAGTTAGCAAGTTTGAATTTTCATAAATCCTTCATGCAATTTATGGAGCATTTTTAATATAATAATATCATCACTTCTTTACATCTTTATTCACCAAATTCCTTCACAAGAAGATTTACTTTCTAATGTAAGCTGCATCTCTGATTAGCGATATGCCTAAAGGCATAAAGCACAAGTTGTCAGGGTCTCTGCTGTCCTATTGGTTCAAAATTTATGTTTGGATATATGGAAATCTCTTAATATACTGCAAAGTGGAATTTGGCAAACTTTTCCTGTAAAGGACATGATAGCAAATATTTAGGGCTTTGCAGGCCTTGCAATCTTTAACACAACTACTCAACTTGGCTACTGTAGCATCAAAGCAGTGTGGACAAGGAGTAAACAAATGATCTTGACTGTGTCCCCACAAAACTTTACTTATGGGACACTGAAATTTGAGTGTTTTATAATTTTCATAGGTCACAAAAATTGCTCTTCTTTTTTTTTTTTCTTAAATAATTCTAAAGCTAAGAACCTTTCTTAGGTTTGAGGGCCATATGGAGACAGGTGGTGGATCATATTTAACCAGTGAGCCATTGTTTGCTGACTTCTGTTGTAAAACGGTACTACTTTAATCTTAAAGGTATGTAAAAAATATAACAAAATTGAAAATACAAAAAAGTACTTTAAGATGATATTTTTATAATATCAAATACAAATAAAATTAAAAAAAATAATAGACAAACATACTGATTAGTACTGCTCTAGAAAATCTCTGATATTTCATCTAGATGCAGAAACTATTCCACTTTCATCAGGAAGACAGCTGTGGAAATAAAACTTAAAATCATCTTTTTAATTAAAAATATGATTTTCTTAATCTTACAAGGCAAGGAATAGCCATAGATCATTATGGAGTACGCATCAGGAAATAAGCATGATGTTCCCATTTCAGTCTTCATTGCTAATTCTCTTTTGATACAAAGTTTGTGTAAACTGTGTAATTGAAGAGTAGATCTAAATTAATTAATCTCTACCAAGGTGAGATGTATTTTTTTCAATGTTTATGCTATGAAAAGTGCTTAGCTATACTCAGAGAAGAATTTTTCCTTCTAAATATTAGGAAGAACAAAGTCTAAGTTTGGCCATCAGCTTAAAAAAGGCCAAAAAACAAAAAACTCAGATGATTCAAATTTCATTTATATGTGTTGAGTGCCTTCTCTTATCCAGCTAATGTAACATATAAATATAGTATTCTAACTTCAGTTCTATAATACACAAAACAACTTTGTGGCAGATTATACAATTTCAGCTTGATACATGAAGAAACCTAGAGAATTTTATTAACTTGTCGTTCCTACCTCAATATTCCCACAACTGTGGGAGTGAATGCACATGAAGACAGTTATTAAAGAAGAGGTATTCAATGGGAGAGGAAGTGGAGGGGGCACAATCTGTGGGTGTCTACTATGTGCAGGGCATTATGGGAGGTACAAAGCATATCCATTCATCGATCTCATGGACTCATGGATGATCTCTCAAGTGCCAGTGTCATCAAACCTGGTGTGACCCTTTTAAAGTAAGTGTATTACCTCAAACTTCCAACAACCTTACAAACTGGAAGTTATTACTACTTTTTAAGGAATAAAAAATCTAAAACAAGAATTCAGGAGCTTAAGATCATGGTACGAGAAGGAGAAGGTGTTGGTGCCAAGATATGAACTTGCATTTATTTGACATAAGAGGTTCTGCTCATTTAACACCACGCTGCCTCCACGGCCATGGAAATAACAGACTCCCTTCGTTAGGTGTCTCCAAGTGCTTTCCACACTTTTAGCTCTCCACGTGTTTTCACTTGGACATGAAAGAAAGAGAGAATTCTCCTTAGAAGGTTCCCAGTTTTCTGATAATTGGGGGGAATAGTTTGCTTTGTTTCCTAACTGTGTCTGTCGCAGAGAGGGTTATGGATGCTTGAAATGAGTTGGAAGTGGGTTTTTATTTGTTTGAAATTATTTCACCAGCCTTCCCTGACATTTGCTGTTAATTATTCACTGGGAAATGGAGAAATATGTCAACACAACATTTGTCACTGGTTATTTAGAGACGCTCAGGTTGACAGATCTTGGCAGGATCTTTGAAAGATGTATCTGACGTGGTTGCTTTTAGTCTCCTTATTTATTTTCTCTTCTCAAGACTGTAAAATAAAATCTTCAGCTAGTGAAGCCATGAAATAGCTACTCACAACAAAGACAAATATTTTGGACATGATAGCGGTCCTGCAACCCTGATTGACAAAGTAGACAGTCCTAACTTGGCCCCTCTTTCCAGGAAAGAAGTCATACATTGGGGGTAGAGGGAAGCCAGTGTGTTTCAGGTCTGAAGAAAGTCAGATAATAAATGGAGCTGTTAAGTGTTTCTTTACCACCACCCCCACTACCACACCAAATGGCCATGAGGAGACTCCTTACAACTGTTTATCCTCTAAGGACCAGGATAACCACAAAATTGCATACAAAAAAAAAATTCTAAAACCCACTAATATGACATCATGAGATCGATTGTGACCAGTGGCTCCTCTTTCTTGCCAAGCTTGAACTCATCTTCTCTCAGTTACCTGTTTTGTCTCTGTCCAATCTACTGGATTCCATTTGATGTGGTTATTGAAATAGAGCTGTCTGACATTCCAGAAGACTGGCATTCCAGTGCTGGCCCTGTCCTACTCACCAAGTGAACCCAGTCTACTCATCCAACTTCCTGGACTCATATTCTCTCATTCACGGTTTGTTATTATTTATTTTTTTAATATTTTATTTATTTATTCATGAGAGACACAGACAGAGAGGCAGAGACAGAGAGAGAAGCAGGCTCCATGCAGGGAGCCTGATGTGGGACTTGATCCCGGGACTCCAGGATCATGTCCTGAGCCAAAGGCAGATGCTTAACCATTGAGCCACCCAGGCATCCCATATTCTCTCATTTTTAAATAAAAATTGGATGTTTAAATCAATTGATGATTCTTCTGCTCAACACTTCCTATCGCTTTCAAAAGAAAATCCAAGTGTTCCAACTTTTAAAATTATTGTAGGATCTATGATGTTGTCATTTGACCTCAGCCTGCCTCTTCTTTTCTGTTCTGGCAATGTGCTGACCTCCCTGCTTCTTCTAGAGCCTGCTAAACACACTCAACCTTAGGCCCTTTGCACTTGATGCCCTTCTGCCCAGAGTTCTCTTCCCCCTAGCATTCATATAGTTTCCTCCATCACTTCACAAGGTATCTGTTCAAATGCCATATTGTCAGAAAGGCCCTCCTCCTCCACCCCTTCCAAATGTCCCATTCCCCAATCTAACAGTGTCTCATGTCTTTACCATCTGAAAACATGTGGGTGCAAGACCATGACAGCAGGGACCATGCAGACAGCAGATGTTCCTAATGCTTTGCACTTTGGCTTCCCCTTCCTGTGAGCACAGCAAAAAGGAGTCTGTGCCACTGTCACTACATTGTATGGTGAATGGGATCATGGTGACTTAAAGGTCCTGAGTTTGGGCATGGTTTCTTTTTTCTCCCATTCTTCCATATGAAAGAAACAGGACCACAGTAGCATAGGGAGACAGGGGCATCTCTACCTTTCCCTGTCTTTTGGTCTTCCTCCTTTTTCTCATTCATGTCTCTCTTCCTATGGCACATTTTTTTAGGCTTAGATGAGTAAAATAGGAACAGTGACCACATTCTGGATGAGGTGCTATAGCCCCAAATACCAAATGTTACCCTGGGACTGTATGAATAGGGCAGGAAGCATTCAATTGCTACATCTTTTCCTTTCCATTGTGGCTTATACATACATCTGTTTTGGAGGCCTCTGGGGAAAAGCTAAGTGATTGGCAGAGATGAATTTAGTCATCCCTGGGTCCTCTGGTGATAAAATCATCTTAATGACATCAAAGATTTATTTATATCAAAGATGCTTTGATTAGGTACTAGAAAACACCTGTTACTAAATGCAAAGGCATGTGATAAGTAACAGACATGGCTCCTAATAGTATAAAAATGCTTCTAATGATATTACCCCAAATAAATCTTCAATCATAATTTATTCGTGGCCTTTCATGCTTGGGCCCCACGTGAGGTGCTGACGTGATAATGGAAAACAAGCTCAAAAAGAGTGGTGCCTGGATGGAGTTTACATGCCACGAGAGTAGAGGACAGAACACAGGTAACTACTAAACACATGAATTAAGGAGATGCAAATTGGAAAGCAAACTATAAAACAAACAGAACGTCCTGATGCATGATAATTAAGTGATCTGTTTTAGATAAATACTTTAATGCCAAGTGTGGAAGGCCATAACGGCACCAGAAATACAGTGAGCTGAGCTGTGAGAGCAGCATCCCAGGAGGGGAAGCAGCAAGGACAAAATGGGGATGGAGCTGAAGAGGAGGCGGGTGTAATTTAAACGGGCCCTCATTCATCATGGAGAAGCATCTGAACTTTATTATGAGTGCAATGAGAATTTATTGAAGGATATTTAGACAGAGGAAAGACATAATCTGATTTATATTGTTAACAGATTGTGCTGGTTACAAGGTAGAGAATGGGTCGGAAGGTACAACAATAAAAGCAAAGACCGTGTTTGGCAAGCCCTGGGAAACTGGGGAAAATTTAACCATCCTGACACTTAGCTGATTCTACCTCAAGTCCAGATGCTGACAGGCAGAACCAGTTCTAGTTAAACAAATGAGTACCGTGGGCTGAGATGAATGTCTACTGTGTCCGTGGTATATGGCAGCTGGAATAAGCTAGGAAAAAAATAGATGATGAAAACTCCAGAACTTCCTCTAAGCCTAATTTAGACTAATTTGTATTTATCTCCTTGAAGGGCTAAGGGAATTCCATAAGGGACACATTCCAAATATTAGTGCCAGAATCTGGCCTCTTGGCCAAGGCTTGATCAATTTGGACAGCAATCCAGCCAAAAGAGAAAGAAGAGAGAAGTATATAATTGAATGAAAGAAGATAAAAACACAACTCATTTCTTTTTTTTTTTTTTAATTTTTATTTATTTATTATAGTCACAGAGAGAGAGAGGCAGAAGCAGGCCCCATGCACCGGGAGCCAGACGTGGGATTCGATCCCGGGTCTCCAGGATCGCGCCCTGGGCCAAAGGCAGGCGCTAAACCGCTGCGCCACCCAGGGATCCCAACACAACTCATTTCTAAAACAGTGTGCCTGTCACTGGTCACCCAGGAATAGTAAGTGCTCCTTAAGGATGTCTGTGGGTCCTGGAATGACAGAGCCAAAAATACAGCAGGAGAGCATTACCACAGGAAGAGAGTGACAACAAAGAAAAAGTCCACTTGAGACACAATTTGGGCTTTGTCCAGCATTAGAGTACTCAAAAATGCTCTGTAATCAATAACTGAGACATGGCAAGTGGAGATTTTATTCTGGCCTTAAAGCCTAAGTTGGGGCACATGGCTCTGAGATACTTCACTGCACTTTCCCATCCATCATCTCAGCAAAGTCAACAAATGGGGTTTGGTTCACAGGAACAAGTCCCCCATAATATGGGGCTGAATACAATGGACATGGTTACCGCTGTGTGATGTCACAATTTCCTGGAGTTAATGGGTTTTAAACAGAGAGTCACAGGGGTAAGTGACTATGGGGTAGAGATCATTACCACATTTACCAGTTATGGAAATCGACAGTTCTTGACAAGGATAAGATGACAACCTAGAGTATTTCAACTCAATCTACTATTCTTTCCTTCCACTCTTAAAGTTTGTAATCTTTGGCCAATGGGGAAAATAGCAGTTCATTATGTCACTTGCTAGATCAAATGGGATAAATGATTTCTACTTCTCAAACTCTTCAGTTGGCCATCAGCATTCCTCATGTCTTCGGGGTAGAATAATACTTTCCAAAAATGAAAAATAAATTTTATTAAGAAGTACACTCAAGAAGGGGCACCTGGGTGGCTCAACCAGTTAAGGGCTGGACTCTTGACCTCAGCTCAGATCTTGGTCTTAGTGTCCTGAGCTCAAGCCCTGCATTGGGCCCCACACTGGGCATGGGGCCTATTTTTAAAAAAGAAAAATCCTTACTCAAAAAGATAGCATTCCACCAATAAGAAAACAAAACAAAACAATCCTGGCTCTTTATTAGTTACCAGTTATGTAACGTTGACTGAGTCACTCTACCCTCTTGGACTTCTCTTTGTTCATCTGGACACAAGAAAGGAGGTGTGAAGGAGTAAAATGCATAATGTTTGCAGTTCTTTGTATTGTCTAACATGGCGTGCCTCTATGAATTTAAGCTAAGAGAGAGCGTGTGTTCAGATGCGTGGCACTGTGTCTGCAGGCACTTATCAAAAGTTGAAAGAAGAATTGTAATGAAGCAAGGAAAGGCCAGTGTGGTGGCATCAAGAAAATCCTAGTTCCACTTTATAGGAGAGGACTCAAGTGACCTGGAGCCTGATATCTGTGGTCCCAGGCCAATTTTAGGTTGTTTGTTAAGTGACCTTTGTGCCTTCATACATCAGAAAAGCTACCACCTGGAAGAGGTGACAGGTTCCTTGAGTGAGACCCAAGGGAGCACAGGGAGGTAGAGTGCACAAGTATTTGGAGGGAGAGGGTCGCTCTCATCACAGGGAATCCTCTTCTAAAAGCAAAAGCTGATTGAGACAATTAGTTTTCCCCCCTCACTGGAAGTTTCCAGTGACCAAGTGACTGCTATCAAGAATATGATAGTATCAGGGTGATAGGCAGGGATTAATTATATTTAGAGTAACCTTGAACCTGTAGTTTTATGTGTTTGTGTTTTTTGTCCACTATTTCTTTCAGTTTTCTTTAACATTCAGCCAATATTTGAAAAGTCCCCCTATGTACTTACATTTTTGTCGATGTCCAAGAATACAAAGACTTAACCTTCTCTCCACCTTGGGGGCCAACATGCTTAGATATGTAAGAGGACTTGAAAGAAACAACTGGAAGAGTCAAAGAAAGGGGAGGTAATGTGGTATCCTGAAAGTCAAGGAAGGGCTTCATTTCCAGAAATGGAAGCAGTGTATAAATGTTAAGCATTTTAATTAAGCCATGATGTTAAATAGGAACTCATTTTTCTTAGCCTTCCCCAGATGTGGTGCTGTCTCGCACAAGAAGACTGGGGTGTAGGGCAAACATGGGTTCGCCTCCTGATAGACTTGAGTGTGAATCCTGATGCAGCCAATTTTGCAGTTATTTCTGGGCAAATATCTGCATATTGTAATATTTTCTTCAGTGAGTTTCTTGTTGGAAACAAGATTATCTATTTCTTCATGAGAGACAGAGGCAGAGACACAGGCAGAGGGAAAAGCAGGCTCCCTGTGGGGAGCCCGATGCAGGACTTGATTCCAGGATCCTGGGATGAGGATCTGAGCCAAAGGCAGATGCTCAACCACTGAGCCATGCAGGTGTCTCTGTAGGAAACAAGATTAAATAATAAATGTATGAGTCTAGTGTGTGGTTAAGCAATGGCTATCCAATACGTTTGGTCACTTTCCTGAGCAGTTGAATATATTTTCTAGAAAATGAGTAGAATTGACTGCAGGAATATCACAAATCCTAGCACTGAAGGAAAAACAAATAAATTCATACATTTGTTTATTCTTTCAGCAAGCTTATATAGGATAGCTATTGTACATCATCATGCCTGTTCAGGTCTCAGCAAACAAAAACATAAATAAAATGAGATTTACAATCCCAAGATCTCCAAAGCTAGTGAGAGTTTTTTCCCCATGTATTTTTTGGAGGGTAAATAAGAAATTTTTATAACTGTGGAACTGAATTCTTGGTATGTACCTTACCCTGGATTCTGCAGAGAGCAGCAAATGGTATTGGGGCTGGAATAGGACTGCCCCATAGAATCTTCTGTGATGATGGAGATGTTCATTTGGGACTCTTAGCTATGGAACCACTGAAATGTGGGTAGTGCAATGGAGGGACAGAATTTTAAATTTTACTTCATTTTCATTCATTTAAATTTTATTGTGAATAGTCAGATATAACTAGCGACTGCTATACTGGACAGGCAAGAGGAAACCTTGAGTTCCCTCGAGCCTGATGTATTTAAGGTGTATCATCTTATCTTGATGGAAAAGGAAGCCAAAAGTCACATCAGACAAAGAAAACTGACTACATCTTTTGGCCATAAAAATTGCTCCCAGAGAATCCCCAATGTCATACTTGTCACTGTCTGTTTCTTTCAATAATACCTTAAATGCAGCATGAAGCTGGCGACAGAATTGAACATACTGGAGATTTTGCCTGGTAAGCAGTTTCTATTAGAAATTAATCTGAGGGGGACTCTGCCTCGAAGAAGTCCTTGTTTTTCATTTCCTTCTTCTCTCTAACCCCATTCCAGAATTTGGGTGAAATGTTGGCCCAGTGTTCCCCTTACTTGCATTTGTTGACTTGAGAAGAAGTTTGGATGCACAGAACTGAGCTATATATTTGCAGCTGGGAGACCTAACTTCAAATCCTTTATTTGCCATCTCAACAGGCTCAGCCATTCTACCCAGAAAACGGAGACAATAACGCCTACCTGAGTCGAACATGTTCTGTGACAAGGCACAGGTAACCGCTTGGAGAAGCAGGAGTTAATGCTTGCCCTTGTCGTAATAAAATAATAAAATAAGCCTTGAACTAGAAGTCAATTTGAAGACACTGAAGTCTGTATCATAAGGAAAGAGGTGAGCTATGAAATTCCATTAACTCAAATATTTTAAGTGGAAATAATATTTATAGAGGTAGCAACAATCTCTTTTTCATCCTTCATGGCAGTATCCATGGACTATGTATGTGATATCAAGCCCAAATATCAGGAGTTTGCAAATGTAGAAAAGTCATATGAAGCCAACCAAATCCAGCACAGGTACACAAGCCTGTCTGCAAATCGCACACCCTAAGCATCATTGAGTGAGCCATTCAGAGTGGAAATTTCAATTTTAGCAGATGACTCTTTCTGTTTTCCTAAGACTGGCAAGCCATGTGACTGTTCTAAGCTGTGGACTTAATTATATTCATTTAAATGTTACCTTTTGGGAACCCTGGGTGGCGCAGCCATTTGGCGCCTGCCTTTGGCCCAGGGCACGATCCTGGAGACCCGGGATCGAATCCCACATCGGGCTCCCGGTGCATGGAGCCTGCTTCTCCCTCTGCCTGTGTCTCTGCCTCTCTCTCTCTCTCTCTCTCTGTGACTATCATAAATAAATAATAATAATAAAAATAAATGTTACCTTTTAGTATAAATTCACCATATATTCCACTGAGAATGGAGACACAGTACTACTTAGTTCACAAATAAAGGAAAAGGGGAACAAGAATGTTATCATTTTGTTTCCTTGCATCAATAAACATATACTGGTCATCTACTAAGTGCTGGATATTCTCTAAGCTCTGTAGATAAAGATGTGTACAACCTATGGTTGTACCTATGGTTCCCATTAAGACAGAGCTGCTGGTGGGAAACAGGGCACCATGTATGTAAATGGCTATGACATAGCGAGCCTTCTGGAAGCTCAGAGGAAGAGTCAGAGTGTGAAGAATGTGTCCTGAGAAAGACTTTCCAGTGGAATGCAATTCTCCAGTTATTTTTAAAGGTAGAGTCAAGGCTTGCTGGCCGCATGAGATATGGGAATGGAGCCAAGGCCTGGCGACATGGGGAGCAGCTCCCCTGTATCTCAGCAAGTAGTCTGGAGTGTACCAGGAGAGAGGCTGAAACTGCAGGGACAAAGCTGCTTGGGAGTGGAGGAAGATGCTGAGCTGTATGGTGCAGGCTTATTGCATTTCTCTTGCGGGGAAAGAGGTAGCTCAGCTACTGATGTGCGCACTGTTGTGTTCTAGCATGGACATCAGAACAGGAAGAGAACTGAGACGCAGATGAAACCTATTTGAGTTTAGGTAATAGCAACAGGAATGGAGGAAAGGGAGTGCGGTTACTAATTAAGAAGAGATACAGAAGGTAGGAGTTAAAGATCTGGTGACATTTGTGGGGATTTTAGGGAGGCAGCCATAGGAAAGACACCATTTGCTAGTTTTGTCAAATTGATTCCAGATACAGGATGTAGGAAACGAACATACAGGGAAAATGTGGGGTTTTTTTTTCCCCTTCTCCTTTTCTTCTTTTAAAATATAGTTTTTCTCTTTTTTCTCTTTATTTTTCTTCTTCCATGAGTTAGGCACTGAGGGTTTGAATGTAATTAGTTCAGTTTTGTACATTCTTTGCTTGAGGTGTCTTGGTAACGTCTGGGTGATATCTGTCTAGAGAGCTTCTGAAAATATGAGCATGGAGTCGAGGGCGGACGTCTTGACCAGAGATGTTTTTGATACAATTTTAAGGCTGTTGAAGTTACAGAACTTGTTGTGTTCACCTTGGGAGGTTGTTAGTGAACAGGAAGATGTCTGGATGAAAGAAAAACACCTATGTTTCCAGGTTGTAGTGGTAAAGATGAAGAGTAGCCAGTGGAAAAGACAGAAAGGACAGAGGGAAGACAGAAGGGAAGACAGAGGGAAGACAGCTGAGTGGACTGTCAATGGCCATCATGTCAACTACAGACTCTATGTTAGACACCACACTCGGCGGATGCTGTGCAAGTGAACAGGCATGGACCGGGGGTCACTGAAGAGCCCCAGCAGCTGTCATAAGAAGCAATCACTTAAAACAACAATGAGGGAGAAATTAGATGCATGTACAGGATCCAATGAATTATACACCAGCCTGGCACAAGATTCAATGCCAGAAAATACATCAACTTAGAAGTTAAAGGAATAGGGAATTGTATAAAATGTGTGTGGGTAGAGAACTGGTCTAAAGTTGTATAATTTGCAGAGGCTTTGTAAAACCCGAGAAATTAGAAGTCTCCACAGGATTTAACAAGAGGGAGGCTGTTGGAAATGTTGGCAAAATAATCCTGGGAGTTGTGGGATCCGAAACCAGGATAGACAGGACACAGGGTGCACACATGGGCATTAAGCGTAGCTCCTTCTTGGAAGCAGAGGGATCCAAGAGAGATGGTCCGGTGGCTAGGAGGATCACAAAGTCAAGGCCATTTGGTTTGGGTTTCTTTTGTATAGTTTTGCTATTGATTTATTTTTCACTAGGAGTAACAGGTGTGGCTTTGTGTACACCATGAAAGGAGGCAGTGGACATAAGGATATAGAATGGGAAAACAAATCATAAATATGGAATGAAATAAGATGCTTGGGACAGCAAGAGAGGACAGTTATGAAAGAGAGAAGTCTATTGCGGTACTTCTCAAGCAAGGGGAGATCCCCCCCCTTCCCCAGGGGACGTGGGGCCAGGTCAGGAGTCACTCCTGGTTCTCAGAGCTGTGTTGGGACCCCTGGGTGGCTCAGCAGTTGAGCATCTGCCTTCAGCCCAGGGCGTGATCCCGGGATCCTGGGAGCGAGTCCTGCATCGGGCTCCCTGCGAGGAGCCTGCTTCTCCCTCTGCCTGTGTCTCTGCCTCTCTCTCTGTCTTTCATGAATAAATAAATCAAATCCTAAAACAAAAGCTACGTTATCTGCATCTAGTAAGGAGAGGCCAGGATGATGCTAAACATCCCACAGTGCACACAACTGCCTCTCACAACCAACAGTTGGATGGGGCTGACATGGATTGTCCTAATCCACCAGAAGATATGCATTAATAGGAAGCAGTAGGATGTAGAGGCAGCCTCAACTGAGCCCTCTATTTCCTGAGAAAGATGAGGAAGGCTCTGGGACTGGGGAGTGGGGTGGAGGTTTGAAACATGCCTCAGGGAAGCTGTGGATAGAGAAATGAGGGCCCCGCGTGGTACTTGGAGAGCTTAGTTGGTTGCCCACTCAATGCACTCCAACTGGCATCTCGCTTAAAACCAGTCTGAACCAGAACCCCTATGTGTTTCTCACTCACCAACCCAAACACTGGGCTCCCCTGCTGCTGTCTTCTGGGGTGCCTGCTGCCTCCTCCCTGGCAGAGCAGTAGCAGGGCTGTGAAAGCACAAGGATCACCCACCGCCTTCCCTGGGTGCAGGCCCGGTTCATCTGGTCGACCAGTTTTCCAGCTGTGACTGCAAAGCTGGACTTCCCCAGGGAGAGGGAACTGCACTCCTTTGACACTGCCGGAGGAGTGACACTTGGTCAGGCTTCCCAGGGCAGAAAAACCACGCTCCTCCCCAGCCGGGCACCAGGTCAACCCAAGTCTATAAACCCCAGTTTATAGTCTTGGCTCTAAACCCCCAGACTGCTGAAGCAGCGCATGCAGGTGGCGCAGAAACAAGGCAGTCTGAAGAACACGCTTATCCTTCTCTTCGGGAGTTTCATTGCTCGCTTGGCGAGGGGGTCCCAGAGATGCCAAAGCCAACATCTTCACTCCGAATCTTGATTTATGCTACTTCATTTCAAATTCCACTGAACTTCAGCTGCTACTATCTTCAGCACCTCACACAAAAGAGAGTAGGGGAGACATAGATTCTTAAAGTCATGACGGAGATGTTAAAATTAGGGAAAAACGGAGGGAAGGGTATCCAGGATCTTTCTGGATTGTTTCTTATGACCGTATGCAAATCTCCTATTATCTCAAAATTTTAAAAAATTAAAATAAATATACACACCTGCATAGAAGTTATAGGCACTGTCAGGTGGCCCCATAAAGTGTTTATACATTCACTAGTTTAGTCAATTAACAAACATGCAGCCCTAACTTGCTATTTTTCAGGTCCTAGGATACTGACAAGTGTTCAACCTTTTATAAGAATAATGAAGTTGACCTTTTTGTTCCCTCCATTATAAAGAAGAATAAAATGAGGCTCAAACCTGAGTTTCAGAGTTTTGTTGCCAAGCCTGCTAAGAATAAATATTCTTTGATATATGTTGGTCATTCTTTCTGCTTTATGCATTTGCTTTCAGGAGCTTGCTGACAGGATGGACTGTGGGTTTGGGCAGGATCAAGGCTTTTCTGCAATTTATTCTCTAATGCTACTTCAATGTTAGTAATCATTCTGTAGGGATACGTGGGTGGCTCAGGGTTTGAGCATCTGCCTTTGGCTCGGAGCATGATCCCAGGGTCCTGGAATTGAGTCCCACATCGGGGTCCCTGCAGGGAGCTTGCTTCTCCCTCTGCCTATGTCTCTGCCTCTTTGTGTCTCTCATGAATAAATAAATAAATCTTAAAAAAATAAATAAATTGAATAATGCATCTATTTGCAGATATAATTTAACCCACAAAAATTGATGAAATTCATTAATTATTATTAATATGTTTGCAACATTCATCAAATATGACTGCTAGATGACTGGTATTGAGCTAAATCCCCTCATGACCCTGATAATCCCAACTCAGATGGAGCTCACAGAGATGACCATTGTCAATCTATTTGACTGGGAGACCAAAAAAAAAAAGAAGAAAGGGAGAAGAAAGAAAGAAAAAGAAGAAAGAAAGAAAGAAAGAAAGAAAGAAAGAAAGAAAGAAAGAAAGAAAGAAAGAAAAGAAAAAGAAAAAAAGAAAGAAGGAAACTTGCCTTTTATCACAGTTATACTCTGCCCCTGACAATTACCGAACTTTACGAATCTCGACCTCATTACATTTGGATGGGAGCCAACTGTCCTCAGGAAAGAGTACTAAAAATTAATGATGGTGAATTGCTAGGAAAAAAGTGGTGGAAAGAAGACATATGGTTAATGATGACATACTATTGCAGAAAAATGCAGCAGTGTGTGCAAGTGCTAGGACAGCAATTACATAGGGGGTGCTGGTAACTCAAGGAGGCAGAGTTGGGACCATGCAGGCCCTCCCAAAGCTGCTTTTGTGCCACTGTTCTTCCTGCAGGATCATATGTGATACGTGCCATCACTTCCTGGTTGCTGAGGTTCATCACGTGATGAGACTTTTTAGCGTGTGATGGGATCGAGTCCCCACAGAGAGCCTGCTGTGGGACTGGATCCCAGGACCTCTCAAACCCTGAGCCAAAGGCAGATGCTCAACCACTGAGCCACCCAGAAGTCCCTCATTATTCAATTTTAATCAACAAGCATTTATCAAATTCCTAAACTCTGACAAATACTGTACTAGACTCAGTAAAAACAAAGCATTCATAAATGTAGGGTCCTGTGTTGGAAAGATGTCTGATCATGTTGGGGAGATGAGTTACGCCAATGATACAATTGTTCTCAGCTCAGGAAATTCCCGGAGGGTTATACAGTGATTGTCTCTCTCCTTTTTTTCTTTCTTTTTTCTTTTTTTAAAGATTTTATTTATTTATTCATGAGAGACACACAGAGAGGAAGAGGCAGAGACACAGGCAGAGGCAGAGGGAGAAGCAGGCTCCATGCAGGGAGCCCGATGTGGGACTCGATCCCCCGTCTCCAAGATCATGCCCTGGGGTGAAGGTGGCGCTAAACCGCTGAGCCACCTGGGCTGCCCTCTTTTTTTTTTTTTTTTTTTTTCATAGCAAGATCCACAGAGATCATTTTCAGTGTAGCAC
This sequence comes from Vulpes vulpes, assembly GCF_048418805.1. NCBI lineage: Eukaryota > Metazoa > Chordata > Mammalia > Carnivora > Canidae > Vulpes > Vulpes vulpes. Next base: position 4,196,698 of record NC_132792.1, on the reverse strand, counting down.
GATACCTTGCATTTTAGCCTCTCATAGTTATTGAGCGCTTGATGTATGGCATGTGCATTCGAAAGGCTGAAGTGCTTTGTTTTATGTCATTGTAATTATTTTAAAATTTAGAGAATCTGGTACTCAATCAGTTACTGGAAAACATTTATGTTGCAACAACTTGGGTATGTAGATCTACTTTTGCAACTGCAAGGAGTATGAAATCCTACATATGGATCACATATTTCCTATAAAAGCATAGTAAGTGGATTGAGATGGGCTAAAAGTATAAAATATACACTCATTTCTACAATTTAGCACAAAGGAAACAGAAGGTAAGGGCAGCCCTGGTGGCGCAGCGTTTTGGCGCCGCCTGTAGCCTGGGGTGTGATCCTGGAGACCCGGGATCGAGTCCCACATCGGGCTCCCTGCATGGAACCTGCTTCTCCCTCTCCTTCTGCCTGTGTCTCTGCCCCTCTCTCTGAGTCTATGAATAAATAAGTAAAATCTTTAAAAAAAAAAAAAAAGAAACAGAAGGTAAGCTATCTCATTAATAAATGTTTTATGTTGATTGCATGTTGAAATGACATGTTAGATACACTGGGTTACCTGAATGCATAATTCAATTTAATTTACCCTTTTCTTTCATTTTTTTAAATACAACTATTAGAAAAGTTTATGTGGCTTGCATTAGGGTGGTGTGGGATCATACATGTCAGTGAACATCATGCATCTCCTTCCCTATGATGGATCACACCCAGACAAACCCATCTCGGCCTACCGGCAAGATCTCCACACATCACATATCTCAGAATTCCTGGTACACGAGGCCAGAGGCAAAGCCTGGAACTTGATTGTAGGTCCACAGATTATACCTAAGAAGTGCATGGCCTTCAATGAAGATGCCTGTCACCTTATATAAACCAAACTCATCTTTACACAGAGACAGCCAGAACCCAGGCTTATCAAATACCCTATTTAACAGGAGAGGAAAAGTTAATGGCAATCTAAACACCAAGGCATTTGTGTCATATGCCACCCTTCACAAAATAGATTAAAATTTCACATCAAAATGAACTACTGATTTTGGGGGAGGGGTGTGTGTGTGTGTGGGTGGGGGGGGGATGTATTTCCCTTGGGAATATCCTTACACTTCATGTGGCAAGGACTGGTATTTCTGTGTCCAAAATCCTCTGTAAAAATGTGGCATCCTTATAAGAGTGGAAACTGCTGATTGATTCACCTGTTTGGACAGGAAGTAATGCACTTACTTGCAAGGGCTTTATCGATTGATTTTGCACTAACAATGGTGGATCTGGTGAGCATGGACCCCGCCCTCGCCCTAGAATGCAAGGCAACACCCCCACCTAGTGGTCACTACGTCAAGTTGTGCACAGTCTGACAGACTGTAAGCAGCCCTGAGCGTACACAACTTTGCACACTTGTCCCTGGCCATTACTTATATTCCAGATGTGGTCTTGCCAACAGGGAATCTGCATCTAAACAGACTAATTAAAGACTACAGCATGTATTCAACATGGTTAAAGAGCCGGAATATTATGTTTTTATTACAGGAAAATTTTTAATTGAGATTTCATATGTTTGGAAATTATCTCTGGTTAATCTAGGCAGGCTTCCAAGAGGAGGGTATCCTAGATTTGTGATTTTTCAAATGAGGGCATGGAAGTAGATATTGATGAAGGAGGCATTGCCTTTGCATCAGTTTAAAAGCCCAGTTATTTCTGGATGAGGCATTTACCCCCTTATGCTGTAATACATATCAAAATTGGATTTGGTTAAAGGGATTGATAACCAGCATGATTAAAAAAAAAAAACATGGTGCATAGGTGTTCAACTCATTCATTTGATGTTACATGAAAGTATGTGGGATTTATTATTTTTAGGGTCTAGAGTGGAAGAGAAAGAGACTGGCTAGGAAGACCACAGTGGTCTCTGACCAGTCAGATGCAATATGTAGAGTCTACGTATTTTATGGAAACATTCAAAGAAGAGCTGAAATCATAGACCTTCAGCATGTTAAATTTTAGATTAACACACTTTACAAATTTTAATCTTTATGATCACAGAGTTAGAACCCGAGGGCCATAAAATTATAGGCTGTCAGATTCTTAAAATCATTTAGCTGTAAAGCTGGTCTTAGAAAGCTCTGGAAAGCAGATAATCATTTTTCCTAGTGTCAGCTGCAGGGACAGAGTTCAGGGACATATTTCCCCCAGGGACTTTCACAAATAAATAACTCTGTCATTTTCTTAGGAGGACTCTGTTCTTCCTGGATCACAAACTTGCAAAGCTCCCTATCGGATGAAGCCACTACCGTTGAGGGTTGTCTAGGGATAATTTCAAAAAGAGAAAGCCAGATTAGGGGAGCAATCGGTTCCTCGAGTTATGAGAACATAGGAAGGTCAGTGCTGTCGGAGTTATTTCATCTGGGTTGGGAAAAGGGGTACTTGGATTAGGAACCCCCTCAGAAAAAGTGAGTCGGCATTCACATTTGCAGTAATAAGATCTATCTTCAAAAAAAAAAAAAGCTTCCTGGTTATTCCTCACTGCACTTACCCTCTTACTGTGAGCATCACCCTCCACTCATTTTCTGCACAGGCTGAAGAAATGAGGAAAAACATTCGAGGAACCAGGGAATGAGTTAAGGTCTTGACGTTGACCATGCACCACGCATGTCATTCCCATCTCATAGGACTCCTGACAACCTCGCAAGTGAGACTTATCATCTCTGGTTTTCAGGATGGAAAACTGAGATGCAGAATAATTAAGTACGTTGCCCTAGATCAAGGGGATAGCAAACGCAGATCCAGGATCTTCACCTAGAGCACTCTCAACTTTATTAAATATTAGATACTCTGACGTCAGAAACTGACTATGAACTCCTGCAATGTGCATGTACTCTATGTTGCAACTTTGCACATAATAATGAATTTCAACCATATTCAACTATATTGCCCTAACAATGTCACCCTGAGGTGGCCACGTTCCCTCTCGTTGTAAGGATGAGATATGAGGGTCAGAGCATCTAAGCAGGCTGCCCAAGGGATGCACCCTGTGGTCAAGCCCTGATTCGACAACTATGCTTCTCATTTTAAAACCCTGTGCTCTGTTCACTAAAGCCCCTTCTGATAAATAAACACTATATAAACCTGTTCTCTTCTGTTCCTGACTGTTCATCTTGGTCTCTGTGAATTTCCCTCATTTCCTTCAAATCTGACAAATTAGTGGAAAAGAAAATGTAATGAGGAATAATCTCCCTCTGATACTGTTCTTGAAAGCCAACAAAATTGAATTGAAGAAAGAACTGAATGTGGTCTAAGCTTTGCAAAGCCTCCTCTTTTGGTTCCCTGTTTCCATATTCATAGAGCCTTACTGGAACCCCAGTGAGATTATAGAGAACGCTGGCCTTTTTTTTCCCACTAACAGTTGTTGGTTTTGTCATTTTCATCCAAACACCTTAGTCATAAGTAATTGGATTTCCTCACTACAGAAGAACTGGCATTTTTATGATAATGAAGTTGAGTACAGGAACTCATTTGACATTAAAGGTGCTTTGCAAATATATTATGAAAATCTGCTTTACAAGAGTATATTAAGGAATAGAGTGAGGGCTTAATTTTCAAGAAACATACTGAAATGTCCAGAGGATACAAGCTCTCAATCATCCCTTCTTACCTGAAATGCAGGTATTCTTTCCTAAAAGTTAGCCCTTGTTTTATTTTATTTTTATTTTTTTTAAAGATTTTATTTATTCATTCATGAGAGACACACACACACACACACACACACACAGAGACACAGACAGAGGCAGAGGGAGAAGCAGGCTCCCTGCGGGGAGCCCAGTGCAGGACTCCACCCTGGGTCTCCAGGATCACACCCCCAGCCGAAGGCAGGTGCCAAACCACTGGACCACCTAGGGAGAGATCCCAAATGGCCCTTATTTTAAATTTCAAATTCAGGGATACTTGGGTGGCTCAGCGGTTGAGCACTTGCCCCTGGTTCAGGGCGTGATCCTTGGTCTCAGGATGAGTCCCACATCAGGCTCCCTGCATGGAGCCTGCTTCTCCCTCTGCCTATGTCTCTGCCTTCCTCTCTGTGTGTCTTTCATGAATAAATAAAATCTTAAAAAAGAAATTTCAAATTAATTCCACATTTTCTTTGTTTCTACCACATATCAGAAAAGCAGCAAGTTACTTTCAGATACAACAAAACCCCAGGACACAAAAATTAAAACGAAGCAAAACTGAAATATGAATTTTGTTTGTTTTTTAATAAAAGAAAAGGGCTCATCAGCTAGAGGGTCAAATATGGGTACAGATAAAAGAAGGGAAAGACACATAATGCCTAACTGCTGGCTTTATTTAAATAAATTATTTCCAGATGTGTAGTATTTTCAACAAAAGATACATAGCTAACCCGGCCACTATGTTGGGGTAGAAATACCAGGAAACCCTGGCAAAATTATGAGTTAGGGTCTGGATTGAATAGGATATTAGGCCACTGATTTATTCACAAGTTCACCTATATGCTTCCTTATCTGAGTTAGGTGGTAAAGGATAGACAGAACTTGAGTGGAAATAATCAAGGCCACTAATTGATTATTTTAAATGAGTCATTTTTGGTACATTTATCATTATCAGAAACAACCAAGTCTAGGTGTCCTCTGAGAATACAAGATTTTGAAGGAATTTAGAATGGGCTCATTTAGAAGCATGTATGTATAGGAATGTAGAGAAATTATTGGGGGAATATAGAAAAAAGTCCTAAAAATGGAGATAGAGAGGAAGGGGATTGGTATACTCAAAAAATGAAAGGAAATGGTACACCTTCACATTTTATAGTTTTCAATTCTGTAATCTCTGAATTTTTACAAAGATATATGGATTATATTGGAAAAATAATTTTGGGAATGTTATAGATCTTTCAATCTACAAAACATCTTAAAACATACCCAGTTTACTCATACACATGTAAATTCTTTGTTTCTCTATTATCTCTCTATCCTTGATTGTCTGGTGTACTTACCAGAAAAAGCAAATCCGTCTAGAGTCGTCATTTTAGGAAGGTTTCGCTAACAAATTCAACTTCTTCAATAAGAGAGCAAATGTCTTATGCCAATTTTTTAAAGAAATTTGTCCATATGATCTAAATCATCAGATGTGCTGATATAAAATTGTTGGTATATTGTCTTATTACCCTTTTCCTATTCATAAAACATGTAGTAATTGCTTCTTTCTGACTCTTGCTATAGATGTTTTGTGTTCCTCCTTTCTGTGGTCAGCTTAGTCTAGTAATTCTTGATGTTTCCAGGCTACTGTTGACTGTTGGTCCTGTTTGTTCTCTATATCATCAAATTATTATTTTTATTATTTCTCGTCTTCTGCCTCAGTTTAATTTCATTTATTTTTTTTTCTTTTGCTGGCATAGATCCTTAGGGCACTGATTTTATGTCATTATTTTCTCTTTTAATCATTTTAAAGCTCTGTTTCCTCCATGTTAGGTGTATCGTCCTTCAGTTCAAAGTATTTTCCAATTCTCTTTGTGATTTTATTCTCAATCAATAAATTATTTATAGATGTGCTGCTTAATTTCCAGATGTTTGAGAATCTTCTAGATATCTTGTTTCCAGTTTCTAAATTAACTCTATTGTGATGAGAATATATTTGTGTGATTAGAAAAGATGTCGATACTTGTTTTGTGGCCCATGAATGCAACCATCCTGGAAAATGTGCCATGGGCTGGTTAGAAGGGTGTGCATTTGATATGGGTTGGGGGTAGTGATCCATAAATTTCAATTATACCTAAGCAGTGGATAGTGTTCCTTGGATTTTATATGTCACTACTGATTTTTTGTTCTTGCCTTATCCATCACTGACAGAGTGGTATTACGGTCAACTACAGTAATTGTGGGATCCTTCTCTGTCTGCCTTTAATTCTATCAAGTGTGTTTTATCCAATTTGAGGGTTTTTTTTTATTAGGCACATGGATAATTATAATGCTTATAAATTTCTGATTAATTGTTCCTTTTATCATCATGATATGTACCTTTTTATCTCCGGAAAATAATATTTCAGTGTCTATGTTACCTGATAACTAAAAAAGCCAGCCACTCTGTACTTCTATGCTTACTACTCATGGTGTACCTTTTTCTATAGATCTTCTTTCAATGTATCTGTGTCTTTGTAATAAAAATCTCTCTTGTAGGCAACTTATAATAGGATCTCGTCTGTTCTCCATTGTATTTAGAATTATATTTAGAATTTTTAGAGAATTAAAATACCATGTAAATGTTGATATGCTTGGATTTCAGTCTGTCATTTTATTATTTGTTTTCACTTTGCCCTCTCTGTTTTGTTTTTTTTCTCTCTTTATTCCCCATTGTCTTCCTTGTATTGGATTATTTGAATCATTTTTAGTATTCCATTTCAATTTTTCTATTGGTATTTTGGTCATTTCTGTATTTTTTATTGGTTGCTCTAGAGATTATATATGCTTTGCATATTTAACCTTTCACATTTACTTATAGAAAATATTGAAATAAAATGTTGAAAACTTGAAGTGATATAGGGCCTTTTTACCCCCCTCACTTAAATGTGTTATACTTATAGGCATTAAAAAAAATCACCTGAAAATGTTATAATATTTGTTTTAAGATGCATACGTAAGTTTAAAGAATGTAAGAGGGAACATGCAGTTTTTTATATTTACCCAGATGTTTACCCATTTCTCCTGTTCTTCCATTCTCAAAGACTTGTGTTACCCTTGGTTATTTCTCTTCAGCTTGAAGAACTTTTAGAATTTCTTTTTGAAAAGGTTTGTAGGTGATATATTCTTTAGTTTTCCTTTATCTGAAAACTTTTTTTTCTTACTTTCAGTCTAGAAGAATATTTTTGCTTGATTCAGAATTCTGGTATGACATTGCTTCCTTTGAGTAATGGCATTATATATTTTTTTCACTATCTTTTTAGCCTCCATGCTTTCTGATGAGAAATTCACAATCATTCAGCTCCAGGTCTCCTTCCAGTAATATATCCTTTACTCTGGCTACTTTCAAGATTGACCTTATAGTTAATGGTTAGCACTTTAATAGAATATGTCTAAACATGATTAACTTTGATTGTGTTGTGTTTGAGGTTTACTGAGGGTTTTGTTTTTTTTTTTACTGTAAGTTTAAATTTAAATCTTTCAGCAAACTTGGAAATTTTCAGCTACAATATTTTTCAAATTTTTTCAACATTGATGTATTTATCTTCTGTTTCAATGTTCCCATTGACATATATTTTGAAAAGCTCCCATAAGTCCCCCTCCACCTGTTATTTTTGTCCTATATTTTTCTCTAAATGGTTGATATACCTGTTGTTCTATCTTCAATTTCACTGACTTTTCCCTTTTTATAGCCATTCTCTTATTGAACCCATCTACAGAAATTTTATTTCAGATTCTGTATTTTTTAGCTCAATATTTTCACTTGATTCCTTTAAAAATAGTTTTTGTTCCTGAGCTGAGAACTTTCCTTTCTCCATTAAATTTGAGTGTGTATCTCTCTACCTCATGGAGCATGGTATTAATAATTAGCTTAAAGGTTTTTTGGAGGGTGCTTTGTTGTTGTTTTTGATAATTTCATTACCTGAATCCTATTGGGATTAGCATTTATCAGTTTCTTTTTTCATTTGAAAACTGGTCATTTTTCCTCTTTTTCTCTTTCTTTCTTTCTTTCTTTCTTTCTTTTTCTTTCTTTCTTCCTTTCTCTTTCTTTCTTTCTTTTCTTTCTTTTCTTTCTTTCTTTCTTTCTTTCTTTCTTTCTTTCTTTCTTTTTGTATATTAAGTAAATTTGAATCTAGTGTGGAAATTGAGAATTTTTTGTCACTTGGATACTGGTTTCTGTTGTCATCCCATGGGAAATGTTGTTTTTGTGTTGGCAGGCAATTAACCCAGACAGGCTCAGAGCACAGAGGTCATCTCATCTTCCATCTATGGTAGTTCAGGTCCCAAAGTTTCTTCTGCAGGTGTGGGGCTTATTCATACATACCTATAATGGAGGGGTTATCTGTTTGTCAAGTGTCTAGTTTTGATACCAGTTCAGTTCTCTAAGCCTGTGATAACATTGGTTTGGATCTTTTCCATGCATGTATATTTCTGGAGTCAATTTGGAACAGAACAGTGGTCCAGATTTCTGTTCAGCTCCATAGAACTTTGTTTTCCCAATTTGTTAGGCGGAAAAATTGAGAAAAACTCAAGAAGCATGAGAGGCAGGTGAGGAGTTTATCCACACAGTTACATAATCACCTGGGTGGGCAGGAGGTGGCAAGAAAGAAAATAGAACCCATATTATGCTGAAAAGGAGTTTGAATTTCATTTTATAATCAGCGGTGAGTGACACTGTGTCCTTGAAGAGTTAAAGGAATAGACTTTTTGAGATGAAACCTATAATACATTTCCAAAATTTTCCTAATCACTTAGCATAGGAATTTTTCCTAGAGTCATTCAAGAAATATGTACCAGCTTCCTTCTATGTGCTCCATAGGCTCCTAACAAACACACTGTGGTTTATACCCTGACACCACTGATATACAAAGTGAGGAAGGAAAATGTGGAATCCATAAAGCAGAGCTTCTAATGTGTATCATCATGATATGCTTTGGGCCTATCTTATTTGTTGATATTATGTGTTTATGAAACAATGCTCTGGCGTAGTATTGCTTCCTGCTGTGAAATTCAAACTTACTTGCAGAGAAGAAAAATAAAGAAAATAATTTCCCCCCAAGAATATCGATGTGTTCCAGGTAGGCCTGAGCATTTCATAGCAAGTGCACAACTGGTCCTGGAATAGAACCTTAGCAATAGCTTTCTGCACATTTGGCACCAGTCTGCCTTCCCTGTGGATGCTAGCCTCCCTTTCACCTTTGGCCATGGCCATTTAGGAGTGTGTGTGTGTGTGTGTGTGTGTGTGTGCATTCACACTCGTGTATGGAGTGCAATTTCCAAAGATTTTCATAGAGACTCAGAGACTTAAAGTAGTTCATTTTGTCCAGTTCTGTTATTAAAATGGATTTTAGAGTCTGCTAAAAGCAATTCTGAGACTAATTAAAAATTTAATAAATAACCATAATATATTAAAAGTCAAATTATAATAGTGTGATGTTATTGAATTAGGGCAAATACACTACACAGGGAACCTTTAATAAATTATGCATGAGCCTTTGTAAATTGCTTCCTTCAATTTGGACAGTGCCAGAGATTAAAGAGTACAGTGTAATTTAGTTTCTAGTTTGAGGGCATAATGGGAAGAGGAGAAACACAGCTTATATTTGTTCCAGTTTATTTTAGTATTAATGTCTTACTTCATAATTATGTTTGAAAACACTGTTTATTTATTTACTTTCTTACTTACTCATTTCCCTATTAGTTTTACTCATCATGCAATGCTCTGGACAGAAAATGAACTGCAACGGGACTTAAAAATAAAAATTTCTTTCAGAAATAAATGTGTTTTCCCTTCAAATTTAATCCATCTTTCAAACCTCTTTTTTTCATTCCTATATTTATTTCTTAAATATTTTATGTATGTATGTATGTATGTATTTGAGAGTGAGAGAGAGAGAGAGAGCATGCAAGAGCATGTGTGAGTGTAAGGGAGAAGCAGAGGGAGAAGGGAAGAGAATCTTCTAGCAGACTCCCTGCTGAATGGGGAGCCTAATGCAGGGTCGATCTCAGGACCCTGAGATCACGACCTGAGCTGAAATCGGGAGTCAGATGCTCAACCAGCTAGCTGAGCCACCCCGGTGACCCACTCCTACATTTATTTTAAACCCATTTGTTTCAAGCTTTCACAAAGCAGCCATAATGCTACTTGGTGGTGAAACAATCAGAAATAGGGCATCATTATTCTTTTTTAGACAAAACAAAAGACATGTATGTTTATAGGTCTATATCTATCTATCTATCTATCTATCATCTATCTATCATCTATCTATCTATCATCTATCTATCGTCATTTCCCCCACCGCACCCACCCATGGAGAAAAGAGCTGGATTTTTAAACTAATCAAAATAAAACACAATGAGGTGAATGGCTTAATGGAGCTGCTTAATTATTTGGTGGGTTTTTGCTGAGCTTGGAGCAAAGCATCAGAAGTATGGAATACGAACTTGCTCTGCTATGGGAGAGCAGAGTTGGTGGTAGGAACCAGGTAGCGGCTTAAATATATCAACTCAGAAGTGGAAACACAGAGATTCTGATTAAGCAGTTTCCCCAAGAGAATATATTTGGTAGGTATATATTTCGAGGTACATTAAGATCTAAGCATCAGCCCAATTTTTCAGTTCATCTGCATTCTGTTCTATGCACTCATGCCCCCCTGAATCCCAACTGTGCTCTTCACACTCGGAGCTAGATGTGCACGGATTCTGTGTTCTCATTTACCCAGTATTCCCACTTCTTTGTCACTGCTTTGGGGTGGGGGTAGGATCCAAGGCTCCTCACCAAGACCTGGGTCCTTGTCCTGTCAAGTTATGATAAAAGCAATCTGAGGATTCAGGCCAGTAGAAGCTGGCTAAGTTTTTAAAATACCATGTTTGGGCCCTTCTGGTAAATAGAGTTGGTATCAAAGGCAGAGAAAGGGAAAACCTTGCTTAATACAGATCTGCTGATGTAAAGGTTTACTATATCACAAGACTCTAGAAAATCAAACAGACGCTAATTCATCCTTGTGTCCACTGTAGCTAATCTGATCTGTGACACCTTTCAGCCACTGGGTAAATATTGGTAAAAGAAAGAGGTAATATTTTAGGAAGACACAAAAGTTCCCTGCTTCGAGTAGATGCTATTTTGGGAAGTGCACAGATACCATCCCTGCAATAGCAAAGACCTCAGAGCAGGATAGCTTATTGCGTTGGCTGGCTATTTCCAAGAGATGCTAAGCACCATAGCATATGGTGCTAAGCACCATAAAGGTGAAGCCTGTCTTGAGTGTTGGTGACTCAGCTGGGGTTTCACATGTGTCCACACTGTAAACCGAGTCCAGGTCTGCCCATATGTCTTGTTCTTATAAGATCACTGACAAAACGTGACATAATCTTTCCACGGTAATGACAGGAGGACGAAAGGCTGGCGTGAGTACATAGGCGCATGTGAAGCTTCAACGTGCCTTGTGTCTGCACCAGGATTGGCCACATGAGCCAGTGGCTCAGCACAAAGTCAAGGGATAAGAAAAATATATTCTATCACCACCAGGCTCCTCCAGGGTATGGACGAGTAATCCTGCTCTATTACCAAGGAGTAAAGAATCATGACAATATTTGTCAGGAACTTAATTCATAAACTAAAATACCTATAAGGGGAAGATATCTAGAAATAAGTTGGCAAAAAAAATCTGTGATTTTTTTTTAAAGCACTTTCTAGATTGACTCCTTTAGCCCATGGAAACAGTTTACATAAAGAGATTGTGCCCTTGTTTAAAAAAATGTGTTATCGGTCTTCTTTTGAAATGAGATTTAAACTTCAATAATCACCTTAACAGTTCACCTGCAAAAGCCAAAAACAGAATGCTCACACATCCCTGGGCCCGGAGGATGGAAACCTGGTGTCTCCCATTACCATCTCTGTGTCCTCAGGAAACATATTTAACCTTTGTCCCCATCTAAACAAAAATATCTAATAATCTGCTTTTTCAAATATTATGTTTAGCATTTAAAGCACCTCACACATAGCAGTGGCTTAATAGCTGTCAGTTTCCAGACCTAGGGCTGAGACGAAAAGCTCTGCTTGACTCCAGAATTCAGGCTTCTAACTAGGACGGACTATCACTTGCTGCATGTGGTGTCTCCATCACTCTCAACAGGGCCATCCTAATGCCTACCATGGAGCTGTTTGCCAGCATATTAAAATCTCAGTGGATCTCAGTGGTTTGATACAACAGGGCTTGTTTTATTGTTTTATTTATTTTTATTTATCTATTTGTGTTTCTGTGGAGGTCAGTGATGCATTTCCTTGCAAACAGAAGCTCAACAGCTCACGTGGTATGACTCTCACGTTACCCTGGCCGGCTGCTTTACCGAGTAGTTGACCCCATTTCAAGGTCAGCATCAAGGGGTGGATAAACGTCATTTCCCCTACGTGCTAAGGAGGGGTAAGCTCAGGTATTGAGAAGTGCCAGCAGCCTCTGCTACCCCCAACCCCTCCCGCTGAAGCACCATGTCACCCTCCACTGCTCTGATGGCAAAACCAATACTGTGTGTTCAGCAAATTACTTTACATTTGTCCTCAACAGACAGGAAGAAGGCACTTCCCAGGATTACAGTTCCACGGGATTTGGAAAATTTTGGAAGGACTATTAAAAGCATGAATTCGATAAGTACTCAACAAACATCAGTTATTTTTGTTTCCTGGAGAAAGAATGCAACCCATGTCTTCTGTTTCCAGAACATTCTATCTCCACTATATTTCCCATGGAGCTGTTTAAGGGATTTCTCACATCAGAGCGTTTTATGCATTGCGACAGATTGATATTCCAAGCCAATACTGACCACACCACTGTTTAGTTCATAAACTCCAGTGGTTTGTTATTACCTGAAATAACTGTAACTTTTTCAGACTATAACTTTTGCCCTGCATAATCTTACCAGAACAACCTCTCCATTCTCTGGTCTTCCTATCCCCTTGCACACCGTGGACCCTACACAGCCCATCCCTGCTCTTAGGTCACTTCTTCCACAGACACCCTCTTTCCCCTGTTCTCCTTATGCTACCTTTCCCACCCAAAACACCCCTTCCCCAGCTTCCTGAGAAACTGCCGTATTTGAGGTCTGTCTAATCAAACTTCCATGGATTGCTCCTATTCCTACCATCCCCACAACAGGAAAATGGTATCTGCCCTTCCTCTGGAAGCCCACGACAATTTATGTGTCTCTTTTTATGGCTCGTTGAATCCAACCTGAGCTACCAAACAGCTGTGTGGTTTACACCTACTTCCCTCACTGATGTTTCTCAACCCCAGTTTCCCAACTACAAAACAAGGACATGGCCATCACGGGAATGCAGTGAGAATTAAATGAAATAATCATTAAATATCCTTAAACCTCCTACCATCTACCCATCCATCCCATCCTACTGCTTTCCCAGATGAAAAGATCTCTTAGGATGGGAAATGTGTCTGATTTTGTTTTAAGAGGCACAGCACATATTAGCTCTTGATAGTGTTATATTAAGGAATTTAATTAAAATGTCTCTACTAAGATACGTTTTGAACCACGGTTCAAACTATTAGTCTTTTACAGCATGTCTCAGGTAGACAGTACTTTTGTCTCCTGAGCTCCCCTAAGACCTTATCTCAGGTGCCAAGTCTAATGACAGACTCTATTCCCTTCTTGCATTTTATGGCACAATGTCTTTTCAGGAAGTTTAACAAGACTAAAAAATCACAGAAAAAAATGCTAAACTTTCAGGAAAATGGTAACAAAAGGAAAATAATTCATTTCCCTTGCATGTGTGTGTTTTTTTCAGTTGTTCCATTTACTTATTTTTAAAGGTTATCACCTGTTTCTCTTTGGCTAAAAATAAATTAATGAAAAATTTTGTCCAGAAGGCTTTTCTTTGAAACCTCTAAAACTGCAGTCAATTATGCATGGAATTTGGGGGTTTTGAAGCTGAATAACAACCAGAGAAAGGTAGGTATAGGGTGAAGAAGGAGGAGGAGGACAACACTTCTGTCTTGGTAGCAAAGTCACCTTCTTATCACAGTTCTGACAGCTGCTGTGCTTCGTGCATGTGTGACAACAAAGCCATGATTAAACTCATTGTTTTCTCTGTAATTTTTTCTTATCATTCTTTTTTATATAATCAGTTGTTTGGAGAGAAAGCAAACACGTTAAGTCCTTATGTATGCATGTGTCTATGCACACATAGATATAGAAAATGCACACATGTATGCATCTCATAGATTTCTCTCTGCTTTATCCACACCGGGTTGGGGGAAGGTTGGCACAATAATGCTGATGTCACAGAAGCTCAAGACACTGCACATGTTTGAGGGCTGCTTCTGCTGCATTGGGATCCTCTCTCTACCCCCTCCTCACCCCCTACCCAACGCATTCCACACACATGAATCAGCACGGATTTCCACTTGGTGCATGAAGACGTGTGTCCTTAACTGCATGACAGGCAGATTTCAGAAGCATGAGGAGCCAGAAATAGAACAGGAGGAGCATGGAAAAGCATGGCCTCCGACCTCTGCCCCTTCTCAGTGACCTGGATAGCACTGGCCACACAGGTGTAAACTACTGCAAATATTCTAGAGAGATTTTTGGAGTCTCTGGGGATTTGTCCATCTTCATCAGGCCCGCACTTCATTGAGAGGCAAACATGGTTCTCCATCCAGCAGCAAGAAGTTGAGATGGGGGCCAGGGCCCTGCAGAAAGGAAACTCAGGACACACGGGCTCTGAAGGCCGGGCACTGGGGTGCTTGTCCTGAAGGTAGGCCATAAGGAGCTTTATTGTCTTGGAAAATGTAGGAGAAAACCAAAACACAGTGAGGCTGACCAAATGCCTGCCTTAGAATCACCTGAACAGAAATTCTTAACAACATCAATGATGAGATATTCTTCCCTGAATCAAATGAACAAAAACTCTTCATTTGAGTTTTACAGAACTGCTACACCTGCTAGAGTACCAAGCACACAACACAGGACCACACAACACACATGTTCTCATGCATGTATATTTGCTTCGAATGAGCAGATTCTCATGACTTCTCTTTAAATAAACACAGAATTCTATATAAAGGTCAGTCCTCGGGATGCTCAGCTATTGAACCAGACTCTGACATGCACCCGGGCTCAGCACACAGACTTGCTTCAAGAATAAGTTTATGAAGTTTCGAATCATCCGAGCCTGCTTTGGGAGCAGTCGACGGTCCCATCCCTTGTGGCTCCCACCACATGTCTTCATGCTAGAGCAGCAGATTCATGGTGAACAGTGATGGCACAGAGATTGCAAAGACATAGAAAAGCACGTGTGTTTGTGCACAGCTCTGTCCTCCTTGGTGACCACTTGCAACTTCTATTTGGATTTAATGTGTAAAGCAGTGAAGCAGTGTCTGGATTAGGACATGTGAGGTTTCTGCTCAGTGAGTACAGAGTCTAGTTCAGATTCTACTGGAAGCTTTTATCAAATTGAATAATGTTTTAAAACTGAATGTCAGTCTTCTTTTCAATTAAATGTTTAGAACTAAGTAATACATAAAATAAGGATCATTATTATGATTTTTTTTTTTCAAGAAGAAGAGGAAATGGCAAAAGTCTTCCGAATCCCATGGCTTGGGAGCATTCTGAACTGGTTCAATGGCTCCAACCATAAATTGTCCAGATGGGCCAGAAGCTTGAGTCTTGTACAAACAACCTGAGAGTGTACTATAGGGGGAAATGTGCAGGAGCGAAGAAGTCGGTGGTGAGTGCAGGATGGCAGCCTTGAATGCTTTGGACACTAGAGCCACATTGGCAGCTGTTAGGAAGATCCAGAATGCCTGAGAATGGAACTGCACATCTCTCACTGCTCTGTGCCACACGCAGAGCTCATTCTCCATGACCAACTGGTTCGAGATGTGAGAGAGCAGGGACCCAGTCCCTTTGCAAGGATGAGAGATTGATTCTGAGGTATAATCCATACTCCAGAGCTCTTCAAGAAGAGCCTGAAGGTTTGCTCATCCAGTGATGCCGGGCTGTTGAGATGGGGGCAGTAGGCGTAGTACCAGAAATCTTCCCATCTATAAAAACAGTAACTAGCAAATGTATTGATTACTTTCTCCTTCTATTATCTGCATAGATACGATCTCATTGGTGCTTCCCACAGATGGATCAGGCTCCAACGTGTTTTCTGTTCCTGTTACCATGCATGGCCTTAAAATAGTTTACTTCAGTACATATAGTTAACATTTACTGGGAAATGCTATATTCCAGGTGGGCATTCTTCTAATCTTAAAGAAAAAGAACCCAAAGAGCAGAGAATTTCAACAGCTTAATGACTGTCGTAGGGTTGTAGTTCAACACTCAGACCCTCAGCAATCTGTTCCCTCCACCAAGTCATCCTCTTGACTACCATCAAGTGCTGCTTTTTAAAAATATGCCATGATGGGTTTCCTGTACAAGATTTATATCCTCATAATGAACCTGCAGTGTCTTTACCAACACTATGTTAGTGCATCTGTCTCCAATGTTATTTGGCTGGTGTGGGATCATGCTGTGTCTCCAGTCCTATTGTATGTGACTCTGCAGTATTCCTACACTATACAGATCACTAGGACTAATTGATAATTTAAAATTCATGTCACTTCACTTAGCAGTTATGGTCTCCTGTGGACTGGAAATAAAGAAAACACTCAACAGGCATTTAAGTATCACTGTTTCTATTGTTGTCTTGTTTGCTTTATTTCCTACCTAATATGAGACTAACCAAGGCAGATAACAGCCTAGTGCTTTCTCCAATCCAGGAGAATTTTGCAAGCAATCCCGTGAACTTGCCAAAACAGATATCTGGTTTTCATTACCTTCCATATTCTCATAAATAAGTGTCGATTCCTGGATTTGATCCCATGCCTCAAGGCTTTCTTTATTTTTGTAGCATTTTCTTTCCTGGACTTGGTTGTTTAGGTTTGATCCCTTTCTCCCAATCATGGACTAACAGCCACATTTATCATCCCATCGTTCTATGCTAGAACTCCCACAAACATAGTATTTGCCATGATTCTCTCTCCCAATTTTGGCTGCCAATTTCTGTAGCTGTCAGAATAAGCAGGTTTGTGCTGCAGTAACAAACCCCCAAACTAGTGACTTAAGAAAGCCAAGTTTTTAGTTATACCCCATGGTCAACAGGTGCTTTGTCTTATTATTGTCACTATGACCCAAGAAGATGGAGACCCCATCTAACAAATATGAGAAGCCAACAAGATGAAGGGAAGGAAGCAAATTATCCACTGACTTGCAGAGCATCATTGTTGAAGTGACTCATAGAACTACTTTTTATTCTTTTTGGTCAAGTCATGTTACCGCGTCTAGTTTCAAACGGAATGGGAAAGAGCAATCCTATTGTACGCCACTATGAGCAGCCCTCATTTCTAAAAGAATGGCCTGGCCTCCCTCAAGTGTGATCACAGCTGCAAACCACTGGGCAGGAAAGGGAGTGACACATCATTCAACTTTTCACTTATTTTCATGACTTTCAGCAATCTAATTTCACAGGGAAAAAAAATAGAAAAATATTCTTAGCGCATGCAATACACATCCAAGTTCTTTCTTTAATATTACATCCCAATGTAGCAAACCGTCTCTGAATGATGGTTTTCATAGCCTATTTAATATCCTAGGAATTATAATAATACTTTAAAAGTATATAATGTTTTACCTGCTCCCCAAATTTTTAGACTTCTGCTCTTTGATGCCAATATTATATGGCTCATAACACATCTTACTGGTAGTCACAATTGCCTCTACAGGGCCCAGGCTGCTTAGTAAATCAGATGTGGTATCTGCATTCTCTTTAATTAAGGTTTCTATTTCTTGCTCTATTAAAGCACCATCAGTCCATGGAATCTTAAGTTTGAGAATCTGCTGACACTGTGTTGCTGAGTTAAGAAACTGCTACTGATGGAATAAAAACAGGGTCTTATAAGGGGAGAAAGACCGTGAACCTGAAATAGAGGCTAAGGGTTCAAGATCACATTTACAAAAGCAGAGGCGAGGGTGGACCTGCCTGGATGGTATGACCCCCGGAAATCTAGAGTAGGTGTTTCCAGAGAGAGCAATAATCATAACATGGACATGCCCATGTACACTTGGCTATAAGGTAAGGGGGCGCTTCCCCTTCTGAGGGCTGCAGCCTTCTCTGAAGTCAGACACGTTTTTGCTTAAGCAGGGAGGTGAGGAAATCATTTAGAAAAGAACAGGAAAGGCAGCCTCGGTGGCTCGGGGGTTTAACGCCGCCTTCAGCCCAGGGTGTGATCCTGGAGTCCCATGTCAAGCTCCCTGCGTGGAGCCTGCTTCTCCCTCTGCCTGTGTCTCTGTCTCTGTCTCTGTCTCTGTCTCTCTCTCTCTCTCTGTCTCATGAATAAATAAATAAAATCTAAAAAAAAGGGGAAAAGAACAGGAAGATGTGTGCAAGGTTCTTGATTACCACTCTCTGCATCTGTTGATCTTCAATTTCCTTCCTTCCTTCCTTCCTTCCTTCCTTCCTTCCTTCCTTCCTTCCTTCCTTTCTTCTTCCTTCCTCTCTTCTCTTCCTCATTTCTACTAACACTTCAAACATCCTCTATGTGCCAGACTCTGTTTTAGGGCCTGGGGACCAGCACTAAACACAACAAACTAAGCAAATATATATATATATATATATATATATATATATATATATATATATATATATATATATTTGAGATAGGGAATGAAATAGAGCATAAGCAAATAACTATATGTTATAGTCTGCATGATACTAATTGTGAGAAAAAATAAACCAGGATAGAGGGATAGAGATGATGGGGGGCAGAAGCTGCTCTTGCAAAATGTGCATAATGAGAAATTAGGGAAGGATGCCTCTATGGAGATGAGAGATGAACAGATACCTAAATGAAGCAATAAAATAACAATCGTGTAGATATTCCGGGGAAGAATGTTTCAGGCAGAGAAAATATCAAGGAGTGAAGTGAGAATGGTCTTAATAGGTTCAAACGAGAGTAAAAAGTCAGGAACATCTGCAGCCGAACAAGCAAGGATGTCATAGAAATAAGGGTGGGAGAGGTGCGACAAGAGTGTGCAGAGTATATCATGTGTTCCAAGTGTGAGAGGACTTTGGAGAACACTGAACAGAAGTGTGATACGATTTTCATCTGAAATGCTCTGTGGACAATAATCACATAGAAACAGATAATTCTGAAAAATACATGGTAGGTGCTCAATGAAAATGTCATAAAAAACTCTATTTATTCCTTTCTCTGATTTTTGTCACTTATAGTGTGAAAAAAATGATGCCTACTTGCCGCATGTGTGTGGATGGATTTCCAGCATTTGTCATTGTTTGGCTGCCTGTCCCTAGCCATCGCTTGATATTAGCACCTGATGCTCTTTTTGAGGGCAGTCATTCAGAGGGAAGGGGGCAGACTGCAGCTTAGGGGGGGCGAGTCAGAGCCCTCACCTGGTTCTGCAAGTTAAGAGCCATAGTGGCAGAGGCAGCTAGTCCAGGCCATTCCAAAGGGATGGCCAACATTCCAAAAGCGTAGCCTCTGGAAACAATTGGTGGTGGCCTCCATTTCCAGGTCTTACTGTGCATTCCCTGAAACATTTTAACAAATTTGCATTTTGCTTAAGATATTGTAGTGGACACTGTATGGCCCTAGCCATTTCCCTTCCTATCTCTTTTACCAGATCCATGTATTCATCCCTCAGTTTCTGTGTGACCAACACTAACTGATTGCCTGTGTGACGTTCCGAGGAATGGTTTGGACACTAGAGCCACATTGGCAGCTGTTAGGAAGATCCAGAATGCCTGAGAATGGAACTGTACATCTTCCACTGCCCTGCGCCACACGCAGAGCTCATTCTCCATAACCAACTGGTGAGATGTGAGAGAGCAGGGACCCAGTCCCTTTGCAAGGATGAGAGATTGATTCTGAGGTGTAACCCATACTCCAGAGCTCCCTTCCTGACCAAGCTGAGTCTAGGACTTAGGGAAGTGCTGCCTTGTTGGGTTCCTTCCCATGCCTCTCCATGTTTCAACCATCCCCTTATTGTTATTTTTGCCTTGTCTTAGAAAAATAAAATTTGTTTTGTTTTGTCTTTTGTATATCTATGTCTGATAGGATATTTGAGATATAGTTATACCGAAAGCTTCTTTGTTATTTGTCTCAAATTCAAACTTAACTGGATGTCCTCTATTTTATCTGACAACCCTACCTGAAATTCTTTTATAAAAAAAATCACCTGCACCCACATTCTTTACTCAGGGTCTATCCTGGGAGAATCTCTTGTAAAACAGAGCTAAGGTCAGTGTCTCCTGTTTACAACCAGTGAACAGATTGAGGCAGATGTAATCTGATTCTAGAGTTAATAGTAAGGATACTAACCTTTACTCTGCTATAAACCACCTACCATGAAAGTAGATATTGTGTTGAATATCCTGTGTTGATCCCCCCAGATCCATTTTATACCCTCCTACTCCCTTCCCTATGCCCTGAGGAGCTTTACTTGCATTACGATCTCTTGGGGGTGGAAAGGTGAGAACAATGAAGACCCTGAGTATGGCAGGAGATCGAGGTCCCCATGTTCATGTTTCTGGTTCTTTCCATGAGTTGTGAATGCCTACACTCCCCTGCTTCTGCCTCAGCTCTCGTCGGGGGGCCTTGTCCTACAGCTACTGTTTGAGTGACTATTCCCTCCTCTTGAAACATCAAGCCCAGGGGTCATTGGCTTCTTGTGCCTAGCCTAGCCCAAGGAAGCTTCACACTAGGTGGCTTTAACCTTGCCACAGCCTTAGAAAGTCTCCTTCTTCAGTCACTCTTTTCCGTGTGTCCTGTGGGGACTCCAACTAACACAAATACATGTATTAACAACAAATAAACCACCTACAAAGTATTATGAATTAGTCTCACCTTATTATGATGAATTTTTTAAGAATTATCTATTTATTTTAGTGCAAGAGAGAGACAGAGAGTGCGAGTGAGAATGCATGGAGAGGAACAGAGGGAGAGGGATAATGAAACTTTATCAGATTCCTTGTTGAGCTTGGAGCCCTAAGAGGGATTTGATCTCGTGACTGGAAGATCATGACTTGAGCCAAAGCCAAGAGTCAGACAATTAATTGGCTGTGCCCCTCAAAAGCCCCTAAATTATTTTTACCAATAATATTTGGGGCATCCATTTATATATCATTTTGAATTTAAGCAAATGTATTCTTTTTCTCTTGAGTATTTATAGTACTAACATGGACTCAGTCAGTTATTAGAAGCCTGAAATATCAGATTTATTTAGTAATGACAGGAGTTATGTAGAATGTTTTCTAAATATTGCATTGCCTCGATGGTCAGAAAATGGATTTTGCAGCCAGAAGAACATGTGTTTGTATCCTGGACCTAATTGCTAATTGTATAAAACCTTAGTTACTCTACCTTTATGGATTTCTGTTTGACACCTGTAAAATAGAAATAATTGAACCTACTTTGTAGGTTAACTGTGAAGGAGAAACTAAGAATGCATGCAAGGCTTCTAGCACAATATATTATTAATGGTATAGATTCAATAATCAATGGCCATTTGTAAACATTTACGTGTTTATCATTGGATTTAACCTGAAGTTCCTTCATTTCCATGATGGCAATACTTGGCAAGGTTTTATGAGAAGTACCAGCAATCTATATGCAAGGTATGGCTCCATGAAGGGCAGCCACCATTATCATTAGGGGAGGAGAGATGGAAAGGCATCCCAGGTACAAGGGAATGGCTTCCATCCTTCCTCCAGGTCTGTAACAAATTGCAAACATAACCACAGTAAAAAAAAAAAAAAATTTATATTCTGGGATCCCTGGGTGGTGCAGCAGTTTGGCGCCTGCCTTTGGCCCAGGGAGCGATCCTGGAGACCCGGGATCGAATCCCACATTGGGCTCCCGGTGCAAGGAGCCTGCTTCTCCCTCTGCCTGTGTCTCTGCCTCTCTATCTCTCTCTCTCTCTCTCTGTGACTATCATAAATAAATAACAATTAAAAAAAATGATATTCTTATGGGAGATTAGAAAAGTTTAAATAATGCCAAGTAAACAGAGTTTTTTGTGGTCTTTTGCTAGAAACTGGCCTTAATCTTCCCGACTGCCAAGAAGAGCCTCATCCTTTTTCCCCACTGGATTCTAAGTAACCTGTTTCTGGGTCCTGATAGTTGTAAGCCTGAGGCTATTGTGAGGCTAGTTCCTGCCAGAGGCACACATGTCACCTCCTCTAGATATGCTTCCAGGCTACCAAGGCAACCTGAGACAGCTCCAGGGTGGCAGGAAATAGCACCAGGGATTCCTGAGCCAGGAGGCAGGGACACCGTCTTCTTAGAGCAGTGGTACAGTTATGTCAGTGATTAATGTGTTTGGGGGTAAGAATCCAGGACAAGAGATATATTAAATATTTTACTCCTCAATGCTCAGACCATCTCTCCGTTCCTGTGTTAAATCTTTCACAATACAGCTTAAGAGGGAAATAGAAGCCTCAGGTATCCCTCCTTCCTCTTATCCTTCCTTGGCTCTGTCATCTTAGAAAAGATGGTCAAGCTCACTTTCCCGACAAACATGGGCTGCTCCTCATGTAGGTTTTATCTCTACCTCTCCTATGTCTTTTTGGTCAATGCCCAATGTGCCTGCATGCCAACCCAATTGTCACCATCAATCCATGACTTTGAGAGACTGTCCCAGCACACAAATGTGAGCACACCTATCTTAACATTGACCTTATTTCTCCTCCATGAAATAGGCAACCGAGGACTTTTTTAAATAAACATATAGAGAGTCAGTTGCCTATCGTAAGAGCTCTTCCTTGTGCTCAATTTCCCATGCCTGATACCCCTACCAAAATAGTATAGCCTCTACATCTGCCAGCAGTACATGAGCTTCGCCAGTACAAACTAAGGCTTCCCGCTGCTCTATCGGGCCAGCCATTTGTCACGATCATTACAGACTGTGTGCTAAAAAGTGTGTCCAACCTCTCTTCTCTATGTCACATCCTTTAAAACCTACAGTGCACCGAGTGACAGGTGTGCGAGACATACTCTCATCATTTCTTCAGGTGTGACATACAGTGAAATCGGCTGAGTGGTCTTTCTCGAGGCTTTCAATCAGGAAACAGAACGAGTCCTGGAAGTTCATTTGCGGTCATGCGTAGCTCACCAGGCTATAATCTTCGGAGAGATTTGGGTGTCAAATACTGAAAGCAGGAAGAGAATTAAGTAGTCATTTCCTCTGAGTTTGTCCTTTTCACGTGGAAACTTAGGATGGCAACTCAAAACTAGTCTAGGACCCCAAGGTCGGGCCTGCGAGTATCTCTGGCTTTTCCCTGGCACAGTTACCGTGAGAGCCAGCAGTGATCTTTAAATAAAGGCAAAGATGGGACTGGAAGAAGGATCGGCTAAGAAAACTGAAATGACAAAGCACCTGGCTTTCCTACAGACAAAACAGTTCATGGGAAGTAGGCAGGGACGGGCATTGGCCATGGAGCCAGGATCTGGGCTTGCTGCGGGGAATCGAATCCTTTCCTGAAGGAAGGAAGTATCGTATCCAAATGGAGAGAGCACGGATGTGCAGTCTTTGGTGGATAGCATGAGAGCCACTGCTCCCTCCCAATGCTGGTCTTCCTCTATAGTCAGCCTGGGCTGAAGACCTAGATTAAGACATCCGACGAAATTGCCACTGGTGAGAAAGTGCCAGAATATGTTTTGTGATGCAGAGAGCATCACAAAACATATTCTGGAACTTTTAGCCAAGTCATGGAGAATTCAAATTTTGACGAGAAGGACAGTTTGGAGTGGGAGCAGGTGTCATCTTCCTTGAGCACCCATGTCATGCAGTGCCAACATCTCCCATTTAGAGGAGGTAGGGACTCACCAAAGGACTCCTGTCTTCCTCAGGATTCAGGCATCCATAAATCAGATGTGCCCGTGTTCACTTCAAGTTCACAGATGAGGCTTCTCGAGTACCAGCGGGGATTGAAGAGGGTACTGAATGAGCTGAGTATCACCACCTGTCTTTGATGTTTCTTTTCACACAGCAAAAGTCAAGTTTCCGAAAAAAAACTAGTAGGTAAGGAACCAAGGAGCCACTTTGCCAACTTTTAAGCTAAAGGGAAAGTCAAGTCTTAGAGGCTAGTCATGGCATATCACGTGGGAAGCGGGGCCCAAACTCACCATATCAGAGAAGTATTCCTGGGTCCACATGTACCAGGGGAGGGGCTGATCTCCCTGAAGAGCATGTGTGGGTGAAAACTCATCCCTTGAATTCTAGTGGAGATACAGCAGGCTGTCCTGAGCCCTGCCAGCTTCCTCACCCCCAGGCTTCCCTCTGAACCTCTGGGCCTCCTTCTCCAGCTGGCAAACTCTAAGTCAGGCCAGATCCCTGTGGCACCTGGATTTGATCTGGCCCGCATTTTTTTTTTTTTTTGTCTTTGTTTTTTATTTATTTATTTTTTTAAACATTTTTAAAAATTATTTATTCAGAGTGAGAGAGAGAGAGACTGAGAGGCAGAGACACAGGCAGAGGGAGAAGTGGGCTCCATGCAGGGAGCCTGACGCGGGACTCGATCCTGGGTCTCCAGGATCATGCCCTGGGCTGAAGGCAGCGCTAAACCGCTGCACCACAGAGGGTGCCCTGTCTTTGTTTTTTATTTAAATCGCACATAAATGTTAGTTTTGTATGGTCTGTGCAGTTCCCCCAAAGGTAGAAGAGTGGCTGTGACAGGCACTATTTCTGCTTCACATACCTTCTTAACATCCCAACTGCTATTGTTAGTAAACTTGTGTGCCTAACACTAAGTCTCTATTCCCCTCTTCCAGGAAGCCTTCCCTTTCCACCCTTAATATGAACTGGGTGCTCTTGCTATGAAGTCCCACTAAGAAACATTCCTATTTCCATCATGGCTCTTATTAGAGTACATATAGAAAAAAGAGTGGTTGTTACCAATACACACTGTGGTGCTTTCACGTATACTTGCTCTTTTATCTCATAGATACACAATATATATATTCAAAATCCTTAGATAGAGATGGTTAAAGAATGGAAGACTGTTGACTTAAAAAAGTTAAACTACTTGTTAACATAATAATTCCATAATGCATTATTTCATAACTGAGAATCCTATTATATTTTTTCTAATTTCATGCACTATATTTTTGACTGGACCATGCACTCCCTGGGGGCAGAGCTTTCCATTTTCTTTTAAATTATTAAGTTTCCGGAGTCCCGAAGTGTCCTGCAAATGGTAGATGCACCATAAATCTATTATATAAACAAATGGAAATATTGAAGGGCTTTGGGGTGAGGAAATACATATATTTGCTTTCCAAAATGCAGAGCTAGCACCCCTGAGTGGTACTTGGAAGGAAGGGGACTTGAATTGGTTTGGGAGAGAATAAAACAACTGAAGTGGGACAAGCATCTGATGGACCATTTAGTGGGAGTCATGAGTGTCGAGGTTCTTTGCCATTTGAGAACCCTCTTCAAAGATAAACTCTTCCTTTGAGGCCATGTGGATTGGCTCTCTCACCACAGCAAGTGCCTGGCACTATATCAAAAGGAGATTTATTAAATTTAACAGACCAGAATATTATTACATAAAGAATATTGCCCCTGAGCTGCAATCAAATCACTCAGCTGTCTGTTGGTTTCTCTCATTTTCTGAACACTTCAGCCTTTCTCTCACTGCTACTTGGTCAGAACCAGTCTGGATCTGGCCTCTGTGTGGGGCACAGCCACCTGGAGGTTTGAGCTTCTGATCTCCACTGGATGGAAAGTGCTACCATGTTTGTTGCTTGCTGGTTGTTTGGTATTGATTTGCCGGTTACTTTTTGGAACAAATTTTGGTTTGGAATGCCAATGAAGGTAAGGATGGTCATTAAGTAACCCCTGATCTTCCTCCTGCTATACCACTGTTTGCTGGTAGAAGCAATTTCTGCAGGTTTATGTACAATGACTTAGATTTCAGGAGAGCGCCATGAAGTTGGCTGCCTATCTTGATGGTGGCATGGTGCATTTGCGCGATGCAGCAGCCAATGACCCAAGCATGCTGCCTAAGTCAGCTCTTTGGCCCACCTTTGCTCCACATGTGAGTCAAACACATTGAGACACCTGCAAGTCAAAGCCCAAATGATGATTCATTTTTAGGTAGGTTTTAAGCCCAAATTCCAATTGGAACTTGAGGAAGCTGTCATAGATGTACATGAAGTAAAACTCTCACTATTTTATGGACTTTCTATGAATTTGATTCCATTTAACCTCAGCACCCAAAGCCATACTCTTGGTTGCTGTAAAGATTTATTTCTCTTTCTAGACTTATCCAAAGCTTTGAATGTATCCCACTGCTACAGAACAGCATCCATTAGATCCTGGAATCCCTCCCTCCCACACTCTGCTATGGCTTTTTTGAACTTTTATATAGTGTAAAAACTAATTAGAACAACCAGGCAAAGACACATAAATATTTTTAAAGAATTGTTATTAATGGCAGCCTTCTGTTGCTTCACTAGAACAAGACCAGTCACAAGGGGAAGATTCTGATTAAGGAGTATAAAAATATTTCTACTTTCCTTCAATGGAACTTGTCACAATACACCCCCAGGATCAACCATTCCCCACACAATGACTCCACCCCCCCATGACAAAGCAGTAGACACTTAACAAGGAAAAAATGTGTAGGCTACCATTTAGTCTTCATATAACCTATGGGTTTTTCTAATATTAAACATTTACCCACAAGCCTTAGAAGGAGATTTTGAGGATCCATGCTTTGGGGTTTTTTCATCTCTTCTCTCACCTAAGATATCTCTACCATTTTTCTTTACAGCTAAAATTCATAGATCTGAGAAGAGCCCACATATAATAAACCCTATGTTTCTAGTAGTAAAATAATAAAATAAATTCAATTAAGATTACCAGAGAATGAATTAATACATGCTGAGCAGCAAAAATAATGTTAGCTAGTACGGTTAACATCCCTCCTTCTGAATTTTCATATCTACTAAATCCTGTGAAAACTAGGACTCTCTCCTGGCTGACCTATTGCCAGAAGAAGCCAGAGATTCTACAGATCCCAGCACCAGAGCTGATACAGGTGGTTCTTTCCAGCACAGTGGAGCTCCTCCTGAAAACCGATCCTCACCAAAATGGATGCTGAAAAAGATAGTAGAGCTAGAAGATGGTGGGACAGAACTTCTGGGTCCACTAATGAGCCAATGTCTAAAATCCAGAAGGTAGGTGGAGCCAAACAATTTTGGGGAAAAAGCCTAATTATGGGACTTTGAAATTCTTTGTGCTTTTCAGCATATATTTCCCTGCTTCCCTGAACATCTCTCCTATTTATTGGCATAACAAGCCACCTTGATATTTACTCACATAAAACTATAGCGACATTCATTTTCTCTCATGAAACTACAGTTTAAACAAGGATTGGCAGGGGCAAGCTTCAGCTGGGCAGGAGTAGCTCTAGAAGAGATGAGACTCCTCCAGACTGGCTCTTCAAGTGGGTTCTCTAGCATGGTGGTTTCAGGACAGGTGGCCTTTTAACATGGCAGCTTGGAGCTCTAAACCACATGGCAAAGGAGAGTAAGAAAGACAGGGAGAGACAAGTAGAAAATATATCCCCTTTGTAATCTAGCCTTGGAAGTCACACTGCATTGCTTTCGCCCATTTTATTCGTTATTAAGAGTCACAAAGACCAGCCCATATTCATGGGTAAAGGAAATACCCTTCACCTTTTATAGGCAAACCATCAGATAATTTAGAGGTGCGTTTTAAAACCACCACACCAGGACACATGGGTGGCTTAGCGGTTTAGCACCTGCCTTGAGCCCAGGGCGTCATCCTGGCGTCCTGGGATCAAGTCCCACATCGGGCTCCCTGCCTGGATCCTGCTTCTCCCTCTGCCTGTGCCTGTGTCTCTGCCTTTCTCTGTGTGTGTCTCTCATGAATAAATAATTAAAATCTTTAAAAAATAAACGATTAAAAAAAATAAAACCACCACACCTTGAATCTTAATATATTGATTCTTTTTTTTTTTAATTTCACTTATTTATTCATGAGAGATACAGAGAGAGAGGCAGAGACACAGGCAGAGGGAGA
The DNA here is from genome assembly GCF_048418805.1 of Vulpes vulpes. Taxonomy (NCBI): domain Eukaryota; kingdom Metazoa; phylum Chordata; class Mammalia; order Carnivora; family Canidae; genus Vulpes; species Vulpes vulpes. Next base: position 4,168,869 of record NC_132792.1, on the reverse strand, counting down.
AGCTGGCCTCACACAGGGAGCCCGACGTGGGACTCGATCCCAGGTCTCCAGATCAGGCCCTGGGCCGAAGGCAGCACTAAACCGCTGAGCCACCTGGGCTGCCCAAGATTCTATGAGTCATACCACTTCTGTGCATCTTCGCATGGTCTTTGCTTGAACAGAGCCTCAGAAACTATTCTTTCATTGTATGATTTTTAATTTATATACCTTTTGGCAATCATCTGTATAGGTGGGGTTTTGCTGTGTTAGAAAATGTGTGTCCCTCAAGCAGTATGTGCAGGAGTCCTACTACTAAGATAATTGAGGGGTCATGTTACAAAGAAGAAAGCAAATAAATATTAGGAGACTATATCGCAGCACCATTTAGTACACTTGTTAATTGAAAACTTGAAAATGTAGGACAATGTATGCCTAACTCAAACATAAGTAATCTTAAGATGGGTATTTTAACAGAATGGTCTCCATTTTAGAACCCTTGCAAGGACTAATCCTTAGATGCCAGCAGAATACCAAAAACAATGGGATACACATAGAACACACTCAAAAGACTGCTGCTTGTAGGATGTTACCTTCCTATCAAGAGGCCATCATACATAATATAGCAAGTAATATTTGTTGAGTACTTCCTATAAGGCAGTCATTTTTACATAGGAAGAACTCAACAAATATTTTTTGAATAAAAAGAAACACAAGACAAAGCAAATAAAATAAACATTGCCATCTTCCTTTGACCTTCCTGGAACTTCCTGGAGCCTCATCAGACTGGGTTAAAAGCAAAGTACGGAGCTCTCGGAGCAATTCTGTGTGGGAGATAGACAGCCTGCACAAGGAAATATAAAAGAGGCTGAATAGAGGCATGTACAAAATTTCTTAGTAGACAGAAGTGACAGGGAGACGCCTGCCTGTGGTTGCCAGGGAAGACTATTTTATAAAGGACAAATGAAACAAAGAAAAGACAAAATTTCTCCTGTGTCTCAGAACCAGCTGAATCTGGGGGACTCAGGATTAACCCAGATAGTAGGATTCAAGCCATTCATGAGTGAGTAGTCCCTACTGTACAGTGCTATCACTCTATGGATGCCCAAATTGGTCTGCTGGATGCCAGAAGAAAATATTAAAATTTTCATTTATATTTTTCTCACTTTTAAAAATTAAAATATTTAATACATTCATATATGTGAATACATATGGCAATACCTTAAGATATATGTAATTTTAATTTAAATACATATACCTCCAGCATGATGCATGTTCATCGTTTTAAGCTTGCATGTATTTAAATTTTTTTAAATGGTAACTGAATTAAGCCATAATTGCATGCCCTATGGTGTCTCAAAGTGTGAACCAATTGCTACAGCCTTAAATCAAGAACACAAAAATAAAAGCAACACTTCTCTGAGTTGGAATAAATGTTCAATTACTTTGAGTAGCTTTCAAATCAATAGTCAAGAGGCATCATTATTTCAAAAGCTATTAGTTCCTATAGATTAAATTGTATCTAACACTCACCACCCCCAACCCCATTAAAATACCAGCACATTTTATGCCATTCTCTCAGCTTTCTTGGGGGCTCCATTAGCACCATGAGAAACTCAACGCTGTGAATTGGCAAGTAATTAAATGGAGCATATGATGAGCTTCTGAAGCCCTGCTTCTATTTGGAGGAAACCCAAGTGTCTTACCTGAGTCAAGTGTCTAAGGATTTTCATCATCTGAAAACATGAGTCTCAGCGCAGGGCAGATTGCGTTATATTGCTGATGGGGAAAATAACAGGAAATGTTCCTTTCAAGAGGGACAAAGTGAAGTCCCCTGGCATGGCTAAGCCTTCGCAGCTGGTTAGAGCCAAGTCAATGCACTTTCTTTCAAGGAACTGCTACTAAGCACTTATAATGTGTCAGCCTCTGTAGAAAGTAAAGTTATTTCTTATTTGACAAATATCCTGCCCTGAGGGCCTCATATTCTAGTAGAACAGACATATAAACAGATACATTCATAATGCTGTCGTAAACTCGCGAATGAATCAATGCACAAGGTGTATAACTTTGCTCCAATTCTTCAAACTTGACCTACACATTTCCCGAAACTGTCCCACTGTGCTGGCACATAAATACCACCAGAGGACCACAGGAAATGTTTTGTATGATTGCCTCAGATCATTCAGCATTTGCTCTATAGTTTTCATTGAAAAAAAATTCAATTTCAATTGAAAAATACACGTAAAATTACAGAGAATGGTATGGCACTAGTCCTTGTCTGCATCTCCAAAAATCAATCACTGTTAGAATCTAGTCATTGTCTATTTTTATGTTAAAGAAAAGTAAGTTTCATAAAAATGAGGCATGATTATAAAAAAGTTTACATGCATAAGAACGAAGGCAACAAAATATCACTGCCAGCCTCACTACGTGAAGGTAATCATCAGAAGCACCAGGTGCCGGCATGGTTAGCGCCTTTCAGTAAGTCCACACCAATATGGAGGCACATGTGTGGGTATGATGAAAGAGTGCAATATTTTATAAAGTTGGGATTATTCTACTCCATACTACCTTGTTTGTGTCCCTCAGTCACCTATGAATTCATATTCCTTTCCTTGTCTGATTTTTGTTTCTAAATAATTTAGAAATAACTGGTTTGTATTTTGTTTACTCCCTCAGGAATTTTGTAGGAGAATTTTGTTATATATTTTCAGTTTTCTACTTCATTTGCCCTTTACCTGATTTTCCTGGCTTTTATCTATGTAATATTTCTCTTTCTCTCTCTTCATATACATATCATGTATGCCTTCTAGTTTGGGTTAATTGATGTGGCTCCTTTTACTTGGCAGTTTATAGATTTCTCTTTAGCTTATGCCATTCATTCTTTAATATCGACTGGACAACTCTAATGAACTGAGCACTGTGCTCTAAGTCCTGTTTCCTGTTCTCCATGGGGAAGAACAGTAAACAAGTAAACAGAAAAACAAATTTAATACAAGTACATATGAAGGAAGCAAACAACGGACTAAGGAGAGAACTGAGTAGAGAATTCTCCAAGGTATTTTAGATAATGTGAGCAGGAGCTGCTTCCCTGTAGAATGGGTTAACCCACAACTTAAAGAGTGACAAGCCCAGCACTAGGATAGCACCCAACATATAGTAGCTATTTAAGAATATGTGTTGAATGAATGAGTACGTTAATATGAACGTTACAGAGAAGAACATTTAAGAAGAGGGGGATCCAAGTGCCCAGACCATTTCAAAATATCTGGGCTCAGATATTTTTTAATTCACTCTCCTTTCTAGTTTTGAAATATAATTAAGATGATAATGATAAAGATTCCTATTATCTTTATAGCTATCATGTACCAACACTGTAGAACAGGTACTAGATCAATCACTTTATATCAATATCTCAATTAACTTTCACAAAATCATAAAGTAAAAATTTGTGCATGTGAAGCATTAAGTTTTTCTTTTTCCACGTCAGGAAACTGAAGCTTAAAGTTTAATCGAATTAGCTAAAGCTACTAAGCCATGGGACACGACTTGAAACTGAATGCAGGCCCACCCTTCTGCAAGTCAAGAACCTACATCTGGAGTGCTCTTATGTGATCCACCATCGTGTCGGTCTAAATACCATGGAGAATAGCAGGTGTGAGTAATCTCTACACCCCTTTAAGATTGGGATAAGACTTTTGATCAAAGTTAGTGAGGTAGGGTAGGTTAGAGACCCCATTAGTGGAGCCAATTATACTTGAATTCAAATTCAGATCCAGGTATTGGCTGGGTATATAACCTTAAGCAAATAACCCAAAGTCACTTGGCTTTCAATACCTCCACCACGGAGATAATAGCACATTAATTCTCATGAGGATTAAGTGACACAATGATAGCATATCACTGAGCACTGCACTCCACAGAGGGTGATGGTTCAAATGTAGGGGTCATGTGACCCCGAGCAAGGAATCAATGGCCTGCATACAGAGAAGGGGTCTGGATAACCTCTTAGCAGAAGTGACAGATGAGCTGGGATTTGCAGGACAGATGGTAAAAATATTCCGGTAGAGGGAATGCTGTGCACAAAGACAGGGCACAAACTCATTATCTGAAAACTGCATATTGACATTCAGTTCCTCTACATTTCCTTACAGCAACGTGTGGGCCCAGGAACACTGTTTTCACTTACAGAGATTCAGATGGTCCTCCCGAAACAGTGTTCATGATGACAAGGATTATAATGAAAATATGCCCATAAAAGAAGGAAAAGGATCTCCTCGAATCCTTGCTTACTTCATTTTCTAAACCAACTGGGCTTGGAAAGATTTATTTTTGGCTATTTTTTTCTAAGTGCCAAAATGTCTTCCTACGTTTATTGTCCAGAGTGTAAGTCCTCCTAGGCAGGGAGTTTTCGAAATTATGATATTCACTGAATGCTGAATGCTAACAATTACATTCTTCCTTTCTCAGTATTTGGAGATCCAGCTGGGCCCAGAGCCCTAAGCATGAAGCTACCATACAGAAGCTGGGCTGGGTGGTATTTCCAGAAAGAAGTGCCAGCTGAAGTATTGAAAGCGTCTGTGAAGAATCCTGGTGCTTTGCTATTTCCAGCTGAATTTAGCAGCCTTGAGAAATTAGAGGAGATTTCATTAGCATTTTATTCCTCTATGTTCACCAGCACCATTTGGTAGGAATGCAATTTAAATCTTGCCAGTTTTTATCTTTGTTAGAATCATTAACCACTTTCGTTTGGGTGAAATTATTAAAAAGGAAAAGGAGTAACTCTTGCAGACAGCCTCATGGGCATCACCATATTGCTCATCCTCCCGGTGGTGAAAGCAAGAGTTACTGCTGTCCCTGTTTGCAAAGAGATTGAAAGCACATAGAGGTGAAGCAGCTTGCCTGAAGGCACACTGCTAAAAAGTTACCATGACTGAATACTATCTTTCCCTAAAAATTAAAGCCCAGTTTCAAAACAAGTCATCACAGATTGGCTCCGGTTAGATCATTAAATATGTGGTCTTTATTTCTAACGAATTCTATCCAACACACATACAGACAAATGCATTGATAGATAACAAAAAATAGAAGCTCCTTCATTGTTTGTTTGGGTTTTTGTTTTTTGTTTTGTTTTGTTTTGTTTTGTGTTTTTTTTTTTTTTTTTTGGTACACATTACACCATCATGCATAACAGAATCTGGAATAGCACGCATTAAAAATTGCACGCATTTTTGAAGGAAAAGAGAAGAATGTAACGGCTAAAATCTATTGTTTAAATAATGGTAGCTGGGGCAAGGAGATCAATTATTCAAAAACTCTAGAACATGGAAAATGACTAAAACGCATTAACTTTATTTGAGAGCATTCTGGTATTCAGAGTAAAAACAGAAGCAAATTGCATTTTACCACTCATTATTTAATAAAAAATTGAGCATCGGTTTGCCAGGAAAGATGAATGCGTTTGGAGTTCCTACTTTATAACATTTGGTGTGGATTTGTACAAGATTATTATGCAATCCATCGTGCGCTGCTGGGAGCAGCAGTGATTCCCAGCATTTACAAATCACATGCATTACCTCCAGTTGCATTATGACAGCCTCCCGATTGTGGTATCTGATTGGAGGAAGCTCTGTTTGAAGGCCAAAGAAATCTCTCCACCCTTGTTTCTAACAGTCACTTCAGATGAATTTGCAGCCACCTCCCCTGACACAGCCTCACCTCCACCACCAGGTCCTCTGGTGTACGCTTTCACGCTTGTCCTACATTTCCTCTGCACACATCTGCCATGATGCTGTTAAGATTCGCCTCTTTGCCTGCTTTTATGATTTCCCTCCTACCTTTTCTCAGTATAAGCCTCACATGGCTTCAAGTCTGGTTAGTTTATGATGGGACCAAAAGGAATCAATCACCCTCCTTCCAAAGTCAAAGCTTCTAATGATAGTGTTGGATGATAGCCACCTGCCCATATCCCAGTAGGTCCCACCAGATTTGGGTGTACATTTCACAGAAGAGCACATGGAGCTAATACTTTTTTGAACTTTTCCCAGTAATGCCACCCATGAGTGTGATGTCAGTGGAGGCCAGCAGTGAGTAGGTGGGTGTGGGTGTGAAGTCAAGCAGACAGGACTCTGACGGTCACAAGAGGTCACATTTCCTCCTAGAGGAGGAGGTGTCTTAGAGTGGAGAGCAAGCCTCTTACCTTTCAACTTGGCTGATTATATCAGTTTCTTGTTCAATATGCTTGTATGTCCCTTTCTCTAAGGGTAAACACCAAAAAGCTCACACAACATGGAAACTCTAGCATAGCTTGCACTCTCTTCCTTTATAGCCCTATGTTCCCCCTTCTCCCTTTCTGCTCAGCCACAGTAGCTCTCTTTTACTTTCCTTCAAAATGCAATGCATCCTGCTGCTTCAGGGGCTTTGCACAAGCTGCTGCTGCTCTGAGTGCTTGGTGAGATTCTCTACTTCATCCAGGTTTCAGATCTCAAGAATCACCTCCAACATCACTTCTTTAAGGAAATTGTGCCAACCCAACAAGGTCCTGCCTCACCTTACATTCTCTCTTAGCATTCTGTATCTTTGTAGCATTCATCATCAATTATAATCATATATTATTTGGGTAGCTGTTTTTCAGTTACTGCTTTCCCTAGCACTCCAAGCTTCAGGAAGCTGGAGTTTATGTTTCTTTTAAACTTAACATTTTATCCCTGGAAACTAGTAAGAAAAAGACATCTTAATTTTTTTTTTTAATAAATGAATAGAGGTGCTTGTGTGGTTCAGTTGGTTAAGGTCATGATCCCAGGGTCATGGGATCAAGCCCTGTTGGGCTTCCTGGTCATCCTGGAAGCCTGCTTCTCCCTCTCCCTCTGCCGCTCACCCTGCTTATGCTCTCTATCTCTGTCAAATAAGTAAATAAAAATAAATAAATAAAATAAATAAATGAATAAGTGAAATCAGTCCTAAGAGGACAATTTTAGAAGTTATTAAGGGTTCAGGTGAACTGACACACTTGGAAACCCCTTGGAAAGATGCAAAATCCCAATCATAAGAACTTAAATCAAGTTCTGGATCTTCCCCTTAATTGATTAATCAATTCATTTTTTAAATATATTTATTTATTTATGTATTTATTTATTTATTTGCGGGAGAGCAAGAGCACAAGCAAAGAGGAGAGTCAGAGGGAGAGGGAGAAGCAGACTCCCCACTAAGCAGGGTGCCCAACACAGGGCTCCATCCAAGGACCCCAAGATCATGACCTGAGCTGAAGATGGACCCTTAACAGACTGAGCCACCCAGGTGACCTTGGATCTTTCACTAATTTAAATAAGTGAATATTCCCATGCCATCATCTTAAAGTCTATGTTAGAATGTCAGGATCATTAAATAGCACCACTCCTTTCACACATAGGCATGTTTATTCAATGAATGAATTGTGAATGAATGTATGAATAGTGAATGAATGTATGAAAATCTACTAAATAGATTTCACATAGTGAAATTCATTCACATAGTGAATGAATGTATGAAAATCTACTAAAATATCTATAATAAAAGATGAGGGTCAGGGATATACTGATGATGCTAATGGAACATGGTAGAGGAAGAAAACAAAAAAATGAAATGGAGAGGGAAGAAAGATCATATTAACAGAAAAAACACTGCAGTGTTTCCTTATTCCTTTATTAGAGGATATGGACTTTAATGGCAGACTTCAGAACCCAAGAATCTCAGCAAGGAGCTTAAAATATATGTGATTGGGATGTTTCCCAAACTTGAAATCCTAATGGAGAGAAATAAAAGTTTCCAGATTTCCTCTTAGATATCCCACTTGCAATTTCAGCATGATCTAGGGAATCTGTATTATTGACCTTGGCCCAAGGTTACTTTGATGATGGGCCATCTTGGAAAATGCCTGTTTGGAAGATGATTGTCTTGGGATAGGACTGAGCCCTGTAGCCACCTAGATGAGGTGGGTGTCTGCAAATGGGAATGTGGGCAGCATGTGTCCATCTGGTGTCCATATGGAGAGATTGATTTGAAAGTCCTCAAGGTGTCCAGATGTAAAGCAGAGTCCACTCAAATGCCTACATTACATGCTCAATTCTATATGACTGAATGTTCAACATTGGGCAGTTATAAAAATTATTCTGAACACCTATTACCTACACAGTGGCACCAAGTAGTAATACCTATTTCTCAAAACTGTTTTAAACACTAACTAAATTAACCCCCACCAATCACCCAGGACATTATCTATTATCAGATAATAGATACTCTAAATGGCAGCAAAGAGAGAGAGGAGAAACAATAAGGGAAGGAAAATGAACAGAAGTGAAAGAGAAATATTTGCTTTTATTCTCTAATTCAGTATAATTCAATAAAATTATTTTTTTAGAAATTAAGTAATGATGAAGATAGTATAATCCAACTAGATGTCAATGAATAATCTGAGCTATACGTTTATTTATATATTCAAGCTCCATGCCAGCCTGCAGATGTCTATTGATTTCCCTCTTCTGAAATAGATGGTTTTGTTTAGCTCTGAAAAAGTGAACAATTTTCCTGACACCAACTGCTTGTTTAATAGTTTTGGAATAATCTATATTTCATTAAGATGATGACTTATTACGCCCAACCTTCTGCTGCCTTGCAAACTATTGATTTAAGGCAGTTTAGCACTTGTATAGCATCTAATAAATTGGTCCCAATTGGCTGTGCTGTGTTATATACTCATCCCTCACTGTATAACATTGGCCTGGCATATTTTAGAACACATCCATAGATTTGTTTTCTCGACAAGATCCGTCCCCTTCAAATCCTTCCACTGAAAGAGTCGCTGCTTTTTTTTATAATTCACATAAAACTTTTAGATAAGTAGAGGGCACCACAATCAATATTCATACTGTGATTTATTGGAGGAGGAAATATTCCACTAAATCCTCCTTGTAAATCCAGTGTGCAAAGTAGTTAGTACAGTAATCCATCTCCTGGATATTCTAAACGGGGCATTAATGGCCTTGAAAGGTAGAGTGGCTGTGAATCACCTGCTCATGATGCAGATAGTTAGCAGCTTTATTAGCTCACATGCTTCACACTCAGCTCTGCCTTCTACCAGCGTCCCCTCCTACCAGGCCCTAGAGTGTTCATCTTAACTCAGCAGTTCCTTTTCTCCAAACTTTCACCACATGTACTATTGGGCATTCCAGTTCTCTTTCTGATGGAGGCAATCTCCTCCTACAAATCGCAGAGGACACTAAATGATATTTTGAAGTGATTTCCTATTTCCTCATTTTTCCTCTTCAGGATTAGTTTTTCACCACGGATTTTTCTCTCTTCTTCAAAAGTCAACGTATGAGAATGAGGTTGGCACACTTTGGTAGCTCACAGACATTCCTCCTAAGTTCTCTAGAATCATGGCATTTGCAAAGTTGTAGGTTGTAGGGACATGGCAACAGGTATGCAAACTGCCTTAAGAGGTCTTAGGTGGTGTCACAGATATAAAATTTGAATAAGGTCTTTTAAAAATGATAGGAAAGTCCTTGGCAGGAAAGTGAGTATTCCAAATTAATACAAACTTAACTATTTGGGAACATAACACGGCACAGTGACTTCTAAGAACTGTGATTAGTTCAGTACAGTTAGAGCATAGGAAACACAAATATCAATGGTAGGAGACAAGTGCAAAAAAAGATACTATGGGAAATCCCAGGGCTATGTACTCAATATCCATTTGCTGAGTGAACAAATGTATGAACTAACTAATCATTCCATCAAGCAATAAATCAATGAATAAACACTTTCACTTTTGCCATTCTCCTGGGTACATTCTCTTTTATAGACATCGTGTCTTTTGTTTCATTTTTGCTAATCAATACCTTATTTTTATTCTTCTTACCATAACATTTTAAAAAGAAGTCAGAATAATTGTTTTACCCCTTCAAAGGGGTAACTCTTTTTGATACAGAATTAAGGTTCTTCTCTATTTCTTTTAAACCATCTGACAGCTTTTATGTTCTTGAAGGTGATAATAATTGAGTCAGAAATACTGTTACACTTATTTCCAACCCTTTACACTTTATATTTGATAAATAGAGCCATCAGCTGGTCCATTTCTTGTATTAATCCAAGAATCCATCTGTTTGAATGGAGGCACGAAAGACAGTACTGTGAAAACCAGATGGCCTAGTTTGTCCTGACACTCGAAAGCAGGAGGATCCTAGAAGCCTAGTATAAGGACTTTCTGCTTTTTCATCCCAGCTGGGGGAGAGGGGGAAGCACCAGTTCCCACAATGAAGCTGTGCAATCAGAGATTCCTACTCTGAAGCCATTCAGCAGGAAAAAAAATATTACGAAGAAAATATAATACCTAGCATTTTTGCTCTCTTTTATATCAATATTTTATGTGAGGAGAAGATGCAGGCAAAGAAGTCCTATGACAGAGAAACTACTTGTTTAGAGAAACTTTTAAAAAATGACCTCTGAAAAAGAAATAACATCCTTGAGAATACTGGAATCTTTCTAATGGATTAGCATCCCCAGTTGCAATGTCTCAGGGGAATTTACCGATTAATGATGAATCATTTCAACTCTACTGCAAATTCCTTGTCATGTTAGTATGAGATTTAGGTTGAGCAGACTCCCAGGAAAATGTCTACCAGGACCCCCAGATTATTGCCTTGTCAGCCACACCCTGGCTCTGTTACCATCAGGAGAAGGAAGACAGAAGAGTCACTAAATCTGACACTAGGTGTTTCAACCCTAAACTCACTTCCTATTTCACTAATTATACCAGGTTGTTGCTATAACTTAAATGATTTATCTGACTGCTACCATGGACCCAGGAGCATCTTCTGGTTTGTTCTGCATCCTCTCTAGTTTTGGTAGTTTAATTACTCCTTTCTACTCAGACCCTTGCACATTTTTTGTCAACCAGCCTAATATTAGGGCTAGTGCCAGTATTCGGAACTCACCACAACAGATCCCCTTAGAAGTTTGTATATTAGAAACAAATCCAGATATATCAGGAATCTAATGCTGGATGTTCATTTGAGCTTATTTGTTCTGAAGTGATTGATATGAATACAGCACGTTGATTTAAAAAATATCACAAAAAATAAAATAAAATAAAAATAAAAAATATCACAAAATCAGGGTGCTTGACTGGTTCAGTCAGTTAAGTGTCTGAGTCTTGATCAGGCTCAGGTCATGACCTTTGGGTCCTGGATTAGACCCCACATCAGGCTCTGTGCTCAGCACAGAGTCTGCTTGTCTCCTTCTCTCTTCTCCTCCCTTCTGTCTGTCTGTCTGTCTCTCTCTCTCTCAAATAAATAAATTAAAAATCTTTTTTTTAATCATGAATTCATTATCAGATACAATGTTGAACTCCTCTTCCTTAGCTAAAACAGGGATGTTCTAAACAAACTCTCCTTTGTCATTAAACCTCTGTTGCTTTAATTTTATAAATAATTCATGTTTACACATCTGTAAATTTTTGTTCATAGATTTGTTTGGGCATCGACTTGTTATATTTGTATATACATCAAACACATAATTAATAGCACCTAGGTACCAGACACCATTCTAACTGCATCACAGATTATTTAAACATTTAACATAAAACTTATGAGAAAGACATATTATATGCCCATTTTACAGATGAGGAAATTCAATCATAGATAGCTTAAGTTATTTGCTCAAAGTAAAACAATTAGTATGTGGGAGTGTTAAAATTCTGGTTTTAACTCCTGATTCATAACCATGGTAATCAGCCAATAATTGGTAAAATAATTATTATTATTAAAACAATCATCAGACATAAAGCCATGTGTTCTATTATAAGCCAGTTGCCCATATTAAAGATAATATTGAAGCTCTCTTTTATGTCAATATAATTTATTTTTATTTATTCCTTATGATGAAATTTGAAGTATCACATAGTACAACACCTAGACTATCTTCTTAGAAAAGTGCTTTTCTGTAACTCCAGGAAGGATTCCAAGATAAAAGGGCTTAATTAAGTTCCAGAGTCTGGTCTCAAGGTTTTGACCTTGTTTCAACCACAGCAGCTCTCCTTTTTATCAGCTTTGTGACTTAGGATTTTAATTGTCACAAAATCAAAGTCTTCTAGTAATTTAAAAGCATTTTTGAAAAGCACTATTTTAATCACTTCTTTTCTAAGATTCATGTTATCAGTCTCTTCTGTTCCTCTTGAGAGATAGTTTCTAAACACACTCCACTCTATTAACCTTTCTCAGCCTGTAATCCAGCCTGTCAATATCCTACTGTAAATGGAGATTTCCCAATTATTAGCCTGCACATTTTATATGTCAGTGTGGCAGGGATTAGAAGAAGTTCTCAATGATTGACTAAAAATTCACCTAAAATAGGTAAAAGAAGGAAACTCAACCACTATTTTACACCTCATACAAAAATAAATTCAAAATAGATCAAAGACTTGAATGTAAGATCTGAAATCATAAAATTCCTAGAAGAAAACATAAGCAGTTATCTCCTTGACATCTATCTTAGCGGCATTTTTTCAGACAGGACTCTTCAGGTACGGGCAACAAAAACTAAAATAAACAGGTTGGATTATATTACATTAAAAACCTTTTTTAAAGTGAAGGAAACTATCATCAAAATAAAAAGGAAACCTACCAAATGGTAGAAGATAATTGCAAATCATACATCTGGTAAAAGTTTAATGTCCTACATATATAAAGAACTTACACAGCTTAATACCAAAACAATAAACAACTTGATTTTAAAAATGGGCAGAGAAGACCTCTGGGGAAGATGATAGAGTAGATCTACACTCACCTAAGCTCACCTTATCTCATGGATACAACTAGATAACACCCACATCAGTATAAACAACCCAGAAAATGACCCAAAGACGGGAAGAACAAACTCTCCAGAGTAAAATGTAGAGACAAATCCATATAGAAGAGGGTAGGAATCTAAACTGACCAGTGCAACCATCCATGGGAGGGAGAGATGCTACAGTTGCAAAGAAGGGAGAGAAACAGATCCCATACCAGGCCCCCCAGGCACAAGGAGACCTGCATAGGGAAAAGAAATTCCCATAACATTTGGGTTTAAAAACCAGAGGGACCTAATTTCATGAGTTCTCACAATCAGTAGGGCTTACCACCTGGAATTTAAAAAAATAAAAATAGGGATCCCTGGGTGGCACAGCAGTTTGGCACCTGCCTTTGGCCCAGGGCACGATCCTGGAGACCCAGGATCGAATCCCACATCAGGCTCCCAGTGCATGGAGCCTGCTTCTCCCTCTGCCTATGTCTTTCTCTCTCTCTCTCTCTCTCTCTCTCTCTCTCTCTCTCTCTGTGACTATCATAAAAAAATTTAAAAAATAAAAAAAATAAAAAATAAAAATAAAGATAAAAATAAAAATCAGGAGGCTCAGCTCTGGGAAAGGTGGAAGGTGATAGGAAACTGAGGCCCACCATCAAAGAGACACAGAACCAACAACCCTACTGAGATACAGCAGAGAAAAATGGCTTGAAAAACACGTGGGGCATATGGAAAGGAGATATATTTAATAATCTCAGAGCCTGTGCTGGAGGGGCAGGAATATTTCAGAGAATTCTCTAAGAAAAAAAGAGCTGTAGGCACCATTTCCCCTCCCCTCCCCACCAGCCTAAATACATGGACACCTGTGGGAACCAGCACAGTGCCAATACTCACCACCTAACTTAGTAACAACATGTCATCATATTCCCCTGAGGACACACCCCCTAGAGCCAGCCCTTGGATCTATGTCTCCTCAAAGAGCAGACCTGTACAAACCTTACTGCTACTGCACATCCTGCCCCCGTGTTCTCCTGCAGATCTGCCCCTTCTCATATGCCCTTAGCTGGATCCTATTCAAAGCTGTGCTCCAAGCTTTGGCACTAATCTGACTAGAGCCCCAGCAGTGGACTAGGGGCAGACATCTGGCCTTCCTGTAGGCTCCATTTACCAACCAAAGCTTCCCAGGGAACAACATAGGGAAATCTTCCTGAAGTTTGGTGCTACTGCATCTCTGGCAGATACCAACTCAAGCCCAAATTGTTCCACACTTAGACACATAGTAATAAAATGGAAAAAGTGGTGATAAAGAGAGAATTTGAAAAGCAGAAAAATAAAACAGTTACATACAAGGGAAACCCCTTAAAGCTATCAGTGGATTTTTCAGCAGAAACTTTGCAGACCAGAAGAGAGTGGCATGATATGTTCATAGTCCTGAAAGAAAAAAGTCTGCAACCAAAAAATTTGCACTTAGCAGGGCTATCATTCATGCTACAAGGAGACACAGTTTCCCAAATAAGTTAAAGTAATTCATGACCACTAAACAAGCCCTACAAGATATTTTAAAGGGTTTTTTTTTTAAAAAAGATTTTATTATTTATTCCTAGACACACACACACACACACACACACACACACACAGAGGCAGAGACACAGGCAGAGGGAGAAGCAGGCTCCACGTAGGGAGCCCAACATGGGACTTGATCCCGGGTCCCCAGGATCACACCCTGAGCTGCAGGAGGCACTAAACCACTATGCCACCAGGGCTGCCCCTAACGGGAGATTTTTGAATGGACAGAAAGACCATAAGAAGGATTAAAAACAGTAGGAAGATAAAAAGCAGTACAATCAAGTGTGTCTGTAAAAATCAGTCAAAGGATGCACAAAATAAAAGGATTTGAAGTATAAAAACATATACTTAAAATATCGAAGGGAGAGGAGTAAAGAGTGGGTTCAAACTTAAGTGATCATCAACTTAATATAGACTTCAATATGCAAAAGTTACTATATATAAACCTAATGGGCACCACAAATCAAAAGCCAGTTATCTATTGCCTTGGTGGCTCAGTTAGTTAAGTGTCTGACTCTTGATTTCAGCTAGGGTCATGATCTCAGGGTTGTGAAACTGAGCCATGCAGTGGGCTCCACACTGGGTGTGGAGTCTGTTTAAGATTCTCCCTCTGCACCCCCGCCAAACAAACAAACAAACAAACAAACAAACAAAAATGGACAGATAACTTGAATAAACGTTTTTCCAAAAAAGATGTACAAATGATCAACAGGTACCTGAAAAAATGCTCAGCAGCACTAATCATCAGAGAAATATAAATAAAAACTACAAGGAGATGTTACCTTATACCTGTCAAACTGACTATTATCCAAAAGACAAAAAAATAATAGTTGGTGAGGACGAGAGGAAAAAGGTACCCTTGTGTACTGTTGGTGGTGGGATTGCAAACTGGTACAGCTAGTATGAAAGTTCTTCAAAAAATTAAAAATAGAATTACCATACAATCCAGCAATTCTACCTCTAAGTATTTATCCAAAGAAAATGGAAACACAAATTCAAAGGATATATGCATTCCTGTTTTGTTGTAGAACTTTTTATAATAGCCAAAATATGGAAACAACCTAAGTGTCCATCAATATATGAATGGATAAAGAAGAGACATAAACGGAAAATTTTCAGCTATAAAAGTAATGAAATCTTGCCATTTGCAACAACATGGATGGACCTAGAGGTTACTATACTAAGTGAAATAAGTCAGACAAAGTAAGACAAATATTGTATGATTTCACATATATGTTGAATTTAAATAAACAAAAGAAATGAAAAAACAAAACAGAAACAGATATATAGATACAGAAAACAAACTCATTTACCAGAAGGTTGTGGAAGGGTTGAGGGATGGGTGAAACAGGTGAAGGGGATAAAGGGATACAAATTTCCAATTATAAATAAGTCATGATGATGTAATGCACAGTATAGGATATATGGCCAATAATACTGTAATAACTTTATATGATGGCAGATTTTTTTAAAGATTTTATTTATTTATTCATGAGAGACACACAAAGAGAGGCAAAGACACAGGCAGAGGGAGAAGCAGGACCCTCACAGGGAGCCCGAGAGCTCTAAGAAAAAAAGAGCTGGTAGGCACCATTTCCCCTCCCCTCCCCACCAGCCTAAATACATGGACACCTGTGGGAACCAGCACAGCGCCAATACTCACCACCTAACTTAGTAACAACATGTCTTCATATTCCCCTGAGGACACACCCCCTAGAGCCAGCCCTTGGATCTATGTCTCCTCAAAGAGCAGACCTGCTCCTGCTCCTGGGACTTGATCCCAGGACTGGGATCACACCCTAAGCCAAAGGCAGATGCTTAACCACCGAGCCACCCAGGCATCCCTGATGACAGATGTTAAGTAGATTTAACACAGGGATCATTTTATAACATAAAATATGAAATCATTCTGATGTACACCTGAAACTAATAGGATATTGCATGTCAATTATACTTTAATAAAAAATCACCTAAAGTATTTATTTTCTAATCCAGTTTCTAGCATCACATCCACACATAAAACCACTGGAGATATTCCTAAATATCCAGATAAAATTGGGAAGTACACAAGGACCTCAGCTTTATCCTTGAGCTAACAATGCAGTAATACTTCCCAAATGAGCCTATTAGATTCGCCCTAGCTATAGCAAAGTCATGAACAATGAGAAACACGACTGTCAAATTTTTATAAAGGAAATGGATCATTAAAATTACCTGGAACACAGGATTCATAGGAGGGCTCTTTAGGATTAACATGAGGATCCATAATAGTTGGAACTTGTAATGAATTGGAAATAAAATGAGCACAAAGAGTTGAAATCTTGAAGTTTTGAGAGGATTTAAAAAATACATTTGTATCATTTTTTTCCTCAATATTTGCCTACATAGTTATATTTCTCACTGTTATTTTTTTTCATGTGAGTTGGAGTTACTGCTTAGTGTCTTTTCTTTCCAGGCTGCAAAGCTCTCTCTAGCATTTGTTGTAGGGCAGATCTGATAGCAATAAAATCTCACTTTTTCTCTGAGAATTTCTGAATTTCTCCTATTTTGAAGACCGTTTTGCCAGATACAGAATTCTTTGGCTGTCAGCAATTTTTCTTTCAGCGATTTGAGTAAGTCTTCCAACTCCCTTCCAGCCTCTGTGATTTCTGATGAGAACCTGTTTGTTCATCTTTTTGAAGATTCCTTGTTCCTTAGGAGTTGCTTCTTTCTTGCTGTTTTCAAAGGTCTTTGTCTTTACATTTGACAATTTAAGTATTATGTGATTTGCTGTGAATCTCTTTAAATTTATCCTACTTGGAATTTGTTCAGCTTATTGTATAAGTAGACTAATGTTTTCATCTAATTTGAGAAAGGTTTACCAATTGTATCTTCAAATATTTTTTTTCTCATCCCTTCTGTCTCTTCTGGAACTTACTCCATGTGTGTTGGCATTTGATGGCATCCTACACATCTTTTAGGTTTACTTTTCTTTACTTCACATATGTCTGTTAAAAGCACCATGACATGGTATGTAGTACTCCCTGGGTGCAGTTCTTGAATAGTTCCTCTTATTCCCTATGTTCCCCAGGCAGTTTGTACCACTGGGAAGTCACCACCCCTTGTAGGAATTGTAGACTTTTTGGTGACCAATTGGTATTCCCACTCAGCATTGGTCTGATTACTCTAACCAGAGACAGAATTCACCAATAGAGGCTTACAAAGTCTTACCTTGTAGGATATCATCATTCAGTATGCTCTCTGGTATTGGGGAGATAAAATCCTCCCATTCTTGGTGGGGTTGAAGGGGTACACAATTTGCAGTGTCAAAGGGACTGTAACTTGGGAATGCAAACTGGTGCGGCCACTCTGGAAAACAGTATGGAGTTTTCTCAAAAAGTTACAAAAAGAACTGCCCTACAATCCAGCAATTGCACTACTAGGTATTTAAAGGATACAAATATACAGATTCAAAGGGGCATATGCACCCCAATGTTTTTAGCTGTATTATCAACCATAGCCAAACTATAAAAAGAGTCCAAATGTCCATCAACTGATGAATATTGCTCAGCCATCAAAAAGTATGAAATCTTGCCATTTGCAATGACATGGTTGGAGCTAGAGTGTTTTATGCTAAGGGAAATAAGTTAGAGAAAGACAAATACCGTATGATTTCATTCATATGTGGAATTTAGGATATAAAACGGATGAAATGTGTGAAAGAAAAAAGAGGAGGGAGAGGGAAACACATCATAAGAGATTCAATGATAGAGAACAAACTGAGGGATGATGGAGGGAGATGGGTGGGGGATGGGCTACATGAGTGATGGGTATTAAAGAGGGCACTTGTTGTGTTGAGCACTGGGTGTTGTATGTAAGTGATGAATCACTTAATTCTACTCCTGAAACCAATATTACACTATATGTTAGCTAACTAGAATTTAAATTAAAAAATTTTGCATGTGGGGCAGATCTGAACCCCTGCTCAGGCTTTAAGGCCCTCCACAGGCTGACCAACACACACAGCATGGGGTGGCTGGTCTATCTTTTCTAGTGGGATTCCCCATATCAGTGAGAACAAACTGCATTTGCTTCCAGGTCACTTTTACCACCTTCTTTACCGCAGATTGGAATAGCCTTTTAAGTTTTCAGACTCCAGCTCTCTCTCTGGTCTTTCCCATAGTCCGTACCTTGGATTTGTCAGTTTCCCCAGATCAGCAGTGGATTCCCCAACATCATAAATGTTTTGCCTGACAACTGTGCTTAGCATGATTATTCATGTTCCATACCTGGTACTGGGGGCAAAAAAGGAGCATCTTAGCTTTCATTCCTGAAGTGAATGTGGCCCAATCAGGGACCTCAAAAATGGGCATAGATGGCTTGTCTCATTCCCAAATTGCTAAGGATTTGTTGTAACTCCTCTCTAGATTTCCAGGGTTCCATGAGCTCAGGGAGGTCTGCCTCATTGGCCTCAGCTTCCCCCACAGGCTAGAATAATCCACTTAGTAAGACAGTGGATTGTTGAAAATCTGTGCTTCGTGTAGGCACTGCCAGAGGGCAGGGTGTGGGGCGACATTGCTCATTTTCTCTGCCTCCTGCCCAGCCAGGAAAATGCCATCACCCGGATCCCATCTCTGCCAACCATGCTTGCATAATCCCTGAATTTGCCAGCTTAATCAATTAGCTCAGCAGGTGTATATTCTCTCATGACAAACATTTCCAGAAGTGGGGAGGTGATCCCACTGACTGCTTTCCTTTGTATTAGAGGTTCAGTGGTAGAGGTGCTTCACTTGTTTTATTCCCCAACCCAGTATACCCTCCTCCTCTTCTCTCACTTTCTCTGGGATTCCACCCCATAGCACTGCTATCAGACCTTGTCACAGTGTCTGGGCCATAATCCAGGCAGCCTGCACTCTCTTGGTTTTGCCAAAGGGCAGCCAAGGTCCCCACCTGCTTGTCCTTCTCTCCTGCCTGGTCTGCCAGCCCTGGAGCCAGCAGGGCAGTGGCTCTTCCTCCACATGCCCACCAGCCCCCAGTCCCAACCTCTGCTTGGGTGCTGGTGGCCCATGAGCTGCCCCGCAGCAGGTTCACCCCAGCCCTCTACCTCTACCTCGCACCCCCCTAACACCTCCCCCCTGCCCACTCCCACTCTATGCCCCACGCCCCTGCTTTGCAACCTGTTAGGCCCAGGGCTGCCAGGGCATGGTCTATGTCCCCAAGGGCCAAACACACTAGCCACCACTCTTCCCACAGAGCTGTGACCAAGCTGGGGTCCCCAGGATGCCCCTTTCCCAGGGCCCAGGGCCCAGGACCCAACCACTAACTGACTGCCCAATGTTGTCCCGAGGATTCTTGGTAGCTTTCCGGGAAATCCCAACCAGCTGTGCTGTGCAGGCAGGGAGGACAGGGAGTGAAGAAGGAAAGGGCAGGTACTCTAGGAGGAGAGGTAGATGGGAGAAGCAGGGGGACTTACTTAGGCGGCTGGTCTTAGCTGCAGGACCAGGTGTGTCCCTCCTGGCCACAGGATCTTCTGAGATTACGGAGAGACCTCAGAGGAAACAATCACTTCCATGCGGCTCTCTCAGGGCTGCACCCTTAGAAATGGCCCCCACTGTGTGAATAGGATGGGGGCAGAGTGTGTGTTCCAAGGACAGGGGAGACTCCCATTGCCAACAGCAACTCTGTAGTCAACCTGAGGTCTCTCCCTCACCTCCTGCAACACTTGAGCTATCAGGTTCAGCTTCCACAGAGCCTCAACACTATCAGGAGATTTTAGTCTCCGGTCTTCGCAGGTCTTTCCTGAGCAGGAGCTGACTTCCTAGATTTCTGGAATGTGGTAGAGTTTCTCAAAGTCTTTAGGGACACCTAATTCCCTAGCCTTTCCTCCCAAGCCTTTTAGTTCCATTGTTGCAGCAGCTGGGATTTGTCCTCGAGGCAATGGCAGCCAGGACAATGCCTGTGTCTTCCACAAATGTCCCCTTCCACTTCCCAGGACCTTGAGCAGAAAACTAGTATCAAGTTAGTCAGAATAATGACAATTCATTGGAACCAGTCTAACAAAGAGCCACCAGACCCTGAGAACAAATGATGAACTGCCATTCTTTGTGAGTGAGGCCTGTTGTCCTCCCTACAGCACAAGGAATGCAAGGGTACCTTTCTGCCTGTCCTGAATGAGATTATGCAAGATAGGACTGAAGTATGTTAAGATGCCACAAAGCTCACTGTTCCAAGAGCCAGCCTTTTTGATGTTGTGGAACAGAGGGTCCTTGGAGGGGTGAAAGCCTTTGATTCATTTCCAAAGTACAAAAAAAAAGTGAATTTTGACTACTTTTCCCCTTATCTTATCATTGCTTTCATGAAAGTGAAGGATGTGCAGCTCCTCAGAGCACCGTGTTCACTGGCATCCTCTGGCAGCCATGTCTTGCCAAAGAGCCATAGAAGAGATGAAGACTCACACCAGCGGGGCTGACAGGACGTTGACCCTCTGTTCCCTCAGGCAGCAGTAAACTGGCTGTGCCAACAGTCTTCATTCTGGTTTCAATTAATGGATTTTACTCTATGCCTTTAAAGGTCTCGTGTAATTCTCCCCTTATAAAAATAATAGACACTCATTACAGAAAATCTGCAAGATGCACAAATTTGGAAAGGAATAAAACAATTATTCTGGATAGTTAACTATTATCCCTAGCTAAGCACCATTCTTTCTGTCGTTCTGTCTACACGGTCATGGCAGTCTCTAGATATAAGTTGGCACACTGAATAGTTTCATTTTATCTTTGAGATGCATTTAAGTTAACTCTTACATAAGATGCAAGGTCTTGGTTTGTTTTTTCTTTCTGTTTGTAAATGGGTGTCCAATTGGTCTAGTGTCTTTGCTGAAGAGCCGATCCTTTTCCCTCGAGTTGCCTTTGTGCCTTTGCTGAATTTTAGTGAGCTATGTTTGGGCTGTGTTATCACTAAAATTCAGTAGGTGTACTTCTGAGTTCTTTATTTTGTTCCATTGATCTATGCATCCATTCTGCTACCAATACTACATTGTCTTGAATACTGTGAATTTGTAATAATTCTTGAAATAGAGTGGTGTGAGCCCTAAAACTTTGTTGGATCAATATTGCTAATATTTTGTTGAGGATCTTTTCATTTATATCCATGAGAGATATTGGTCTATAATTTTCTTCCTTTGTAAAGTCCTTATCTGGTTGTAGTACTTAGTATTCAGATAATTAGGTTCACATAAAATGAATTAAGAAGTGTTTCTTCTACCTCTGTTTTCTGGAATAGTTTGCTGAAAGCTGGTATCATTTCTTCCTTAAATTTTTTAATTCTTTGTCCAATTTAATAGGCACAGGTGATTCAGATTGGTTTTCTTTTTGTTTCAGTTTGGGTAGTTCATATCTTTCAAGGTATTAGCTCATTTTGTCTAATTCATCAATTTTGTGGGCATGGAGCTGTTCATAGCATTCCTTCATTATCTTGTGTAATTATGATTTTCTAATGTTTTTATAATATTTTACCGGGATAATGTATCAAAACAACCCATATAATACTATAATCTCACGCTGTTTTCTGCTTCCTGTGTATAGATAGTGCTGTGGTAAGTATTGAAGGGTAACAGAATATGCCATCCCAGAATATGCCACTTCTGCATATGGACTATTTCGAGCTAAAGGCACTTGAAAAACAACAAATCTGAAAAGAGCATTCTAATCTCCTTATTCTTCCAGGAAATAGGAGATGAAAACGCTCATAAATGATACTCTCCCTACACTAGAAGGAAAGTCACACTTCTGTCATCAAGGATGAGAAGTTGAGACCAAGAGAATTCTACAAACAGACCTTGTTGAAATAATTCTTATTTCCCTTAGGACTCCCCACAGAGGTTAGTTGATTTCTCACAATGGCCTTTGTTCAACCTGATAGAAAAGCCATAAGTTGCACCATTTATTTGGGTCTTCATTCCTTAAGAGGACTCCTGTGCCATGCACAACTCCTAGAAATGTCCCATGTCCCTTGAACTCTCTGGGATAGCAGAAAAAGACTGAGAGGGCAGAAGTAAGATTTTGCTTTCCCTCCAGCATGTTAATACGTGCACCGTTTCATGCGTCTATAATATTCCCTTAGGTTAAACTGGAAGAAACATAGATAAAAGGTATGTATATTTCCATTATTATCTTACACTGCATTTCCTATTTCACATCTTCTTACCACACTTCTGTTATCACGTGTTACAATCCTGAGGGCAATTTTTTCTTGGGTCATTCATCCTTGCTTTTATTCAGCACATTTATTTGATGTTACATTATACTCATTAATAATTAATAGCACAATCAAATTTTTGAACTAGGTTAGTTTTAGGTTTTGAAACGTCCATTGCTGTAAATTTTACTTCCTTTGATTGTTGTTAAGCTTTGACTATCTTTCCAAATAGCATTCTAATTGGGTGTAAATCCAATTTATAAATTATCTATCTGGTAGAATTTATTTTGTATCTTTGTTTTCTTCACTGATTTGTGTTTTATATTTTATATAGTATACATGAGCCCTTTTCTTGAATATCTTGGTATTAAATGATTTTCATTTTACTTATAGAATTTCTAAAAGTGTCTAAATTACAACCCATGAAAATATAAGTTTCAAGCAATGCCATCAAGTGAGATAAAGAAAGTGAAAGTGCTCTGTAAAATATATGGCTATATCAATGGATTACTATTTTTAAAGATTTTATTTATTTATGTGAGAGACAGAAAGAGATCAAGCTGGGAGAGAGGCAGATGGAGAGCAGGAGGGAGAGGCTGACTCCCTGTTGAGCATGGAGCCTAATGTGGAGCTCGATCCCAGGACCCTGAGATCATGACCTGAGCTGGAAGGCAGATGTTTAACCAACTGAGCAACCCAGGTGTCCCTCAATCAATGTATTATTAACATTTATCTCCTGATAATCTGATAGAGTTTAAGTAATTTAGTAGTATCATGCTATAATAAAAAAATAAAAACAAATAGATTAATTTACAGATCCAGGATCTTGGAAGAATAATACAGATCTTCCTTGACTTATGATGAAGTTCTGTCCCAATAAACCGATGGTAAATTGGAAATATTGTAAGTCAAAATGCATGTAATATAGCCAACCTACTGAACATCATCACACCTTATATTAGCTTACCTGAGATGCATTGAGAACACTTACCTGAGCCTAAAGTTGGGCAACATCATCTAACACAAAGCGTATTTTATAATAAAGTGTTGACTACCTCATGTAATTTTGGATTACTGTGCTGAAAAGTACAGTAATTTGAATTTTGAATACTGTGCTGAAAGTGACACATGGGAAGTCTATATGGGTACAGAATGGTCATCAGTGTGTCAGTTGTTGGCCTTCGTGATTGCTGGCTGACTGTGTGCTGCCACCCTATGACATCATCTGAGAGGACTGGGAGAGTAGCACACCCTGGATCCCTACCCTGTAAAACGATCCACGTTCCAAATCTCTAGTATGGATTCTACTGAATGCAGATCACTAGGGTAACATCGTGAAGTATGAAAATCTAATTGAACCATCATTAAGTCAAGGATTGTCTGTGATTAAACCAGACAATCTAATCCCAAAAGGACATTCATTAACTAATATTCTTTTGGGGGAAAAAAAAACCAGCATTTGCGGTGGAACATAAAAGTAGGTCCTAAAAAGACATAAGGGACCCATATTTAATACAAACAAGCTCCTAATTATAAGAAGGAACTGCTTTGAGCTTTAAAAAGCATATCTCTTAGATAGCAGGATGGAATGGGTTGTACCTGAAATTGATGGTATAAATTTACCGAGTAGGAAGTAAGTTTTGAGCAGGTACTTCTGTTTCTTTCTTCAACTTTTTTGTTTGTTTGTTTGTGTTTGGATTTTATTTATTTATTCATGAGAGTCACAGAGAGGGAGAGAGAGGCAGAGACACAGTCAGAGGGAGAAGCAGGCTCCATGCAGGGAGCCCCACGTGGGACTCGATCCTGGGTCTCCAGGATCACTCCCTGGGCTGTAGGCGGAGCTAAACCAGAGTCACCCAGGCTGCCATCTTTCTTCAACTTTGAAAATCATTCTCAAATGCATAATATTCTTTCTTGCCCATTAACACACCAAAATAAACTTAGTTGAGTTGAGAATTTAAGCTCCATGAAGAGCAGTAGCTTAGTGACCTTATTTCATACTCTCCCCACAAAGAACAGTACCCAAATCCACAGCAGACATTACATAAATATTTGCTAGCTAATTAATAAAGTACCCTGAGTAAT
Source organism: Vulpes vulpes (assembly GCF_048418805.1). NCBI lineage: Eukaryota > Metazoa > Chordata > Mammalia > Carnivora > Canidae > Vulpes > Vulpes vulpes. The sequence goes on along the minus strand of NC_132792.1, from coordinate 4,144,254 downwards.
AAAGTTGACATTTTTGCTTCATGCTAGAGGATTTAAAGACAGAACACTGGGATTTTAATTATAATTTTGACATTTGTGGGCTCACTTCGTTGACCACTCTCAGTTAATTTCAGCGCCGTGGTAATGACACAAAAACTACAAACATCTGCTGTGTGCAAGACACTGCTGGGGGCTCTGCCTGGGGCAGCATACCGGGGATTTTCCCAGGTACATAAACATTTTGAATACAAATGTGAGTATTAATGTAAAAATAGGTTTCCTCGTCACACCTCACAAGAATCCAAGACATTTTCTTGGAAAAGTGATTCCTGCAATGGATGTGACAGATTAACTAGGAGTTAGATAAGAAATGGAATGTAGGAGTTGGATAGTTAGACAAATAGGTAGATGAATGAACTACACAAGAATCAAATATACAAGAAGATATTTATGTTAATAAGTGTTCCTCGACTTATCCATATTATTGGTATCTATATATTCTTCTATTTATGCATACAAAGAGAAAGAAGGATGGGACAGTAAAAAGAATATTTTGTTTGCATTTCATGAAGTTTAAATATTTGATGAAAAATACCCGAAAATCATGAAATAACACAATAAAGAGAATCATATCATTGATCCAATTTGAAGAATTTTAAAATAATTGTGCCACCTCTTCATTTTTAACTTATCTTAAAGAGTTTGTAAGAGATTGATCTTCCTCATTTACATAACAATAAAACTTAAAAGTTAGAATGGTTTTCATCTTCAAAGGCTTTTATAAATGACTATAAATATTGCTTAAGCATTAATTTAATCTGTGGAAGTGCTCACTAGAGAACACCCATTAGTCTTGATTTATGTCAATTTTATTAGCTCCAGCTACAAGAACACACATATAACCAGCTTCTGAACCAGCTTTCCTAGCTCCTGTAAACTCTAAGTACAATCTCAATTCATCTGTTGGTATAAACTTGATAGCCTCTCTCTTTTGGAAGTCTTAATTTAATGACGGGTGTGAGACCACAGGCGATGAGAAAATGTTCCATGTGCAACACTCCATCAGCTCTGCAGGCTCACTGCAACAGCTGTGTGTGTAGGAATGAGGAGTTTTCCACTGAGAGAACTGAATCATCTCCAGGTGGAAGCCACCTATACCATCAAAGAGAAGTATTCATAAAACATACCAGTGGTGGTCATGGCAAAGAGTTTTCTCACCACTCTCTCATTCCCTTCTGCTTTCCTCTTCCCACCAAAAAAAAGAATAAAAAATAAAAAAGTAACAGATTAAAGGCTAGAGCAGTTATTCTTAGGAGAGCTCCCTCCCTGCCTATGTTTCTCCCTCGGGCCTTCTCCCAGATAGACAGCTACTAAGATTTTCAGTTCTGACCTCAGGTGACCTGTGTTCAAATTCTGCATCCTCCATTTTCATTGATGTGGTTTGAGGTTGGTTCATTAACCTCTCTGTTTCTCTGTTTTACTTTTTTAAAAGGTTGACTATTGGCTTTCCTTCTTGCTTTGTGGTGTTACCTTTATTTGTTTGTTTTGAGAGGTAGAATTTAGTGGCTCATCAGGTGCTTAAGCCACCCAGTGTTCATCACATCACATGCCCTCCTTCATGCACATCCTCTAGTTACCCCATCCCCCTGCCCACCTCCCCTCCAGTGACCGTCAGTGTGTTTCCTAGAGTTCAGCATCTCTTATGGTTTGCCTCCTTCTCAATTTTTATCTTACTTTATTTTTCCTTCCCTTTCCCTATGCTCATCTGTTTTTTTTTCTTAAATTTTATGAGTTGAAATCATATGGTATTTGTCTTTCTCTAACTTATCTCACTTAGCATAATACCCTCTAGTTCCATCCATGTTGGCAAGATTTCATTCTTTTGGATGGCTGGTATTACTTACAAGAGAATTTATCCAATACCAGCACTAAGCTGGCTCTCAGGCATTGTTAACTATTAATGACTATTATTAAAATCACTGCATTTAGTTTTCTGAATACCATCATCCATTTCCTCTTTACAGCCCTGAGAGTTTGCTAACTATGATTCTATCACAGCAAATCCCATGTTGTCTGTGATTCAGCACTGCCCATAAGTTCTTATATGATTCCCAATCATCCTGTTGTTCCCACAAGGACTACTTCAAACTCTGCAGTCTGGTGACACCTTGAATGTTTCATTTATTTTCACCTGACAACCTTGCCACAGCCGTCCCAGGCAAAATAGCCTCCATCAGAAAGGAACTTCTGGCTCTTTCCCCATCCGTGTCCACACCTGTAGACATTTGTTCCATCCCTCTGTTTATCCAGCTGGTCTCCTGGCTCCTATCTAGTATGGATTCTCAAAGCTGCTCTCTACACTAAACAAATGAACATTTTAAGGAAAAAAAAATACGTGATCCTAGTGCTCAAAACTCATAATTCTCCGTTTCCTTTAAATTAAAAGTATCACTCATCATGTTAATAGGATTATAAAATGTAGTCTAGGCTCTGAGAGTTGTTTTTTCTTTCCATAATGGAAGTATATGTCTTAAGCTTTGATTGCCAAGGCACCCACTGCAGAGATGGCTATATCTCCAATAAACATATTGCCAGCCACAAGACTAGATGAAGAGCCAATCCTCCCCTCCCCGTCCAGGCCCCTTTGTTTTAGATACCTTAGTTCATCTGGATAATTGACCTTTTGGACTACTTGTACTTTTCTCTCCCCACACTTTAGACTCTCATATTTTAAATTCCTAGTCTCCTATTTTTAATTCACCAATTGAGATTGAGCCCAGAGGGCAGCGGTTTAGCGCCGCCTGCAGCCTGGGGTGTGATCCTGGAGACCCGGGATCTGGATCGAGTCCCACATTGGGCTCCCTGCATGGAGCCTGCTTCTCCCTCTACTTGTGTCTCTGCCTCTCTGCCTGCCTCTCTCTCTCTGCCTCTGAATAAATTTTAAAAAAACAGAGAGAGATTGAGCCCATAAATCTCTAGGCCCCCACCATCTACCCCAATAAATACAGAACTTCAGGCTTTCCCACACTCTTTCTCTCTCTAAACTCACTGTGTGGCTCTAAGTGTGCTATGGAATTTTCAGCACTTGTAAAAAAAAACAACGTTTTTTGTTTTTGTTTTTGCTCTTTTCTTTTCTTTCTTTTCCTTTTATTGTATATTTTTTATTGGAGTTCAATTTGCCAACATATAGTATAACACCCAGTGCTCTTCCCATCAAATGCCCCCCTCAGTGCCCATCACCCAGTCACCCCAACCACTGCCCTCCTCCCCTTCCACCACCCCTTGTTTGTTTCCCAGAAAGGAGTCTCTCATGTTTTGTCACCCTCACTGATATTTTCCACTCATTTTCTCTCCTTTCCCCTTTATTCCCTTTCACTATTTTTCATATTCCCCAAATGAATGAGATCATATAATGTTTGTCCTTCTCTGATTGACTTACTTCACTCAGCATAATACCCTCTAGTTCTATCCACGTCGAAGCAAATGGTGGGTATTCATCGTTTCTGATGGCTGAGTGATATTCCAGTGTATACATAGACCACAGCTTCTCTATCCATTCATCTTTCAATGGACACCGAGGCTCCTTCCACAGTGTGGCTACTGTGGACATTGCTGCTATAAACATTGGGGTGCAGGTGTCCCGGCGTTTCACTGCATCTGTATCTTTGTGGTAAATCCCCAACAGTCCAATGCTGGGTCTTTTTAAAGTTTCTTGGTTGTTATCACTGGTGATGTCTTACAATCACAATCAAAACAAAAAGGGCTGGTCCAGCCACAACACTGGTTATCAATAGTCTGAGACTGGCACACAGCATAGTAAGACAAGCCATATTTTGCTTATTAGTCCCAAGCCCAGTAAATACTACTGGGGGGAGAAGGGTGAAATCTGGATGAAGTCTGAATGGCTTTGAAAGGACAGAAAAAAAGAAAAGAAAAAATACATGACAGTTTTGGTGCATATTTGGAGAATCTGGAGAAACTGAGTTTGCCTATTGTATTTCTTACTAAGGGTGAAGAAAACTTAAAAATGAACATAAAAGTTTGAATGGGTCACTTCTTCACATCTGCTTTTATTATATGTTGCTGGCAGAGATAATTTTTGCTCACATTCCTTAATCCTTACCAGCAGTCTATGAGTTAACTTCTACATAATCTCACTTGTGCAGATAAGAAAACTGAGGCTCTGAGAACTTAAACTTGTAGAGAATAGGAAGCCTGGTTGAATCCGTATAGAATGAACCCAGCGTACACTTTCTTAAACACTATATTGTTATCTAATGTCTGGAACTTTTCACTGTGACAAAAAGTCTTAGATGGAGGGCACTGTTTATTTATTTATTTATTTATTTATTTATTTATTTATTTATTTATTTATTGTTAACAGAACCCTTTTGAGCCAGGGTAAGCAAACAGGGGTGCTATTGCAAGGATGTAGTGACAGCTCATGGAAATCCAGGAAAAGAGATGGTTTGAAGCTTCAGGAAGGATTTGAACCAGAGGTTCAAGTGGTATCAGGTACGCAGTCTGCTCCTCCAAGCATCTGGCTCCCTGCGTCCGCCCTCTGTCTGTCTCTCCCTGTGGCAGCAGGCTCTACACATGTTCCTCCAGCATCCCAAATCCTGATGACTCAATCAAACACCCACCAAAGTCCTCCTGGAAAGGGACTCTGCATCAATTATTGAGGGCAGGGACCAGAAGATGGCCCTGGATCATTTGGTGAAGCCAATCTAATTGCATGAAACCTCAAAAGCAGGGAATGTGGGGGCTGGCATGAGAGAGATACGGCAGTAAGAGAAAACAGAGGAGAAGCAAGGCGGCAGGGAGGTGAGATTTGCAGCGACAAGGACTTGAATCACCACCATTGCTGCCTCCGGGGATGGAGGAATAAGGCCACAAGCCAGAGAAGTTGGGTGACCTTGAGAAGCTGGGACCTCCCCTTGCTGCTGATAGGCAGCAAGTACACAGGGATGTCAGTCCTACATTCCCAGGGACCTAAATTCTGCCAACAGCCTGAATGAGCTTGAACATGGATGGTCCCCAGAGCCTCCAGAAAAGAATACAGACCTTAATTTTAGCCTAGTGAGACCCATGTCCAACTTCTGACTGAACCGTGAGATAATAATGCTATGCTCTGTTAAGCTGCTAAATGTGTGGTAATTTGTTACAGCAGCAACAGAAGACCAGTATACTTACGCTCTCTTGATTTTGCATCTCTCCTCATCTATATTTTTTTTTCTCTTTGCAAACAAATTTCCTTTTTTTTTTTTTTGCATGTAGTCCATCTTGGAAACCCCAATTTAGCCTGCAGCATTGAATTACATGAATCTTTTCATCTAGTCTGGAGCCTATGATTAATTAAACCTGTTTTAATATCCCAGTTCTGAATTTCTGAGGAAAAATCAAATTTTTTCCAGTCCAATCACTGAATTGCATCTCCCTGGTTCAGGTTACTGATATCCATCCAGAGAAATGAGCAAGAGTCATGGAGAATGTTGACAGCTCATTCTAAGACTTGGAGGGGCAAGTTATCTAAGGGCACTCCTAGAAAAAGGATGTGGTGCCAGGGAGAGAAAGAGGTGTATTTCTAGTAGAGATAATTTAGGACATATAAATGGCATGGAACAGATTAAAAGTAGCCATGTGGAACAGACGAAGGTGCTGAAAGAAGGGGTCTGGAAAGGTTTAGGATGGTCATATTTTTCTCAATCACAGTTAGGTTTGCACCAGTTTCCAATCCAGGAAGGACTAACATGAGACTGAATAATTTGGATATATGGGTCAACTATAATGTGAGACTTTTGTGCACATCTGTATGGGAGCTTGTGCAAAATGCGTTCATATGACTATGAGTTTATGCTTCATTCTGTTGTTCATCAATTTTTTTCCATTTCTTCTAGCATGTAGGCTCAGCAAAATAAAATGGCAAGTGGAATAATTAAAAGCACGAACGGCCGAGATTAAGCTCCGCAGAGATTAATTCTGGCACTGGTTTTATTCAATGTTATAGAGCAGTGACCTGGGGAAAATAAAAGTGCATCCACTGGAGAAACTTTATTGACAAAATAGCAATAGGAATAAAACAGAATTCAAAATGCAAAAGTGGATCTGGGAAATTGTATGCTTAAGCATTTTATCCAATTCCACAGAATACTGGCTTCATAAATCCTAGTGTCTAGGTCTATTATTTAAAGCTGCCCTTCCCAGTGTGGTTAGTTGGCTGGGGCGATGTGTGGGTAAGCATGGCTTGCACTGGCTATGCAAAAACTAAGCAAACATTTACAAGTCCATTATTTAAAAACTCTGTACTAGCTAGTAAAACACCCCCCTGCTTGAAGGCTCAACTTTCATGCGTTTTTTTTCAGGCATTCTTAGCCATATCCCTCTTATTACGGTGCACTATTTTTTTAACAGTACCATCTAAGACTTAGAATTCTAAGTATCTCTCATAGTGCATCTACCACGACAAGAAGCCCCAATTTAGCTAGGAGATAAATAAGACAAATATTATTTGTCCAAGTACCTAGCATATTTATTAAAGTAACCCAACAAATATTTACTTAGTATTGACTATACATCAAAGATATCTAATGAAATTTGTGTTTTTAGCAGAGATGATTAATTGGGTTTATCTGTGTTATGGCCTATTAATAAATAATACTCTCTGCTCCTCACGGCCACACATCCTCTGCCACTTTGGCTCTGTGACTGCAAGCCTGAGGGTTTGCTGTTTTACTTTCCAGTTGTGTTAGTCTTTCTTTTGAAGGCATATGTAAGCTCTGGATGCCAGTGCTGGCTTGCCTTTTCACAAAGCATCTTGACACAATCGAATAATTTTAACGAAAATAAATAGCCTTGCCTTACTGAAATGCTTATTAACATAACAGTTTGGTACCATGTGTCAACCACAAACTAGCAAAAATGAAAATATATATTGGTAATGAACAAAGGTTGAGAGGACTACTCTCAGATGCTACTGGTAGAACTGGAAAATATCGAATCCTTCTAGATGCAATTTCACAATGTACATCAACAGCCTCAAAACAAACTGAGATGTATCTATATTAAGGAGTCATCCTGAAAGAAATAGTCTAATATGATTTTTATGGTCTCCGAAGGTCATGAACGCTGTGCCTCAATTATCTCTCTATATTTTTGTATGAAGATATTTATGACAGTATCACTTGTAATTTTTTAAATATTTAAGATATTTAAAGTCTTCTACATTGAGAATCAGTTGCATACACCACAGCAGGTCCAAAGGTTTAGTGTTATGCACTTATTTACATAGTGTGTCAAAGAATGTTGAATGCTGTATAAAAACACTCTAAAGTGAAAGTGTAAAATGTTCAGATTTATAGAAAATACAATTCTAGTCATGTAAATCACCATTAATCCAATAAATGTTCATGTTTTGAGAACCTGCTTCATGTGCCAGGCATTACTTTAGGGATCAAAGATAAAGTCAAACAACAAAACTCTTTGTGAAGAGCTTTGCCCTCAAGGAACTTAAAATCTAGATGTACAACCAGTCATACATGATTAGTATATCTGGGTAGATAGAGATGCAAAGAAAATGCATCTGTAGGGAACACACTGGAATGTGAGGATGGCTTCTCTGAATCATGAAACTATTGTTGATATCTTCTTGGCATTCTTACTATTTTTATTTTCCAAATTCCCACCATAAACATGTCTTGCTTTTATTATTTTTTAAGAAAAAAATCATCATCATTATCTGTCCTTACCTATCAGGTCAAATCCAGCCAACAGAGCATCTGGAGTAATAATTTGCAACTGTTTCATCCTGGAGACTTCAGTGGGCATCAGTGTAATGGACAGATTCAATGCGCTCTGGCTCCCACACCCCACTGTGGATATTACCTAATACTCAACCCAAGGAGAATCCCTTCATATGACAAAATACAGAGTGAAGAGGAACGCAGGAAGAGAATGTGCATTCTATTGATTGAGCTGTTGTCATCCTTGGTTTTAGATTATTCTAAAATTTAGATTATTCTAAAAACAAGTCCTACAAATGAGTGTTGTACTCCCCACTGCACAGATGCAGGAAAGGGGGCCCAGAGAGTGAGGTCACTTCCAAGCTCACACATTGTGAGTGACCAGATCTTCCCCCACCAAAATCTGTCAACTACATATGCTTTTCTTCCTTCTTTCCCTCCCTCCTTCTTTCTGAACCTTACTGTCTATGATAGGTACTGCTCCAACTAGATGTACTAAGGCCTCAATCACCCTATGAACCACTTGTCCTTCCTCTCACTTTGTAGATTTCTGAGAGCAAATAAACTGCTTTGTGTAAGTGATAAAAGAGATAAGAAATTAAAATGTCCAGCTGCAGGAATACAGAACATCACACATTTTTCCAAACTGAAAAGACTAAAAGTAAGTAGAAATAAGTTTATGTTAGAAAGAAAAACAAGATAATGCTTGGGTGAGTTTGGGGATAGATGTGGAGCAGAGGCAAGGCAGGGTTTTGAGAACTAGATTTGCCTATTGCTATGGCTATCCCAAAGTGCAGTGACTAAGGTGGACAAACTATATGACTCTCTGGGTCACAGTGTTCTTGCCTTTAAAATATCTCCCACAGATTTGTGGGAAAATTAATGAAAATTGCTCAAGTAAAGTGCCTAGCATCATGCTCAGCACACTCTGAATACATGAAGGTGCACATTCCCCACCCCCACATGCACATACATTACCTGCCAGCCACTCACCACAGCCCTGAATGCAGGTGCTCTCATGCTTGGGTGGGAGACAGACCTACAGACAAGTATTTACAAAGCAGAACCATTGCTCTTGACTTGTTTATTCAAAAAATATGTAGAACTTGCTCTGGGCTATGCATTATTCCAGGTGCTAGAGTTAATGGTGCTGGACACAATAGTCAAAGGAAGAAGTGCAGATGAATAAATGGTTGGAGTCACCCTGCCGGAGCAGTGACAGTGAAGGTGGGATGGACAGGGAGTGCTCAGAGAAGGCAACATGTAAAGAAACTGGGGAGTTTGAGGAGGGACTTGCTGCCCTCTTCCTGACCTGGGAATGTTTAGGCACTCGCTGCCTCCCGTGGGGTTTAATACAGTATCTAGAGGCAGGGGACCATTTGGAAACCTTCAAAAGGCCTGTCACCCTGGCCATGATGAAGCTGGAGTCCACAATTCTATGAAAACCGAACCTCTGCTCCAAAAGTGTGGTCTTTTATCTGCCCAAGCCACTGGGTGACTTTTCCATTCAGGTCTACCATGTTCTGCTTTGCTTTGAGGGCAAGATTCTGGATGGAATAAGAAGAAGGCATATTTTGCTACAAAGAAGGAACCTGCCAGTGACACTCAAACATAGAATTAGTGACCACAGAAAGCAGGGAGATTTTCATCCTTACCTTGTTTCTGATAAAGAATGGACAGCTGTCACTGATGGACCATGGATGCCTACGCCAGACAGAGGCAGGACCTCTGTGCTCCTCTTAGATGCTTGAAAAGCCAAGACAGAAAGAATACCTACCTGATAGCACCATTGAAGAGGCAATTTGTGGTAACACATGATTGAATTCTTAAAGCAATGACTGATGGATAAAAAACATTAGTAAACACTTACATGATACTGGTAACAGGAATAGCAGAGAGTTAGTGGCTGGAACTCTACATCAGTAAGATCAGCATCTGTATCATCAACACTATAAACCCTTCAGAAAGCTCTAGATTAAGGCTATTATTACCCTTTCAAATTGCTTTTCTATTATCTTTCATCTCCTTCTTCCTAATAAATATCAAGTTGGTGTCTTCTTTATGCTTGTCATCATTCTGACCTCTTTGTAGAATAAAATGTTAGATCAGGGAGTGATCAGCTGTAGGAGTCTTATACAGATCTAGGATGACTCTGGGGCAGGTTTTGCAGTTGAGTAATACAACAGGAAGTCCCTAGACACTGTGTCTTTTTATAATTGAATTAATTACAATTAAATGAAATTTCAAACTCATTCCTTTGGTCATCCTAGCCACATGTGGTCAGCTGCTAGCAAACTGGATAGCACAGACATAGAATCTTTACATCACTGAAGAAAGGAAAGTTCCATTGGACACTATTCTAGAAGTGCATGGATATGCACACCCATCACGAAAGACAGTGCACCAGACCTACCCTCTGATTGTCCACAGGCTTGCTCTGACTTAAAATCATGAGCTTTCAGAGGTGAAAGAGGTGCTGGGATCTAGAAGAAAGGATCATGGGATATTGCTGCATCACAAGGATCCCCATCAGGAAGGCACAGCTAGTGGCAGGGGGTTATCAGGCTGGCATATGGCGCTCTAGGCACAGTACAGCACAGTCACATGTGGAGTGGTATTTAATCTTCACCGAGCCCTCTGGGAGGTGTGAACAACCTTTATATGACAGTTAAAGAAAATGGCTCAGAAAGATTAAACAAGTTTCCGAAAGTCATCCAGCTAATGAATGAAAGAAACTCCAAGACTTTATTAAGCAGCATTTCACATTGATTATATGACTTCTAATGAACGAGACACATCTTGGAGATGTAATATTTGCATTTAGTATAAATTGGTTTCAACTACTTATTTATTTTTTAAATCACTTGATTTTGACATGGAAAAACTACTTCCAATATTTTATCTCAGCCTATTTTTGGAGGAATTATAGCAAAGATCCCAAATCAGATCATATTTGTCTTGAAAAAGAAAACCTTAAAAAATGTTTCCTTCAAGCCATTTTTAAAAAGTAGAAATAAACCTTCCAGTTTTTTCTTCTGACAACTAAGGTTCGAGGTTATGTGTCTGAAGGATCATTTAGCAGCTGTTGTTTTGTTTTGTTTTTATCCCAAATGAAGGTGCCCTCACAGGTAAGTTGCTCACATTTACCTGAACGTTTCTGGGACAGGGGGAGTCTCTCAGTCTGTGTTATACATGTGAAACAGCTTAGCAAAATACAAAAAGGAAAAAGGAAAAGGGAAGGAAAGGAAAGAGGAAAGAAAAAGGAAAGAAAGAAGGAAAGGAAAGGAAAGGAAAGGAAAGAGAAGGAAAGGAAAGGAAAGGAAAGGAAAGGAAAGGAAAGGAAAGGAAAGGAAAGGAAAGGAAAGGAAAGGAAAGGAAAGGAAAGGAAAGGAAAGAAGGTCTTAATGGTCAAAATGCTCCTGCCATAACGCAATAGGTTCAGACAACCCAACCTGGTCAGCTAGCAGGACTTGTCTCAGGAACTTCTCTCTCTCATGAGGAGTTCAAAACAGATCCTAGAGAGGAATGCTAGTTACACAGCTAAGAAGCCCTTAACGGATGCTGAACGTGCCCTGGGCATTCTATAGATACGCACAAAGCTCTTGGCAGTAGAGGTCAGCTTCTCATGGAAAGGAGAAACTCCAACTCAGACCAGGCAGCTAACAAAGGGAAGTGGAGCTCAGATACAGCCGAATGTCCCTTGTACCACTGTCTCCATATCTGAATCATCTATCGACATCTTAGATTCTCCTAAGCCTGACTCAGGGAAACTGTATCTTACCATCAAGTCCCAAAGTTGGGCATATCCTGGAGCAGTTCCTAAACCAACCAGCCAGCATCAGCACCCTGGAAACTGTACTGGAGCCCAAAGATCCACAGGGGCTTATAATGGCCAGTACCCTGATGCTACAGTGTCCAAGGAGCCAGACCCTGAAAAACACAGTAAGCATCTGTGGCAAAGAGGAATTCAACAAAAAAAGAAAGAAAATCAGCTTTGCATTCCATTTTCACTGAGAGATACTTTTGCATAATTACTATTTGGGGGAGGTGGGTCTTGAATTCATACAGCTGGATATTGTCTTTCCCTGAGCTGCTGACATTTGGAAGGCTCTGGTCAGGGCTCTGTGTGGAGACTAGTCAGCATTTGGCATTTCCTGTGAATGTTCTGCTTCTGTTAAAAAGGCCCCTGATCGCCCTTTCTGGAAAACTTCCAGCCTTGAGCCCTGACATAAAATCTTACTCTTCTTGTCAGGTGGGAGAAGGGGCATCATTTATCACAGCTGAACTCCTGAGGGCATGCACTGGAAATGTGAGCAGAATCTGCTCTGACTCACTCCGCACCCTTGGTGACCCTGGTCTGGTCACAGTTGCTCATATTCATAATGGAAAGAATAGGGATGGTGAGGATCACTGAAAACCTTTCAGCACCAAAGTTCAGTATCCACAGACACTTTTGTTGACAAAATTTGGGAACTTCCTAAAGGTTACATCAAGGGTAGCCCCACAACCTAAAGCACCCTGAGTCTGTGTGCCATTTCTTGCCAGAGCAAACAGGATCGTCTCTCAACAGCCAGGTCAATTGCTTTGTAAAGTGAGCTAGGGTAAATGGACTGTGTGGTGCTGGGGCCTCCAGAGGCTGGGTGGTTTGCCCAAAGGCACAGGATGTTAACCAACTGAAGGCGTTAGTTAACAGCCAGCATTTCCGCTATAGTCCAATTCACTTCACACCAAACCATGCGAATGCGGTGGATTCTCCTTCACTTATTTAAGCTTCTCTGAATTATATGATTCTGCCTTGGTATATTTATACATAGAATATGATGACTGCTCTGCCCATGGTTCGAGAGAGAGAGAGAGAGAGAAAATAGGGGAAAGTGACAAAGATAACAATGTGAGGGCTGACAAGTCTGAAATCTGGCAGCCTGGAGATCCAAGGAGGTGGTGATGTCGTGGTCTTGAGTCCAGATTTCACAGGGCAACAGTTCGGAAACTCAGGCAGGGTGTCTGTGTTGTCTATGTCTATTCTTGAGAATTCCAGACTCCATTCCTCTTCAGGAAATTTGGGCCTCTGCTCTTGAGGATGTCAAGGGATTAAATGAAGACCACCCACATTGTGGATGAAGGGTAACCTGCCTTAGACAGTAGACTCAAAGTCTATTGATGTAAAGGTCAATTGCTTCAAAAAAAAAAAAATACCTTCACAGCAACATCCAGACCTGTGTTTAACCACACGACTAGACACCATAGCCTATCCACGTCAACCTGTAAAATTAACTAGCATGGTGACCCTATTGAATTTCTCCAGAGTAATGATTGGGTGCCAGGAACTCTTGACTCTGACAAAGCTGGGTTGCAGGCTTGAATTCGGTACAGGTTCATGACTTCAGACATCCTTAACTCCTCTGAACTTCAGGGTTCTTATTGGTCAGATGGGTTATCATGTAGATTACCTGAGACCATGCTCATGACTTCCTCAGGAGTGTGGGCACAGGGATTGCAAGCCCCATCTACATCCTCTTCTCAGAGACTCCTTTCCACATCCTGCCCAAACAGACTCTACCTCTTGTTCCCCAGTAGAATGTAGTTTGAAATTTGTTTATATGATATCCAGAGTCTGTCTCAGGTAAGACTCCTCTTGCTTCTTTCTATATTCATTCATTCAGCAGATCCCTTCTATCACATTAATGATGGCTACCCACTATCTACTATGGGCCTACTGTTCTCAGTACTCAACACTCTCTGTGCATTTACTTATTTAAACTCAGCCACAATCCCAGAAAATAGTCATTATTGATATTACCCACATTGAACAGATGAGAGACACCAGAGGCCCAGCGAGGTTAAGTCACCTGCCCAAGGCCATGCAATGAGAAATAGTGAACCAGGATTCAATTGAGTGTAAGCTTCTTAAGAATTGGAGCAGTTCTGTCTATTGTTTATCACCTCTTTTATCCACCCCAGCTCAACAACCCCTTTTTAGGGGAAGTCTAAGACCCCCAGAAAGACATACGTGTTTTCCTTCCCAAAGCATATGAATATGTTAATTTACAAAGCAAAGATTGCAAATGGGTTAAGGTCACCAATCAGCTGACTTTGAGATCATCTGGGTAGTCAAATGTAAACCCAAGTCTCCTTCTAAGTGGGAGAGGAAAGCAGGCAATAGGGAACCAGAGAGATGGCAGCATGAGAAGGATTGGCTGCATGTTGCTGGTTTTGAAGACAGAGAATCGGGCTAGAAGTCAGGGAATGCAGGCGGCCTCTAAAAGTTGACAGAGGTATCTTGCAAGAAGTTACTTGGCAGAGTTCAAAAAGGGTGTTGCCTGTGTTCTCCTCTAGGATTTTGATGGACTCTTGTCTCACATTTATTTAGATTTTTAATAAATTTATTTTTTATTAGTGTTCAATTTACCAACATACAGAATAACACCCAGTGCTCATCCCGTCAAGTGCCCCCCTCAGTGCTCGTCACCATTCACCCCCACCCCCCGCCCTCCTCCCCTTCCACCACCCCTAATTCGTTTCCCAGAGTTAGGAGTCTTTATGTTCTGTCTCCCTTTCTGATATTTCCCACACATTTCTTCTCCCTTCCCTTATATTCCCTTTCACTATTATCCACGAAGGCAAAAGAAACAAAAGCAAAAATGAACTATTGGGACTTCATCAAGATAAGAAGCTTTTGCACAGCAAAGGATACAGTCAACAAAACTAAAAGACAACCTACAGAATGGGAGAAGATATTTGCAAATGACATATCAGATAAAGGGCTAGTTTCCAAGATCTATAAAGAACTTATTACACTCAACACCAAAGAAACAAACAATCCAATCATGAAATGGGCAAAAGACATGAAGAGAAATCTCACAGAGGAAGACATGGACATGGCCAACATGCACATGAGAAAATGCTCTGCATCACTTGCCATCAGGGAAATACAAATCCAAACCACAATGAGATACCACCTCACACCAGTGAGAATGGGGAAAATTAACAAGGCAGGAAACAACAAATGTTGGAGAGGATGCGGAGAAAAGGGAACCCTCTTACACTGTTGGTGGGAATGTGACCTGGTGCAGCCACTCTGGAAAACTGTGTGGAGGTTCCTCAAAGAGTTAAAAATAGACCTGCCCTACGACCTAGCAATTGCACTGTTGGGGATTTACCCCAAAGATGCAGATGCAATGAAATGTCGGGACACCTGCACCCCGATGTTTCTAGCAGCAATGTCCACAATAGCCAAACTGTGGAAGGAGCCTCGGTGTCCATCGAAAGATGAATGGATAAAGAAGATGTGGTTTATGTATACAATGGAATATTCCTCAGCCATTAGAAATGACAAATACCCACCATTTGCTTCAGCATGGATGGAACTGGAGGGTATTATGCTGAGTGAAGTAAGTCAATCAGAGAAGGACAAACATTATATGTTGTCATTCATTTGGGGAATATAAATAATAGTTAAAGGGACTATAAGGGAAGGGAGAAGAAATGTGTGGGAAATATCAGAAAGGGAGACAGAACATAAAGACTCTTAACTCTGGGAAACGAACTAGGGGTGGTGGAAGGGGAGGAGGGTGGGGGTGGGGGTGAATGGTGACGAGCACTGAGGGGGGCACTTGACGGGATGAGCACTGGGTGTTATTCTGTATGTTGGTAAATTGAACACTAATAAAAAATAAATTTATTAAAAAATAAAGTAAAATAAAAAAATAAAAGCTGACAGAGGTGATAAAACAGATTATTCTCCAGCACCTCCAGAAAGGAATGCAAGTGATTATAGCCCTATGTGACCTTGGTTATAGCCCAATGTGACCTTCACCAATTTTCAACTTCTGACCTTCCAACTTCTAAGATAATAAGTCTGTGTTGCTTTGAGCCACTCAGTTGATGACAATCTGCTACCGCAGCAATGGGACATGAATACACTCTTTACTGATGCAAGCCTCATATTTTAGAAAAGAATGCATGACTGCTTCCCCGTTAGCAAACTAGTTTAACACACGCTATGTAAGTTGACCATCACCTACCACAAGGTGTAGATTTACAACCGTGGTGCCCATTTTCTGAGACAGAATACTGATATCCAGAGGAGCATGGCAACCTCAGATCGTCCAGTGCAAATGCTGGAGGAGGTCCGGGGGAGCAGTTTATGCCTACACAGGGCAGCTGAGTCCCATGCCCCCCCAAAAGGACATAATCCATTGTTGGTGAGAATAAAAAGTGAGACAAAGACATCTAACACAGACCACCCTGGATGCTGCAGGGGGATTTCCCAGGCAGACCTGTCTTCCAGGAGAAACCTTACACAGTGACACCCCTGCAGAATGCTGTGGCCCTACAGGGTCACCTTGGGTGGCTCTTGTCATTACCCCAGTTTTCCAAATGTTTGTAATCAGGGCTAGTGCCTAGAAGGAGCACAAGGCCTTGGACGTGAAGGCTGCAGGAGGGCACACTGTCCCCTCTCTGAAATGGCATCCTGTTGATGTCCTCGTATCAGGACACTGGCAGGGCAGGATGCACATTCCACTCCTCCCACCCCCTCCTGTCTTTCTGTCCAAATCAGGCAAATGGCAGAACCATGTGACTCTACTTCAGAGTCCACTTAACTTAATTGAACGGAATGTGATTTCCGCGAAGCACAGGTGGTGATGGAGACAGTGTTGTGCAGCTTATTATCTGATTTGAGGTGGCGGCCTCCAAATGAGCTGCTTGCTGAGCACATTTTAATGGGCTGAGCCTGGAGAGAGGCACCCAGGCAGAGAAGCAGAGGGTGGGGGGCTCTTATCTGCTGAGATAGGCTGCAGTGAGCTGCAGGAGCCACCCATTTAATGCTCCCAGCAGTCAGTTGGAGGGGGTTATCATCCTGAGAAAGAGATGAAGATGGCAACTCAGAGAGCTTATGTACTTTTCCCAGGGTCAAACAGCAAAGGTTAAGAACACATTTAGCCTTTCCCATCTTAGCTGTCTACCCTAGTGCAGGCCACCTTTGTGAGCAACAGCTCAGGGACCCGGGGCGGGTAGGGGGTTGGCGAGGAGTTAAGTGATAAAGTCTTGCACATGAGAGTAAGAGGCAGACTGTCCAGAAAGGGAGGCACTGATGGCCATCTCTGTGGCTCCAGGCACATTGTGGGTACAAAGTCCAACAAGTGACTTATTCTTTCTGAGCTTGTTTTCGTGTCTCTATGCTGGAAATGCTAACAAAATCTTTATTATAAGCCTGTGGAAAGGTTTAAATGGAACAATACGTGTCAAGGTCTAGCCAGTTTGGAGCGTACAGTAGGTGCTCAAACACCGTTAGCACAGCTGACTGTGATCAACATCGCTGCTCTCTGTCCTTGTTAGAAAGGCAGTCATTGGGCTGGAGGACTTCTGGGCAGTGACATGGGCTTCTCTTGCTTTCAAGGAACTGCACCGTCTTGTTGATATGACTAACTCTAAAGTGAAGGCTTTACATGAGATTCTCAAGAGCTGTGGGATGCCTTGGAGGCTCCTCAGCCATCCCTAGGGCAGAAGGAAGGAATTAAGGGGTGGGGGTCCCACAGCTTGGGACCTCCACTGCTATTGTAAGCAGGGCAGTTCCACTTTTGTTTTCTTAAAAATTGATATTTCTGGGGCATCTGGGTGACTCAGGTGGTTAAGCATCTGACTCTTGATTTTGGCTCAGATCATGATCTCAAAGTCATGAGATCCAGTGCCACATCAGGCTCCATGCTGTGAGTGGAGCCTGCTTAAGATTCTCTCTCTCTCCCTCTGCCCCTCCCCCCACTAGCACTGTCTCTCTCTCTCTCTCTCTCATTCTCTCACTCTCTCTCTCTAAAATAAATAAGTAAATATTTTTTAAAAATTGACATTTCCATCAGAATGCATCTAAATACAAATGGAGGTGAGGTTACAAACTCCCCCTTCTGACTTCCTTAACTACCCTGATGCATTTCTTCTCCCTCTGCTTTCTTGTCCACATCACTGTGCCCACTGACAAGTGTCACCTACAAGTTCCAGTTTTTCCACTAAATTGAATCTTTCTCTTCCACTCCAAAGCACCAATCACTTTTATACCTATCTGTCAGGACAGAGGTTTTTTTTTTCCGCCATGCCTGGCCTTGTGCCTCTCTTTGGTCTGTCTGTTCCTCAATTACATCCTTTTTATAACAAATATCTAGTAAGTAAAATGTTTGTCTATAAGGCAGTACAGCAAATCAATCAAATCCAAGAAAGGGTTACTGGAATCCCCAATCTAAAGCCAGTTGGTCAGAAGCACAGGTGACAACCTAGACTTTTGATGATACCTGAAGAGGCTAGGAAGCAGTCCTTTAGGACAGAGCCCTTAACCATGGGATCTGATGCTGTCTCCAGATGGACAGTCAGGATGGAGTTGAATTGTAGGAGCCCCACCCCTACGTCCCCTACACATTGGGATTGGGTCTAGAAACTTTAGTATCTTTTCCCCCCCATCACTGCCCTAGGAAAGAAAACTCAGTGCTATGCTTCTGAATGTCTACATTGTTATTTCTCATCTTAGGGAGGAAATCCAGAACATCTATATTTTAAAATCTTTACAGATGAAAATCATGACTACCATATGTATATATCTTTAGTCAGCTGCACAGAAAAATAAAGTGCCCAAAGAAAGAGTTCCAAAAGCCCCAAGAAAGGATAGGATAAGAGGTGTTGGTATATCAGTCATCTTTAGAATCCTTTGGCATGGGTGTTATGATATTAGTAGGTGATAGTTTAAACTGTAGAAGCTATTACTTGTCTTAATAAAAAATATACACTCCACAGGTGACAGCTAGGGGTTTCAGTTATCTTTAACTCTGGTCAACACCAGATGTTTTGCCAATTAGCATAATAAAAGGAGATGTAAGTTGTCATTGGTGAAATTATAGACTTTATAAATAACATAAGACATTCTAGAAATAGACTCTTGGTATCATTAATAACATTCAAAATATAGGAACTGGCTGAAAAATTCTAGAGCAATTCCCTACATGCCACAGAAAGGGTATATGCATCTAGAAGCACTTCTCTGATCAGCACCTTTAGGTTTGGCATCAGAGGCATGGTTGGGCAAAAGGTTCTGGGTCAACCCTAGATTCTGAAGGTTTTGTTGCTGACAATAACTAGGCTAACCGGATCCTCCTCTAAAATACTGCTGTGTTTTTGACAAAAAGATTTTTTCATACAAAGTGCTACGAGAGCACCTAAAAAATAGAGCTGGGATATTTTTCAAGCTGTATGACTATCTTTGTGATTGCTTGATAATGCATGTTTGTTTTCATTGTATGTGTTCAGCATTGTACCAACCACTTAGATGAGAAATGACTAGTTAACAATGTCCCCGGATTCCTGAAGCTCACTATCTACCAAGCAGTAAGCACTGAGAGGCTCATTAACAGAAGAATTTGCATGCATGACATGGAAGGGAATTTTTTGAAAGAGGAAGACCCTGTGCACTCTTGACATCTGTGGTCTTCATTCCAAACCACTTCTGCTTTCCTGCACTGAATATAATCTCTTTACCTTATTGCCCATCCCTCTGGTTTCGACTTAATGTTAGCAATCTTCAGCTAAAGCTCCACTGGTTTCTCTTTTTGGGTATGTTACTGTTAAGTTCCTGGACTTTGTACCCTCTACTTTCACCCCTATCTTTCATAGAGATGTCTGGAGTTCAGGAGGAGGAGTCATTTGGGCTCAGTGACAGATCTGAGGATCTCAGGGATGGAATTGCCCAGGAAGAAGAGATGTAGAAGGAAGAGAAAGGAGCCAGTTGCAGGTCTAGGCTGTTGGGCTGGGGCTAGGTGTGGGTTTTTAGCACACAGGAGAGTGAAGAGACAGGGCATGGGAATCAAGGGGAATGAAGAGGGGCTGACAAATGAAGGCAGGAAAAGGCAGATAACCATCCTCCCTTTCTCATCTCATGTTCCAGCCTGGTATCAAGACCATTGGAGGGAAGTTTCCTCTTTGGCAAGGCTATTGGTTGCTTCTGCCAGAAGGGAAAGGCACCTACCTATCAAGTGTTCGGACACATTACTCTTTCTAGGAACTGGCTTCTCACTCTATTTTATTCCAAGATCTGCATATTCTCTGCTCTTTCCCTGTCAGTCTCATTAGATTAATCTCTCTTTGATGTGGCTCTCAGAGCTGATGCTCAAGGCTAATGCCTAGAGATGGAGCAGATGAGGAGTGAATAGAGCAGAGGGCTTTGAATGACTAAGCATGGCTCATGACATTTTCTGTGAGAGGAAAGCAGAGAAGGGCCCATTGATCTGGGATGTGGAACCAGGTCTTCCTTGGATGCCGACAGCCTGGTTGAGGTGGTCTGAAGCCCCTTCCTACCACAGGCCACCTGAGTGCAGCACATGTGAAGGTCTGAGGGTGTCTAGTAAGAGAGAGTGAACACTTCTTTGTGTAGGACCAAACTCATGCCTCTGCTCCTGTATTTTCTTTTATGTGCAGGAGAATTTAATTATTCCTTTTCTCCCTAATTCATTAAAAAAAAGAAGAAAAAGCACCAGGTATGTGCTGGCATCATGCCCAGCATTGAGATGATAATTAAATAAACCCAGTGCCCACCCTCAAGAGTGGCCAGCTCTCCGGACAGTCTCACCAATGAGGACAGCTGTCCCACCTCAGCCTCATCCAGAGTCTCCTTCCTGATATGCTCAGTGTTATAGTCAAAAAAAGAAAAGAATCTAGAGAATGCTGTTGTAGAAATGGACTCTCTCCTCTGTTATTTACAAATAAAACCTACTATTTGAGGAAGTTAACACTTTACAAACTGGGCTTTACAAAGCATCCAGTCAAAATTTGTTTTGGTTCACTGTGGTCGAACTCTGTAGCAGATATTCCCTGGTGTATTTCTCTAGTTACAATCACTGAGGTTCTCCTCAGCCAAGTTTGATCAGACTGATGGTAGCAGAACATTCCTATCAAGTCTCCTCACCCCAAACTGACATTCCGTCTACAGCAAAATGCAGCTCCACGCTCATTCTTGTGCTCTTGCATTTCCTCTTTGTGTGGGGGATTCAATTATTCATTTCTTGGGGGATTCAATTATTCATTTCTTCCATTTTTCTCCTATTCATTAAAACACACACACACACACACACACACACACACACACACACAACAAAAAACTTACATACCTGGCATCACACCCAGCACTGAGATGACGTTGCTTGTCATTTCTCTGGGCCTCTGCTTCCTTACTGGGCTGCAGTACCTGGGGTTATATCACACCAGCCCATATGATCTTCCATCTCTGGCCCACTAAACTGGGGCCTTGCTCTTTTCTGAAAACTTCTCATAATGACACTTGTCTTTAATACACCACATGATTGTAGACCATCGTACAGGATCATCAACCCTCCATGACAGCTATCAGAAGACCTCTGAATTTAGGAGGGCTAAGCTGAGTGCCAACAGGTAAAGAAGCAATGTTGGGAGAGAAATAGCAAGATTATCCATGTGTTAGTGAGACACTGAGGCGATTTTACAGAGTTTGGTGTTTGTTCTTTCCTTTTTCTTCAGTTTCAACAAATGGACAAAATAGGTAATATTTGACCCATGTTATAAATCTTAAGGCTGGAGTGGTAACCAAATTTTATATAGTCAAACAGCCAGTGAGTAATGTAGCTGAATTGATATTTAGTTAATCCAACATCATCCAATTAATTTGATACACCATTGGTTAGTATTTGACTGAGGTCTAGTTGTTGGAATTCCTATTCCAGGGATCTATCTAATACTCAAGGTCTCCTGTGTGCTAGTTAATATTTCAAGGATTACTTAATTCAACAATTTAAGACTATTCTTCACACCCCTAAGTCCAGGTGTGATGGTATACGTGAAATCACCTTTGATCTGCTTGCATTTGCAGGTGCGCATCTAACTTCACCTAATTGTCCAGTTGCAGAGTTTCCAACCCCATAGCGTGCACACCCCAGAGTAACCACACATATGACATCACACACTTGTGCTCAGAGGCTCCATTCAGGTCCTGAAAAGCTCCCCTCCCCAGTCACTCGAGTAAGGAGTCCTAAGAGTCTCTTGCCTGATGGATTTAAGTGATCACAGGTTCACTGGCTGATTGATTCCTACAAAACACATTTATTGACCTCTCCATCTGTGCCCGGGGTTGTGCTGGGTGATGTCAACATAGAGATTCTACTTTCAAGTTCCTTCAAGCTTTGAGGGATCATGGAGTTATTCATTCAAAAATTGTAATGCCAAATATGAAGTGATAAGCACCAAGGTACAAAGTGATCTGATAGTTAGAGGACAGCAAGACAGGTGGGAAGATCACATGATTAATAACAACTACTAGTTTTTTTTTTTTTTAATGTATTATTTGCTTTCCTGTAGGCCTAGTGCTTTATGTAAGTGGTTCCATTTCATATGCCTGGCAGTCTTATAATAAAAGCAGCATTTAATGGTTCATAGAGCACATATTACTCCGTGCCTGCAGTGTACTAGGTGTGCTTGTTTATATGGTGGAACATCATAAAGAAATGAGAACTTCAAGAACTTTCCTGAGGCTGCCCAGTGACCAAAGTTAGCCCCTATATGTTGGACATTCTCTCTTCCCTCCAAGTAATATATACACATGTTTTTGTGAAAGGGCGGCAGGGATTCTTCAGCTATGCTTACAGGAGGAATAATGAAATTAAATCTGAATTTAAGAAATACTATAGTCTACCAAAGGTAGTTGTGGACATCTCGTCTGGAGGCTAAAACTGGGCGGTAGGCAGCAGAATAGAGAGAAATGTACACATAACTGCTTGCTGAGAATTGGGAGAAGTCAGAATGAGACACTAGAGGAGAAAGAAAAAAACACCCTTAAATGGATTGAAGAGAATCAGGAAAGACTTTTTCAGAAATGGCCTTCTTTGCATGTAAAGAGGAAGGTGGTGGCTATGCAAGGAGAAGGCACAGGAAAGACTGCACTTTGGAGATGGGTAACTTGAAACTGACAAAAGGATGCTTCATTGGATGCAGCATTTATCCCGTGGATGTGCTGAAAACATTTAAGATTTTATTGGGAGAGAAAGCTCCATGGCCCCAAAATGCTTAAACTTCAGTGGACTAAATAAAAAGCAGGTATTTTAAAACTACAGTCTGTGGGTGAAATTCTATCCACGCCCTGCTTTTGTGAAGAAAGTTTTGTTGGAATCCAACCACACCCACTGATTAGGGTCGCTGGGCCCTGTCATGTTGCAGCAGCAGAACCAAGTCCTTATAACTGACACCATAAGAACCACAGAGCCAAAAATAATTACTTCCTGACCCCTGTGTTGTCATTTGATTCTGTTGTCCTGGACATCTAGTGAAGATTTCTGATCACATGTGCTTATTGGTTGTTGTTGTTGTTATAGACCTTACTGGGTTTTGTGTGGTGACTCTTTGGTTTGAGTTTTAGGAGGACTGGTCATGTAACAATCTGCAGGCTGGCTTTGAAAGGCAGATACAAATAAATCAATTCTACTATGCCTGAGAGAGCAATTTTACCTTCCTAGACTGAGGGGGACCAAAGTGAATAACACACCCATTTCATCCTAAGGACAACATAGGGAGAGGAACAACAATAATGCCTACGAGCAGAATTAGTAAGGAGAGAATGCAACACAGACAACCACAGTCCAAAGCATTCTGTGTGTGCTTCTAGAAGGCCATGAGACCACATCAGGCTGAGTATCTGAGCAAGCTTCTTGGAGGAGGTGGCGTTGGAGCTGAGGATGGAAGGATTCGTAGGGTTTCGACAAGAGAGGATGTGGATAAAGGCTCTGAGGACAGACAACTGTAAGCACACATTCCTGTCTCTCAGAGCTGCTTTTAGGGCCTCAGTGGAATCTGTGGGCATAGGAGAGGCTTTCAAGCCACTGTCCTATTCCATGTGTACCTTTCTTCACTTGTTTTTGGCCTGGAGCAAATTTGCACATTTTAATTTTTTTTTACTTGTGCAGGTATCTCATGAATAATTCTAGTAATTAAAGCAAAAGGAAGGGGATGATAAGGGGACCATTTTAGTTTTTCAACCCATTCATCACTGTTGCCCCATTCAGCACTTACTAAGTTAAATCTCAGAGTCATTGGGGATATGTTTTACGCAGATAGAAAATTGAAAATGTATTTCCACTACATTAAGAAAATGGTCATTTTCAAAATGGATCTCTTTATGAGAAGTAATCAGAATTAGATAAGGATTGAGAGCAAATGCCTGCAGTATTTAGATGGTTGCAATATTAAGGGTGATTAATTATCATCTTAAAATATCCTAGGCAATGCTTGCCTCATCTGTTCGCCTGAATTGACCTCTTCCATACCCATTAGGCTTCTCCTCGATTGAAATGAGTTTTTAAATGGCCTCGCACGTGCTGTCGCTTAGTGCATGTGTCTGTGATGAATGGGACACTGCCCATGGGGATGCTTCTCTCCTGTAGATTGCTGTCACTTTGGGAAAGGAAGATCGGAGACAGTAGAGGCAGGCAGACCTGCAGCCATATCCTTCACATTCACTTCTCTTTGGGTCTTTTTTTTTTTTTTTCTGGGCTGTTGCAGCAGTTACTTCATTTGGTTGTGGTGAGAACTAAATGAAAA
The DNA here is from genome assembly GCF_048418805.1 of Vulpes vulpes. Classification (NCBI taxonomy): domain Eukaryota; kingdom Metazoa; phylum Chordata; class Mammalia; order Carnivora; family Canidae; genus Vulpes; species Vulpes vulpes. The sequence goes on along the minus strand of NC_132792.1, from coordinate 4,119,943 downwards.
AATAAATACATTAGAAAGATTTAAAAAATGGTACAGTATCTGACACATGGCAGGAGCTCAATAAATGTATGCTTCTACCCTCCTTGTTCCCACAGATTGACTTCCTTTTTGAGACAACAGCGGTGTCTTGGGGAAAGGAGGGGATTGATTTCTTTCCTCAAATAGTTAAAAATGTGGCATCCGAAGAAGGAACAGAGAGCCCTTGGATGTGGTCCCTTTGACGATCAGTAGAAATACAAGGGTAAAGCTGTCTTACACACGCTCTCTTTTCAGAGAGAATCCCCAATGATCACTCAGTGCTAGAGAGTAAGAGGGTGTGTTAATTGAAAGCTTCTCATATGCCAGGTGCCATCTTAAGTGCTCAATCTGCACAACAGCTTTGCGATTCAGTCACTAGTACAGATAAGGAGAAAAAGAGAAATCACCTTGTCTGGGCATCAATAATCAACAGGCAGGCACATCAACCCAAATAAATAAGGTCAGAGGAAAATAAGCATATCTGTGTCTCTAATGTATGTTATACAAATCAGTGGTTCATTCTAAACAAAGTGCTCATCAGAATCACAAAGGATTTTTTTAAAATAGAGGTAAATCAGCAGAAAAAGAACCAGATTTGTTATGCTGGGAGGATGCATGTGCTGTTTATGTTTATAAATCCCTGGGACTTTGGTGTTCACTGGTCGCCTTTATATGAGATCCATGGATAAAGTGAATAATGAAGGAAATGTCCACATTGGACGAAATAAGATCATGGGAGCATGTAGGCAGGTGGTAGGGGGTTGAGCATAGGAAGTGGCTTCTGCTACATGGAGAAGTTCAAGGTGAGAAGCATGTAGACTTGTTCTCTGTGGTCAGGGCCAGTGACCACAGAGAGTGGCCAGAAGAGTCAGGGCCAGTGAGTGTAGGCTAAAGAAAGGTAGGTTATATATGCATCTGAGAAGTCTCACAAGGGAATGTACTGCTTTCTGAAACAATGACATATTTTGTGTCAACCGTACAAAGGCAAGGAAAACACATTCTGGGAACACAGTGGAGAAATTTCTGCAGAAAGCATCAGGTGTGGAGGTCAGAAAGGATGGCTGAGCAGATGCCTTCCTGTTGAGAAAGTCCATAATGTGCTAGGATTGCTACAGAACATCATCACATTCTTCACACATGTTTCCTGAGCCTGATGGATTTTTTTTTTTTAATGTCTTGAGTAGTTTATTCCGTGTTTAGCCTCCTTAAAGAAAAAAAAAAATGATGATTCAGGGTGCCTGGGTGGCTCAGTTGGTTAAGTGCCTCCCTTCAGCTCAGGTCATAATCCCAGGGTCCTGGGATTGAGTCCTGTCTCGGGCTCCCTGCTGGGAGTCTGCTTCTCCCACTGCCCCTCATCCCCATTCGTGCTCTCTCACTCTACTCTCTCTCTCAAGTAAATAAATAAATAACTTGTAAAAAGGAATGATTCTAAACTACCAAAATAAAGTTTTAAGAGATGATCATAAGCAAGTTATTTCTCAAAGTGATGTGTTCTTAGAATGAAGACGCCAGATTGTCGGGTCCCTCCCAGTGGGGGAATGGATACTCCATTCTCTAAACTCATCAGCCTGCTACCAGGGTGGTCTACAACCAGCCAGAGGCAGGATTACAGTCAAACAAATGTATGGGGAGAACCTTAGAAGTGGATAGAAGTTTGATAGAGTAATAGAGCAGCCTGAAGTCAACAACAGCTTTTGTTGTCTCTACCATGTGAACTGCAGTGTAAGAAATATATTCTCTTCTTTCCTTCTGGGTTCTTTGGCTGGCCTAGCAATTAGATTGATAAAAGACAGACTAATAGGAGAAAAATTTTAATTTTAATTTCATATGGGATCCCTGGGTGGCGCAGCGGTTTGGCGCCTGCCTTTGGCCCAGGGCGCCATCCTGGAGACCCGGGATCGAATCCCACGTTGGGCTCCCGGTGCATGGAGCCTGCTTCTCCCTCTGCCTGTGTCTCTGCCTCTCTCTCTCTCTCTCTGTGACTATCATAAATAAATAAAAATTAAAAAAAAAGATTTAATTTCATATGTATCAGAGTCCATAAAAATATGAGATTCAAAGAAGTGAGCAAAGCAGGCAGATTATGGTTAGACAAAGCAGCAAGTGTTGTTAGACAAAGAAACAAATAAGAGGAAGGTGTTCGGGCTTAGGGTAGTAAATTAGTGAAGAAGTAACCAAGTTTATTTGCCTTCTCAGCTGTGTAAACTCCCTCTGTCTAATGGTAAGGAAGACTTCTACCCCCGTACAGAGAGAGGACCTTTCACAAGAGAGATTTATTTCCTACTTTCAGGGGGACAGAGGAAGTCAGAGTGTCTTTGCACCAGCTGTTTCTTAAATAACTTTAATTCAAAATAATCAATATGCCAAAGTAGCATGTTTTGGGGGGCCATTTCTGTTCCCCTCATATCATAAGCAATACTCATATCAGTTTCAGCTACTTTTTAGATACAAATGATGCACAACCAAGTCAAACTAGTATAGGGAGGCAGCCTGGGCGACTCAGCAGTTTTGCATCGCCTTTAGCCCAGGGCGTGATCCTGGGGACCTGGGATGAGTCCCACGTCAGGCTCCCGGCATGGAGCCTGCTTCTCCTTCTGCCTGTGTCTCTGCCTCCCTCCCTCTGTCTCTCGTGAATAAATAAATAAAATCTTTTAAAAAATAATATCGGCAAAAAGGAGACTTTTCTCTTGTTACTCAGAGGGGCAGAGGTTCAGGAGTGACGTTCAGGTATGGCGGCAGGCCTCTGGAGGGTCTCACTTTTTCCTCTGTAGCTCTGCTTCTCTTACCATCTCCACTGCATTTCCCTCCACCCACCTGTCTCCACTGGGCCCTCCAGACTTGCATCTCTAAGAACTGTCACCTGTTCTACTAACAGTGGAATTTCATAGTTGGAATAAGAAAAGAAGGCATCTCAAAAGCAATGAGGAGGATGAAGAGGTATACTAATCCAAAGTAGGGTTATTCGTGATTGACAACGATCTTTACTTCTCTTTCATTACATTATGGTCAGTGAAGCCAGAGAGGATACGGAGTGGAATTTCTGCCCTGACAGGAAGAACTGTGCAACCAGACAGATCAGATTTAATAGAGACTCTTTTACTTTCAAGTAGCAGAAATTCAACTAATGTATAAAACAAATAAGCAAAAATAAATATAAACACCATGATGAGTGTATCTGTAGAAGTTCCTCTGCTCATAACTAGATACAGTGCCCAAAAGTTCTCATGAATTCCTTTCTCTCTGACTTTCTTTAACATCTTTGAGTCTGGCTACCATGTGGTGACCAAGGTGGCCCTGATCTGTCTTATGCTCATTTGATGTTTACAGTTTATAAACTGAGATATAAAGAGGCTCATAATCACATCATATGTGGCTCCACGTGTAGGGACCTCACGTGCCCACCTCAGAAGCAGTCGGCATCCCTGAGAACAGAGCATCTTGGCACTATGGGATCTTACGGACCTATTAGGGGCCATAGAATCTTTTACATGACCATGACCATGAAGATCTTTTCTACTCTTTCCCAATTCTGATGTGCAAAAAGAGAGAGAGAGAGAGAGAGAGAGAAGTAATTCATTGATGATAAAGACACTGGGAAAACAAAAAAACAAACAAACAAAAAAAACAAATAAGAATCAGAGTCTTAAAAACACAGTAATTATACAAGAACCAAATGATCAGCAAAATTAAACTGAACTGTATAATCCATCCGTCATATATATTAATGATGACCAAAATAGCAGCAATCAAAATTCTCAACCAACCCAAGACAGTACAGATGACATACTTCAGAACAAAATTATGAGAATCCCAATTATCTCTGATTACGTATGCACAGTAGGAATTTTGCAATATTGCAGACAAAGTGTTGCGTGGCAACCATATTTTTTGGTTAGAATACTAAATTAGAGTCTTCAGGAAATTCTACTTATGCACTAATTCTAGTTTAAAAATATCAAATATTAGTCACTTCAAAACTAATTTTGGAAGTTTGTAAGGAAATTGACCATAAGCACATTAAAATATTAGTTGTTGGAACTGTGTGTTGCTTTCTCTAAGGGACACAAATAAGGCACATATGTTTGGATTATTGGCAAATGCATAGAATCTTATCATCTACAGTGGACACTCACAACATCATTTATGCTCCTACTGTTCAAATCATGGTTTTAGAGCAAATGGTACATCTCTATCATACCCTTCTTCATCTGATCTGATCTCACCTGGATGGGACTGGATTTCAGCTGGAACTCTCAGACTTGTTTTTGAACTGAACTGATGCCCACATAGTATCCTAGCAGCTATATGTTAAAGTCCCTTAGTTAGAGGCACTTCTAACATTATGTATCCTCCCTGGAATAGGCTGTAGGTGATTTAACTGAGCTAATTATTACCTCAGTTTGACTAGTGAAAGAGTTGGGGAAGAGGAAGGTAGGTTTCACAGAAAAAAAGAGGCCTTTTTATGTCTTGTGTATAATCTGGATCTGAGTACTTCAGATTCTAGAAAACAACCTTAGGATGAATATGATCTCTAGAGGAGGCAAAAAGAAAGGACATTCCAGCAGCAAACAAAAGGTAGAAAGATGTGGGGATGCCTGTTGGAAATGTAGGTCACAATTTCCTGAGATGATCAGTGCATGAGACAAGATAAGAGTCTTACAAAACTGCATGCCAAATATATTAAATGATACTCATGCGTGGCTGTTTTACATTTTCCAAGAGACTTGCGCAACTATTTAAGTATAGCTCACAAAACAATTCATCCTTCCAAAGTTAGCAAGCAGGAATTTTTTTTAAAAGAAAACAAAAACAGACGGAGAAGTGGATAAACTTGCCCCAGTTTGAAAAACTCATCAGTGTGGAACCAGAATTCAAGCATGTCCAGATCCCAAACAAAACTGTTTGCCAGGCCATGCCAACATGAATCCTGTGCTTTGAATTAAAAACACAACACAACAGAACAAAACAAAAACAAACCCACAGAAGAAGAGATAACTATGATGTTTTGAAAATAACAAGCAACATTTGAATCAGACTTTAGATGTGTCTGGACTGTACACCATGGTAGGACAGGGATCACAAGTGTTTTTCCAGTAGTTATGCATTTAGTGCTTTGTTGTTGCTAGACTATAAATCAGATAAAAGTCACAACCAAGCCTGATTTTGCCACCAGGCTGCCAGCATATAGTAGGTGTTCTGTAAATGTGTGAAATTAATAAATCGTAAATGGATTGCTCAATGTCAGTGCCAAATAAATAAACATTAATTTGAATTGATAATCTTATCTACACCAGTGGGGAGGTAGTGTATGAGATGAAGGTGGCACTTAAGGAGAGATCAAAGTTATTGGATATCTTCTAGAACTTGGTCCATATATTGGCAGATATAGGGGTGTTCATTTTCTTATTTATAAAAATCACATATGTGTGTACATTATATATAATCAGATAATAAATGACAGTATAAACTTATATCATTTTAGAAAGGGAGGAAAGCCTGAAGATTGAACAGCAGCAAAGAGGGCTATGCTTGAACCAATGGAGTGCCACAACCCAGAGACTTGATTAATATGGTTCTGAGTTTCAGCAAAAAATAAAGAATGTCAGATTCTTTAAAAAATCATACATGTGATGAACTATACAGCACTAAAAATTTCTGACTCCAATTTATGCGAGAAAAGTTTCATGAGAGGCAGGTACCTAAACATGATAATGCCATTAATTGTAAAAAATGTGGGAAGATTGTACTGGCCCCATGTCTATAGAGCTACTCCCACAACACTATTTTTCAGGATGAAAATAGATATTTTAAATAATTTTTCCTTGTATATTCTCAACCAAGTTGTCCCTTCGGTGTAACTTTCCCCTTCGCTATTGTAATATGCTCTGAAACATGTCCATTTAGCTACTCAGTGTTTACTGACGGTCTATGAGCACCTTAGAGTCAGGTCTTTGTAGAAATCTGTCGCAGTTGTGGCTGTGGGCAAGAATACTTCATTTAGATCATTTAGAGAGTCCATTTAATATTAGTTCTCATTATTGATTTATAGGGCTTTCTTTGCTAGTATTAAGACAAATTTTTTTAAAAGTACTTAGTGTGATTATCCCTATAAAACCAGTCACAAGCCATCTCTACAGATCATTTTCTGTAGCTACAGTTTTGAGTATTTCTCTAGCCAAGCCTTTACAAGTATTATGAAAATCACCTGCATTTGCTATTGGTAGCTATTGCGATGCCCATGTGGCTCAGTGGTTGAGTGTCTGCCTTTGGCTCAGGGCGTGATCCAGAGTCCTGGGATCGGGTCCCTCATCAGGCTCCCTGCATGGAGCCTGCTTCTCCCTCTGCCTGTGTCTCTGCCTCTCTCTCTCTCTCTCTGCGTCTCTCATGAATAAATAAATAAAATCTTTAAAAAAATAAATTGGAAGCGATTAATCTATCCACCCATTGAGCACGGTTAACAAGAATGTTGGTGATCTCACTTGCTGTGTCCCTCCTTGAATGCTACACACTCTGGTAATTGAAATTGGCTCTGAGTTTCACAAACAGTCTCTGTTTTGAAAAAGAGACTGGTTTTTCAGCTTCCCTGCTTTGATAGCATGAACCTTTCCCTGGAATTCTCTTCCCATGTTGACTGGCTCATCTCTTCATCTTCCAAGACTAAGCATAAGTACTGTGTTCTTCCTACACACACTCTTCCACCCAGACCATGCTGACCTCTTCTGTAGTGGTCTTCATTTGCTGGGTATTCACCCATCAAAACATTAAAGCCCTGCTTCCCACTGAATTATTTGTAACTTTCCATTACCATCACTAGATACAGGAGCTGGAAAGAGCAATTAGCAGTATCCTGTTTTGCGAGGAAGTTCAAAAACAATTGAGAAACTAAAAATTAAAAAGTAGATGGATAAAGATAAACGTACCAACTTTATTACAAATAAATTCTCATTGGAGAACGTGGCTTTATAACTGGTCCAAGTAGATTCAGAAATACTTCAAACTTTATTTATTGAATGTCATCCTACTGTTAGATTTTCCTTGTCTTTCTAGAAGTTTCTTTGTCTTCCTGTATTTTTATCTTGAGCCTCTTTCCACCTATAGCAGAGAACTTTATCTTGGCAGTTCCACATAGATTCAATCCAATAAAGTAAAAATTTTGTCACCCTATAGCCCCTTTCTGATCCCAGTGGTTGATTCTAATGTTTGGAGAAGCCCTTAAGTATGTCTATGATGAGGAGACGTGTCCATTTGGTTCCACTGCCAAGACGTGAGTGCACTTGCATCAGAACCCTGGAGGTAAGGTTTACCTGCCTCCTCTGACACATATATTCATGCTGATAATTTACATTTTCCCATCCTATCTGTTAGCTCTCTTAACTAATTTTGAGCTCAGAAATGCTCTCTCCCTATCTCTGAGCATTAGGAACATGTGGGTTCTCTCCCCTCCCATTCTGAGTCTATGGAAAATGCCCGGGGCTGTATCCAGTCTTTCTTGATCATACATGCCAGAAAAAATAAGAATCACCACCATTCCTATTCTATATTTGCCGCAATAGGGGGACTTCCATATGGAAATTGCCATATATTTTAGTTTTATTCAAAAAGCAAAGACAAGTCTAATATACACTTGGGTCCCCCCATCTGTTTACTTTCTGTCACTTCATCACTGTAAGTGAGATGGGAGGAGATCCCTGATGCTACATCTAAATCTCTTGTGTTTTAAACATTTCCAGCTGCTGCTTTAGCATCAGTGACTTTTTTATCCTTTCACTAGGAGAAAAAAAGAAAAAGGGAAAATTCAGGGGAGAAAAAGATTTCTATGAGCCTATTGTTTATGCCAGTAAACCAGACCATTGGAAGCCCAAAGTCCAGAATTATAGAAGCTTTACAGTCAATATTCCAGTTTTTGTTCTCTGCATCTGACTACATTGAACCTCCCTTACAACAATTATGTATTGCTTTCTAATTATCAGTAGATCCATTTAGAAAAATCCAAACCTTAGCTGATATCTAAAATTTTCATACTTCTTGATATTGGAGGGAGTATACGCATAACACATAATTGGGGAAAAAAACTATGAAACTGGAGATTTTGCTATGTCCATCATATCCGCAAACGTATCACATGGTCCAATGCTCAGCTTAAATGCCTTCAAAATCTTTCTGCCTGGGAAGGAAATTCAGTCTTCTCTTCATGGAACACAGGAATTTTCCTGATCTGGTTTCTAACCCCTTCTACCACTTTGGTCTTTAATCTTTAATGCTTTAATCTCCTGCCACCACTAACCACTGGACTTTCGGCAGTTCCTTGTCTCTGAGCTTGGGTTCAAGTTTGGCATCACAAACCATAAGAGACTCTTGACTATAGGGAACAAAATGAGGGTCGCTGGAAGGGAAGTACGTGGGGGGATGGGGTAACTGGGTGATGGGCATTAAGGAGGATACCTGATGGAATGAGCACTGGGTTTAAATTTTTTTTTTTTTTTTATTTATGATAGTCACAGAGAGAGAGAGAGAGGCAGAGACACAGGCGGAGGAAGAAGCAGGCTCCATGCACCGGGAGCCTGATGTGGGATTCGATCCCAGGTCTCCAGGATCGCGCCCTGGGCCAAAGGCAGGCGCCAAACCGCTGTGCCACCCAGGGATCCCGAGCACTGGGTTTAAATGCAATTGGTGCATCACTAAATTCTACTTTGAAATTATTAATACACTCTATGTTAACTAACTTGAAATAAAATAAAACCAAAGGAAAATAGAATGATTTCTCCATCATTACTTGACCTCATCCCCCCTATATATCCTGTAAGACGGAACTTTGAAAACATCACCCCAGAAATTTTTCTTGGTCTGCCTTTCCATCAAAGGCAAGAAACCTTCACCAGAAATCTCCAGGCATGGTGCCTAATGTACAATGGTCCTTACTATTTTCTGCTCTATAATTACTTCTGTGACACAGTCTACAACACTTTATTAAAAGTTTACTTGCGTGTCAATTCTCTCAGGGGACGGAAATCTGTTAAATATCCTTCTTCCCATTTTTCTTCCTCAGACCCTAACACTATTTGAAATATGGATAAATGTTCTTCTCAAAGCATTTTTCCTGGTGATAGCCCATAAAAACTAGTCAACAAATACAAAAAATTAAGAAATAAATAAATTTGTCATAAGGCCAATAGGTTATAGGAAAGCCTGTCATGTTAATAATGGTTTATTATCTGCATTAACAAAACACCAGATTGCTAGCATTGCGTAGAAAAACAAACCTAATTGAACAATATCCTTTGATTTTCCCTGATTTGAAATTAATAAGAACTGTGATTAATCAAGACTGCATTAAAAAAAAAAAAAAGACTGCATTAAAGATCAAAATTGTATATTCAAATTTGAATTTCAGACTCTACTAAACATTTGCATGGAAGAACAACTCAAATAGAAGAGGATCCAGATACAAAAATAGATCATAGACTTCAAACACAGAAGGGTAATATTGAACCTCTAGCGAGGAGATTTTGCTTTGAATGTCTCTGTTTTTATAATTTCAACCAAGCATTTCATCTCTCTAGCTTTTGTTCACAAAAGCAATCAGTCATTTATTAGGCATACAGCTATTGAGTATATGTCCATGATATGCTAGGCATTGGGCTGGGATAATACCAATAACGGGATTTTGATTAATGACTTTTATAACAGTAACATATCATAATTTATAAAATCAGCATTTTCATGGTTTATCTCATGTAATAACCATAGTGCATCTATCAATTTGTTATTTCTATTATCATCTGCACATTATTAAGGAGAAAACAGACTCATAAAACTAAATGAATTTCCCATCATTGTGTTGTTTGTTTGTGTCAGAGCTAGGACTCAAACTCAAATCTCACAAAGCACAATTCTGGCTTTTAGGTTTTGCTATTTGTTTGTTGGGTGCTTCTGTGATTCCTTTGCAAAATGTCTCATTAATATTTCCTGCTGCTCAACCACTTTTTTCACCCCTCCTCTCTCTTTCCTTCCCTCCCATCCCTCCTCCCTTTCAAGAGTATTTTCTGAGCATCTACTGTGTTCTAGGACCTGGTTAGACATCCATCATCATTTAATGACTCCGCAGTTGTTGAGAATTAGTAGTAGTGCTGGCCATCAACTGTATACCTAAAAAATTTGACACAAATTCAGAAAAAGTTACAGCCATTTATCTCTCAGAATATTGAAAAAAATAGAGAATGTAAAGTAGCTGTTTGAGGGAAAAATGATTTAAAAATGCTTTCATTCAAAATGTTAGTGCATAATAGAAGATGCTCCTGGCAAAATAGCTTGCACTGTGTTGCATCCCATTTTCAAAATAATAAGCAATGATACGGAAGTTCTTGCATTTTTACTTTGCTGTATGAAAAAACAAGCTGGTATGAACAGACTACATCAGTCCTCTGTTAGTTGGGTTTTTTTTTTTAAACAAAAACTATTTATTCATTTATTTGGTTTAGTTTTCCTACCACAAATAATATTACATGTAATTTTTAGAAATCTAGGGAAAATCAGAAAAGCACAAAGAAAGAAACAGAATTTCCTTTACACTTAGAGAATAAAAATAACTACAGGTAGTGACCTGGTCTCTGTCTTTCTGTCTCTTCCCTCTGCAGAGAAGGGTTCTGCTTATATTATCATATTTTACAAAGTTACTGTCACATTCCGTACTACTTCTAAACCAGCCTTTCCTACCAAGTACTATATACCCTGAATTTAAAAATATATATATATATATATATGTATATATATATATATATATATATTTATGATTCTTTTCAATGAAACTTTAGACTACTGTCCCCTTTGTTGCAATAAGCTGGCTTTAAAGGGCTCTGGTCTTCAGTTCTGGAAACTCATGCCTTGGTCCCAAGTCCACGAGTATGTGGTTGCCCTTGGCAAATCTCTTCATCTCTTTAGATACCTGTCTCATCCTCTGCATAAAAAGAGGTTGTACTTTCAAGTGCTAGTATTCTAGAATTTTCTAACTCTCCATAAGTGCAAACCCTTTCATCGGTGCCATAGTGGAGGCTGAGAGCCTGTGGAGAAGAGCAAGACTATACATCCCAGTGATGTTTAAAAGTGCAGAAGATGAGCAACACCAGTAGGTCTACTGCCAGAACCTTGTTTCTGCTCTGTGCCTCCCCAGAATCTGGTCAGCCTCACCAACAGGGAGTGTCCATTAGCTTTCCCACTGGAATTGAACTCTTCCAATTGGCCATAAGTTATCCAATCCTTAGCAACAAGTGAATATTTTCCCCAGAAGAATGGTTATTCATAGATTTCATGACCTTTCAAAAATTTTTTTGCCTTTATTTTTGAAGTGCTTCTGGCTATCTTTCTAAAATCTTATAAAGAGAAAAACAATTTCACTTGGTCAGCTGGGATAATAAATGACCTTTTTCAAGAATGTAAAAAGACACAAAGAGAAGGGATGCACAGCCCAAATACCAAACTTAAGGATGCTTTTTCTGCTAAAGCCTTTGTGTTTTTGACCTAGTCATTCAGCTTCCTGAGGAGCAGCATCCTTCTGGGGTAAAGCACAAGTTTGAAGTTGAGTAAATACCAGTACTATGTGAGTTTGGGAAATTCACTTTACATCTCTGAGCCAAATCATAACATATTGTATTATGATGAAACATGTACTAAATAAACTACTCTTATTTTTCTAATGCTGTCTGTGTTCCTCGAGTGATCTTCCAGGCTTCTCGTGGTGTCCCACTACCTTTCTGACTCATCCTCCACCCTCTCCCCATGCCTCATTCTCTTCAGCTACACTGGCCTTCTTCCATGTGCCCCTCATCCATCCCTGGTTTGTCATTCCTCCTGCCAGTTGGCAAGGCTGGTCTTTCTCCAGGTCTTTATTAAGGTACTTCTTACCTTTAAATCCTTACTCTATTGTCACATCCTCAGAAACTCTCCCTAACGGCTTTACCCCAGCCCCAAAACATCTTAAATCATTCTCTTTCTCATGACTTGTTCTTGGTTTGTTTATTTATTTATTTATTTATTTATTTATTTATTTATTATTTATTTATTTATTTATTTATTTATTCATAAAAGACACGGAGATGAATAAAAGACACGGAGAAGGGCAGAGACACAGGCAGAGGGGGAAGCAGGTTCCCTGTGAGAGCCCGATTCGGGACTCGATCCCAGGACCCCGGGATCACGACCTGAGCCAAAGGCATACACTCAACCACTGAATCATCAACCCTTTCTCATAACGTTAAAAATTTTCATCTTGTGTATACTACTGTTGAAAAAATAGCTTATGACTCTAAATATGTGGTACATGTGTTTTTCTGATTTGTTTATTGTTTCTTTCTCTATCCACTGGATCAAGTGCTCTGTGAGAGCAGGGAACCCAACCTGTATCAGTATACAGGTTGGGCTTCAGTATAGTGAACTCAGTATAGTGCCTGGCACCAAACAGATGCTCAGTAAATATTTGGTAAATAAATAAGGTGTGGGGGGAAGGAGGGAAGAAAGGAAGAAAGAAAACAAAATTGAGAGAAAGATTGGAAGAGGAGTTTGCAACATTATTTTTAAGAGTATGTTACATAATCCATAATGTGCTTTCCTGGTGTTTCTCTGATTCATAATGTGCTCACAAAGTCTCTTGGGCTGTGGGGTTCTCATGTGTCCTGAAGCAGCATATGGCAAACCTTTCTGTTTTGTTTTATTTGGAAATAACTTTAATTTTAATAATTAATTTTACTTTTGCATTATAATTATTTATATATCTACTTGTACTATTTTAAAGTACATTTACCACCTTACTATCTCTTGCACACAATGCTTCAAGAAAAGGCTCAGGATCTGTTCTGTGGGCTCTTCTTGTGACTAGAGTCCTGTTCCCCAGCAGGAGGAGCCTATCTGTATGGTAGAAGTCTCCCAAAGCTTCAGAGGAGGGCCTATTTTGTAAATAGTATGCCCTGTTCTAAGATATTTCTAAATACTACTGACTGTGTTTGTGAAAAGGATGGGTTGAATGACAGAAAGACAACACTGGAAATTAGACTCCTTTCCAACAACTGTTGTTCACAGATTTATAAATAGAGAACAGGAATGTTGACATTGTAGATCTTAATTACTGAAGGATAATTTTTTAAGGTGAATGCTTCCCTTACACATGGACTGAATGCTTACATACTGTTAAGATTCTCTTTTGCTTGAGATATTTGGATGAGGGTCTTATATATTTCTAAATGTGCCTTATCAGTCATTGGGACTGGTGTGGTCTGGTGTTTTGGAAAGTGTTATGACAAGGAGTTAAGATAGCTGGCAGGGAGCCTGTAAGGACCTCTGTTGCTACCAATAAAATAACTTTTGTCTCTGTTGTTTTAGTCTTCCTACAAGCCTCAGAAATCCATGTAAGGATTTCCTGATAGCAACTCGTAAACTCTCAGCAGAGCAGAGGGATCTTGGCATCCCAGGGGCATAGAACTGGAGCCTACTTCTGACTGGAAATATGACAGCATAGGACAATGCCAGAGGCAGACACTAAGTGTACAACAGACTTCCAGTCTTTGAAATATGAACCAATCAGACAAGCTCAACAGGCTGCCAGTGCCTCTATGTCTACACCAGAGTGGTCCCTGTACATGGGAAAGCAAACGTCAGATGGTTTCAACACCTTGTGCCATAACCCACTGCGTCTGCTTAAACAGGATGTACACCTCCTTGTGGCCATCACAGACTATCTCCAAGTACTCTAGCATTGCCCATCAACTTCCCTCCTCCCTACCTCTATTTCCTCCTTTTTCCATAAGCATTAAATATATAATTTTTAAAACTGATATGATCTCTGATCTTGTGATTGGAGTATCCAATTAAGAGATGGAGTTGCTAACCAATGAGGCATTCACAATAACCTCAAGATATCTCTGCACGTAACTCATTAATCACAAAGGGGAAATAGGATCTTGACATTGGAGTAAGCTGGAAAGTGTCATCTTAGCTAATGGACCCACTCTACATCACCGATGCTGGAGAGACCTATATGATGTGCCTCTGGAAGGGAGAGACATGCAGCTCCTGGTCCGTTGCATATTGTCTCAATCTACGTAAACCAAACCTATCATACAGAAATAGTAAAAACCTAAAATTGAGGGGCATTCTACAAAGTCATTGCTATTAACTTCTAAAAAAAATCAAGGTCATAAAGAGTAAGAATAGTTCCAAATCAAAGAAGATGAAGTGGAATTCACACCTAAATGCATCATGTGGTCCCGGATTGGGTCCTGGACCAGGAAGCACAACTAAAAGTTAAATTTCATAATAGCATTGCATCAATAATAAGTTATCTGATTTTAATCACCATAATTTGGTTAAAAAAGAGAAGGCTCTTGTTCTTTAAAAATACAGAATAGGGAAATCTGGGTGGCTAGTCTGTTAAGTGTCCAATTCTTGATTTCCACTCATGTCATGATGATCTCAGGATTGTGAGATCGAGCCCCAACTAGGGCTCCAGGCTGGGCATGAAGCTTGCTTAAGATTGTTTCTCTTTCTTTCCCCTAAAAAATAGAGAATAAATTAGTAATAAAGGAACAGTCTTCAAATTACCTTCAAATATTTATTCTTTTAAAGATTTTATTTATTTATTCATGAGAAATACACACAGAGAAAGGCAGAGACATAGGCAGAGGGAGAAGCAGGCTCCCTGAGGAGACTCTGTTATGGAACTCAATCCCAGGACCCTGGGATCATGAGCTGAGCCAAAGGCAGACAGATGCTTAACCACTGAGCCCCCCTGACACCCCTACCTTCAAATATTTCGAAAAAAATTATGTGAACATGAAAATCTATATATTACATGATTAGGATAATTGATGAACTTTTAATCTGGATCTTGGGTTAGACAGTAGTACAATGTCAATATTAAATTATTAAATTTCCTGATTTTGATAGTTGTACTTTCATGTATATTTGATTCAGCTCTGCCATCCTGCTACACTGGACACTGACTCACCTGATCGACTTACAACTAATTGGTTAGAGACATGGGTCTAAAAACTGAGTCTACCGCAAATTGTGTCAGCTCTCTTCTGTTGTTGAATAAACATTCAAAAACAAACAACAACAATTAAAAAACAAACCGAAACCATCTACTGATGAGCAGCACTAAGAATTATCCGTGTGATGTCCAGACTCAGACTTACTAACTCTGCCTGAAACGTTGAGCCAGTTTCTGAAGTTTTAAAAGTCTCAGTCGTCTCATCTCTGAAATGAGAGTAACAGGCTCTGACTACTTTTTGTTGCTATTTGCTGGTATTGACATTACGTGTAGGGACCAGAAAATGGTGCTTTATGTTTCATGGTGTTACTGTTTTGCTCCCTTGTATTCTCTCCCATATTTCCCATCTGCCCTTCCAGATCCACCCTCTGTCCGGTTTCCTGAGTGGCTTTAGGAACACAGTCATGGGCTCTCTTGCTATGTCAACTCAGAAACAGCAAAGTAAAATGCAAGTGTCGACAGAGAGAGGGTTGGACACCCGTTCTCTCCTTCAGAAGCTGTCTTCGGGTTGTGTCCTGTCTTAGGCAAAGCTCCTGTCAGGCATCTCTTACAGGTTCTTGTGACTTTCCCCTGGCCTTTTTGGGTTTAAGAGAGGTAAGAGATTCTGATGTGACACTCCCACAACTAACCTGTGTTGGTTTTCTCTAACCTTGACCCACACCTTTGTCAAGGGCCTTTTTCTTAAACTTTCCTCAATTAACTTGATTGAGGGTGACATCTGTTTCTTGCCAGGACTCTGACTGACATACATTTCATAAGTAAAGATTTTCAATATTTATGCATTCATTTATTCACTCACCAAATATTTATTGAATATCTTTGGTGTCAGACACTGTTAGAAGTGCTTTTGAGATTTTGAGAATAAAGTTGTTTTTGATATTTTGAGAATAAAGTTACCCTCATTCTCTCTTTATTCAAAGGTGATATAATCCTAACAAAACTTCCTTAAGCAATCTTTTTATATGTTCTACACAATGACTAATGCTTGTCTTAGATATTAACAGGAAAAAGAAAGATTTATAAGTGGGAAATATTGATGCAGGATAAATGGCACAATGGAGGCAAAATATAGTGAGGGCAACAGGACTGGGGATTGATTGACCTTGGGGTCAGAGGATGGGAGTAGAGGTATGGATGAATGGAAATGAATCCTTTGCAGAAGAAACAGCATGGAGCAAAAAAGGAGGGTAAATTAAGGAACTGGGGAGAAAAATCGCATGGCTAAAGAATACAGCATTGCCTGTGGGAAGTGAAGTGGGGATTGTTGGGAAGGTAGATTGAGGACATTCCATAAATATCAAGTATTGTGTAACTATCGGAAGTCAAGTCAAGTGCTAGAGATGTAACATTTATGAGATAAACATGATCCCTGACCTTACAGGGATGATAAGAAGCATCGTGACCAACAACAAACAGGTAAAGAGCTATAATTATAATTCTAATTTTTCTATGAAGAAAACAGCTAGAGCTAAGGTAGAGTACAATGGAAGGTTTGGAGATATTTCTGAGAGTGGCTATATCTGACCCATGATCTCTGAGATGGAAATGTCAGCCATGAGAAAAATTGAGAGAAAAGGCTAGCAGGTAGAAGGAGCAGCGCATGCAAAGGTCCTGGGGTAAAAACAAGATTAAAGGACTGCTGATGGTTGGATTTAGTGACAGGGTGCACAAGATACCAGGACAGAAACAGGTAGGTTATAGAGGGCCACAATTCTAGGCTTGAATTTTATTCTAAATAATGAGTAGTACTGACAATAATGTTGATGAAAATAAATTTTAAAGATAAAATTTATTGAGCACTTACTTTGTGCCTGAGGCATTTATGCTTGTTAAGTTGTTTATTTGTCACAAATATCCAATGGGAGGAATACTACCATTGCATTCTTTTCAGAAATACACAAAATGAGGCATGGTGGCATGGAATAATTGGCCCAAGATCACATGGATGGTAGCAAGGAGTCAACAGAGTGTTTTATATAAGATGAATCTAATTTGACTTGTTTTTAAAAAAAAAAAAAAAACATTTCTGCCTTCCATGTCATAAAATATCAGAGACAGTCAAGCAGGGAGTGTGAAGAATGACTAATGACAATAATCCATGAAAAACAACAGGATAGCTTATACTAGGACTTTGGTAAATAAGATGGAGAGGAGAGGATGAATTTGAAATGTATTTTTGAGATGAAATTAACAATACTTTTTAAGGCATCAAATGTGGGGGAGAGTGGGAGAAATCGAGGATAATTTGAATATTTCTTACTTAAGCAATCAAATGGAAAGATCCATTTCCTGAGTTGGAGAATACTAGGGTAGAAACAAATTGGGAGACTAAGGAAACCAAGAGTTCCGGGTTAGACCTATTATTTTTTATGCTGTGATTTGAAGCATGATGGTTGAGCAATCAAAACACCATCCTATGTAGGACAGAGGCAGAAGCCAAGGTAGATGGTAAATGGATAGGTCTATACCTGGGCACAGTGGGGCATAAAGCCTCAAAAGGCAGCAGTCTCAACTCCATCCTTGCCCCCCCACACACATACACATATACATACTATGGGGATAATAGCTTTGAAGGCAATGGCTTTTGATCAACTGGGTGGACCACAGTGGGAGGCACCTAAGAGCTATAGTCCAGTGGTGTCCAGGCAGAAATAAAACCAGGAAATCTACCCAAGTGCAATATGGCCCCAGTCAACAGGCTGGGACTTGGGCCAGGGCTTCAGTCATTCACTGAGGCTCTGCAAACAGCAAGACAGAGGGACTAGAACCAAAGTAGCTTGCTCTCCTTGGGAATATGGCACATGGGCAGAAACCTGTGCCTCAGGGGACCCATTACTCAGTGATCCTCCCTGGAGCATGAGCATCTGCATCCAGCTGGACATCACTGAGTTCTGACCTGGATCCTAAAAGTCACACTGAGTTGCAGAAGTGAGTTTTTCAGGTAGGCCCTCCTGGAATACAAGCACTGCTATGTATTTCCACATCCCCCTCCCCTCCACCACTTGTTTCCCCTGAGTATGACATTCTCCGTATGATGAAATTTTCATTGCTGCCTCCCCTGCTCATAGCAAGGGTCTGACACAGAATAAGTGCCCAGCAAACACGTCCAAACCATGGATGTTAAGTGAAAATAATCTCTCCAGAACTCTGATTCAAATGTAGTATCAAACAAAGGTGTTGGTACCAGACAAACAAGAAGGCTGTTCTCAAGCTTATTTGAATATATTCATAATTTTGTGAAACTATATACCCTCCAAAAACCATTTATTGAATTCAGCTGAGTGTCCAAAGTTACTCATCTGTATTCATTTTCTAAGGCTGCCATAACAAAGAACCACAATCTGGTGACCTTAACTGACGCACTTTTATTCTTTCAAAGCCAGAAGTCAGACATGAGGGTGGCAACCAGGCTGGTTTCTACTAGAGGCTCTGAGGTGGAATTTTTTTCTGATGGTTTCTGATGATCTTTGCTGTTTCTTGGGCTGTGAGTTCTTCAGTCTGGTCTTTGCCTCAGTTTCCCTGTGTGTCCATGTTTCCTCTTATAAGAACACCAGTCATTGTATTAGCTCCACCCCTGCAACCGAGTATGACTTTTCTTGACTTGTCAGCAAAGACTTGACTTCCAAATAAAGTCACATCCACAGGTGCCCGAGGTTAGGATTTCAACACATGTTTTTGGGAGGGTGGGACACAATTCAATCCACAACATTATTTCAAATGGCTCCAATGGCACCCATGATACTTTTTGCCATGGAAGATAACTTTTAAAAGATGTTCCTTCTTTTTTTTTTTTTTTTTTTGTTTTCTCTTGCATGAAGAACACATCTCAGGCTCGTTGTCCCATACAAAACTATCACACAGCTGGTCTTTGTATTAAAAATTCATCTTCTTAACCCCCCCCCAAAAAAAATAGAAAATTTCAAAAGTTAAAAGAAAATGCATCTTCTTAAAATAGTCCAATGATTGGCTTTGTAGAAGATGCCTGTTCTGGTATCAATCTCTACTCCCTGCCCTCATGAATTGAATGTCCTTCCATGATGAGGGTTCCCCAGGACACTGGGGGGTACACTGAGTTGACAGAGTGGAATCCACCTCCCAGTTATCACAAGGGCCCCATAGAGTATTTAATCCCATTTCCCTGCTGTGT
Source organism: Vulpes vulpes (assembly GCF_048418805.1). Lineage (NCBI taxonomy): Eukaryota > Metazoa > Chordata > Mammalia > Carnivora > Canidae > Vulpes > Vulpes vulpes. The sequence goes on along the minus strand of NC_132792.1, from coordinate 4,100,741 downwards.
CAAAACTGGGCCATTGTCTGCCTGACTGGAGGCCTCCTGGTAACTTTCTCTAACAGATGCATTTTTCCACTCATCCCAACACAGCTCTTTACGATGCAAATGAGCATTGCAGACTTCTGGTTGTTTGCTTGTGGTTCAGCTCAGCTGAAGAGTGTTTTGGCAGCAGCTACATTCTTCTGGCAGTCATACTCTTTTGATGAATCACACCTAATGGGCAGGCAGCCCTTGGGGTAAAGCAATCAGAACCCATTACGTAAAATCATTTTGACACATTGCCTCATTTTATTATTATACCTTTGGGGTAGGAAGGGAGGAGAAAGAGAAATATATAGAGAGAAGGAGGGGAAAGAAAGGAATAGAGAAAGAAAAGGGGTGAGGGGAGTAGGGAGGGAGATAGAAGAGAATGCAAAGTTAAAGGAATAGGAAGAAATAAGTTTTGTTGTATGAATTTGGAGGAAATCTGGTAGCCTAAGGATTCCTTCATACAATCATTCAATAAACAGTGCCACCCTGTGGAGTACAGTTCTGTAAAGCCTAAAAACAATGCATGGGTCTGATAGATGAGGCAGGATAATGGTTTGGGGGGCTTATGTAACCCTTAGGAGCAGAGAACTGAGCAAGTCCCCTTATCTGAGGATGCAGAGTTCAGGGGAAGCTCTCCAGCACCGGAGACATTTGGAATATATTTTTACAGGACAAAAAAGAATCCAGGTCTTTCATGGCTTGCCTGTTTTTCTTCTGTCTTCCCTCCCTCCCTTCCTCCTTCCCTCCTCTTTCCCTCCTTCCTTCCTTCTTTCATTGGCCTCCATTCACAGATGTGGCCATTGAAAGTGGATTTCAAATTCAGTTCTACTGAACCTAGATATTCACACTGTTTTCTGTGCATTCTGGGCTGTCAGTGCCATCCAAAGCCTCATTGTGCTTCAGGAGAGACTACGATCCTTTGAATTATTCCATGTTCTGTATCAGTGTTTACTTGTCTTGGTTGAATACTATTGTTTGCTATTTATTTGTCAGTTGTTTTTCTATTCCAACAATCACATAATTACTTTATTCCATACAAATATCTAAGAATTTCCAGTTACTACGTCTGATTAATGAAAGCTGACCTTGAAGATTTATGGGAAACATGTAAGAGTGCTAACAAAAATATATTTTCTTTAAACTTACTGAATGAAAGCCACCCCCTTTCTACATTTGAAAAAAAAAAAGTTGTTTCTTTTATAAAAAGTAAACACTAGACTTTTGGGCATGGTCATCAAATGGAAAATTTCTATCGCTCATTTAAATCAGAGTCAGATTGTGTTCTTGTAGAAGCGTCCCTATACTGTTAGAAGCATGTGGCAACTGTTTTCCAGACCCATCATCCATTAAAATAGAAAATTTCAAGTTGTTTTATTTTTCTTGTCCAATCTGAGCATAATTTTCTGCACCTTATAATAGGAAAGCCAGACTTACGATAGGAATAATTCTCTTTTACAGTCTCATGGCTTTAATCAGTAATTAAATCTTCATTAAGAATCTGTAATATCCTGTAGGTAGGTATAATGTGGCTCATACTTAATAGTAAGTCAGCTCATTTTCATTGTTCTGAATTTCTTAAACATGTAACGAGATTTCTCTGAGGATTTTATTTTTTTATAAGCATCTATTTTTTTTCTCAGAACACTTGTTTTTTTTTCTGTTTTTATCAGGATCCAAACTGGTGCTCCTCATTAATTATGTATCAAGAAAAGTGTAATTACCTTGAAAGAGTATAGATTTGAACATATTTGCATTAAAATTAAGTTAAATAGAAGAATTTGAAATGTAAGTTTTCATAATATATTTTAAAAATCTTCAAGATTGTCGACTAATATTACAAGCAAAATGCAAATTATACCGGATAAAAATAAAATGTTATACGTTTAATGTGTTTTTAAGTTTCAAAGCAATCTCAAGTGTACATGACAGTTGCAAGTGCAGTACACATAATGTTCATTTTCTTAAACCTAATGTCTCCTCATTCCAAACTCCTTAGGATGCATTTTCTACAAAGGAGGACATTCTCTTGCATACCTACAACACAAAGATCAAAATCAGAAAATTAACACTGGCCCATTATACATCTCATTGCCACATCTAATCTTCAGACCCTGTTGACGTTTGCTAATCCTCCCAATAATGCCCTTTAGAGTAAACATTTCTAGTTAAGAATCACAGATTCCATTTACTTGTTCTGTCTCCAGCTTCCTCCCATCTGAAACAGTTGCTCGGTCTTTCTTTGACTTTTATGACTGACGTTTTTGAAGATTATAAATCAGTTATTAAGAAGAATATTTTGCTGTTTGCGGTTTTCTTGTGCACAGATTCAGTTTACATATCATTTTCTGGAGACACTGAAGTGAAGCCAGGTAGTGCTCCGTGTGGCCCATCAGATGGCTTTTGATTTTGGGCACTTCAGTTACAGAAGGCTTTCATACTGATCACTTGATTAGCATGGCATCTGGCAGGCTTCCCCACTGCACAGTTACATATTTCTCCTAGTTAATAAATATTTTGTGGGAACATGCATTACTACTATGTTCAAACCCCCTTCTTCACCAAACTGCAATTGTATTCATTTACTTATTTCCAAAGGTATGGACCTATGGCTTCCTATTCTATAACAGTAGGGAATGTATTATCTAGGATTGTTGTTACTTATTTTGATGGTCAATTGTCTCAGTTAGGCCAATGGAAACTATCTCAGACCCCTGCTCTTTTCCAACACGTCTTGTTGATGGTGTCCCTTTGGGGTTATATCCCCAAACAAAAGCCCTCCTCACCTGACTTGTGCTCTGATATCACTAATTGGGCAGAGTTCCCACGTGAAAGACTTTCCCACCCTGATTGGCCTCTACATCCCATGGCATCCCCCACCTTCACAGAGATGCTCTCCTCAGCCCACATTCTCTGACACTCTGTGCCAGACCACACACTCCCATAGCACTCTCCACACTCCCACCGAGTTCTAGCACCCCACATTAAACAGCCCGGCTATGCAGATGCCCTGCTTTCCTTGGTTAAGCTCCAACACTCCATACTGAGAAGTCCTGCCTTATGGATGCCCTCCTCATCCCACTTGGACTTGGAAACCCAGCTCCAAGATGCCCCATGTGATGTCTTTCTCACACAGCTCCAGCACTAACACTTTGTTTTGGGTTACTTCCCCAACCCTGTCTGCCAGGGATGCTTTCCATGCTTGGCCCCAGCTAATAGCTTTAGGACTAGAGGAAGTAATGGGAAAGGAGAAAAAGAACAAACATACTATTTTATATAGAAATGACCAAAGTTGAGTTTTTCAAAAAAGTACTTACAGGTCAGTTAATGTTTGTTTGTTGCTTTAAAAAAAATCCAGTAATAGGGGATCCCCGGGTGGCTCAGCAGTTTAGAGCCTGCCTTTGGCCCAGGACACGATCTTGGGGTCCCGGGATTGAGTCCCACATCAGGCTCCTGGCATGGAGCCTGCTTCTCCCTCCTCCTTTGTCTCTGCCTCTCTCTCCCTCTCTATGTCTATCATTAAATAAATAAATAAATAAATAAATAAATAAATAAATAAATAAATAAAAACTTTAAAAAAATCCAGTAATAGGGGTGCCTGGGTGGCCCATTGGTTGAGCATCTTCCTTTGGCTCACGGTGTGATCCCAAGGTCCTGGGATCCAGTCCTGAATCAGGCTCCCCATGGGCAGCCTGCTTCACCCTCTCCCTATGTTTTTGCCTCTCTCTGTGTGTTTCTCATGAATAAATAAATACAAACTTAAAAAAATAAATTAAATTAATAAATAAATAAACAAATCCATTAGTAATGTTCAATGCCCAGCAAAGAAGAGAATCAACACCACAATCTATGTCTCAGGTCTACACATGGCTGTGTCTAATTTTATAACAATCATTTTGCATTCATTTTATAACATGCAAGCAAATGAATGTTATAAAATTGTCCTCTGCTGCAAGTAGCAACTTATGAGTTTTCTAGAACCACATCAAAGCAGGAATAGGAGAAGGAACTGGGTCCACGGCACTTCCGGGAAGTGGTGATTTCATACAGAAGAATCTCTTACATCTGATACTATAGCTTACTGAAGTGCTCCTGCTGCTTAATCCTCCCTAATGTCCATGCACTTTATTTCCCTGACACCATCCACAGACCTCCAGGGCACCTGGATGCAGTCTTTGGAAGCAAGAGGTTTGACGCCATTTTTCTTTGGGAACTGAATTATGACAGTTACAAGAACAGATATTTAGGGTTATGGGTTATATAACAGGTGTTACTGCCGAGTGCCAGTTCCCTGATAGACGTACCCATGTGTTCTTGTAATATATTTATTACTTTTGAAGACTGTAATGTGGGAGGGTGCTCTAAAGCATAGGCACAGAGTAGAGACCCCTCTGGCTCAGGGCTAAGAGCAATTCCATGAAAACTTGAGTAACAATAAATACAAAATAGTTTTCATAATTGAGCACTTACCATATTCCACGCACTATGCTGAGTGCTTTTGTACATTACTGCATTTAATTCTTCAGTAAAACCTGTGAGGTTCGTGTGGGTAACCCCATTTTTGACAAGAGGAAAGTCAGGCTCAGATGAGAGAGGCTCGGGGGCTGGAACACAGAGCATAGGGGAACTGGAATTGGGGCCCAGGTATTCTGACTGCAGTGCCCAAGCTTGAACAACACTGACTGCCCACTGTGCTACAACAACCCTCCTCATAGGACCCCTGGGAAGAGTACACAAAATTATACACACAATATTTGGCAAACTTTAAGGTTCATGAAATTAACTCTAATTACACACTGGCTCAGTAAACTACTGACCAATTTGTGTAACTTCACCTTTGGGGAATGCTCAACTGGATAAAACCTGTAGCCCTCAGCCTCAGCTTTCTTCCACTAATGGCTGAGATTCCTTCCAATAGTCATTTAGTGGATAAAGCTTTGAAGGTCAATTTGAAATGCAAATATGTTATTAGGGAAGCCACCTGATGGCCACTCCTCTGCATCCAGGGAAGGATGAAAAGGCAGAGGACAGGGTGGAGAAATTTTAGAGTGCAAGCAAGCTCCAGGGCATTTCTGCCTAAAGATCCAGCAGCGTGGGAGACAGTAGGTCAAACGAGTGGATGCATTCAGTCAGTGCTGGGAAGACAGCAGATTCGTTGCCATATTTAGTCAAGGCAAGTACAGGACTGAACATTTTCATTCACAACATCTCATGTGTTCCCTTACTTTTCTGTTATCGTCATGACTTCCTTCCCAGATTGATTTATAAATGAAGATAGATTAAATTTAGAGCCCTGGCCTCAGCATCCCAGCTCAGCTCCCTTTCTCCCTGTCTCTGTCTCTCCCTCCTCTTTCTACTTGACTCCCCATAAATCAGAAACATTTTCCTTCAATCTATGGGGATTCTGAATCACAAAGTAGAGAAGTAAAGTAATAATTCTCTTCTAACAGGATATTCCTGGAAAAAGCATCTCTGTGCCTAGAAAGATTCATTTATTGTCGCTCCCCCACACTCCCACCAAACTAATGCTGATGGGCAACTCCATGGTGTACCTCAGACTTGTGATAGGTCCTGACCTCCCCAGGTCCTCAGATGAGCACCAGGTCACTGCAATAAGTGGTCCAGTGCCTGGTACATAAAAATAGTCACTGAATTGATCATGCAGAGATTGCATGCCTCAATAACCTTCCAATCAGTCTTTGAGGCAAGGATTATCCTTGTCTTTTTATAGATTTGGAAACAGAAACTTACAGAGGTAACAAAAACACCGAATTGGAAATCATCCCTTACGACTCCATGTCCTATATTATGTCCATCAATCCCAGTTTCTCCCCATTGCATGACAGTTTAGTTAAATAAAACAAAAAAATATATAACTCTCTCTTCCTGAATTTCTCTTCCAACTGGACACTGCAACTTGAAAAAATAAGGGTTCATAAGCTCCCTCCCTCCAAGACAAGGATCTATAATTTCTCATCAAGAACTGCAGGGACAGACATCTCAGAAATGCACAGGGTGATGGGTGGTATGGATTACCTCGCTGTGTCTATGAATTGGATACTTCAGTGTTTGACCTATTAGATTTTCTTCATAGTGATGAGATTTTGGATGGCAGCTTCACTTAGAAACTAAATTAAGCAAAAGCCTCCATCCTCCTCAGGCATAATTTGGCATCTGGATGGACTATTTGCTTTCTGCTTAGTCAGACCTCTGGCATCAAGATGTGGTTAGGGAAGGATGTGCTGGCTCACCAGTTTGGAGTCCACCTGAAGGAATTAGCAAATCATGTTTCACTCCTGTGGTGGGGAAATTATTTCATTCAGGCATTACTTGGTTACTCTATTCACTAATTCACTCACTGAATCATTTAATAAATGATTAGTATGACAGTATCTGGAGTTTAAAAATGCAGTCAATTACTACTCCTGTATGCAATGTGAAATTTCCAAGAAAGGGGGAATACTGAGATCTGTGGGCTCTAGTAGCCTATTCTTTAAGGCTGACTTCACTCCCAATTTTCTCCAAAAAAGGATGCCAGGACCATAGCTGCCATAAGGGTCCCTGGCCATAGCCTTCTCTGTAAGACATACAGATGTGTCAAGAACAGAGTGGAAGGACCTCAAGAGATCCCTGCTCTGTAGGTCTTTCAGGATCTTGGGATGCAACTCTGGTGACGAAAGTGATAGAATAATCCACCTGAATGAGGAACATCTTTCTGCCACTGCCCCCTCTGACCCGCCCCTGCCCCCGCCCCCCTCCATGGGCTGAAGGCACCCTTTGCCTGGGAGGTATTCACAGTACTTGAAACAAAGAGAAAACAAATGTGGGATCCAGAAGGAAGGAAAATTATGGGCTTGATTGGGGTGAGATAATAGCTGGATTTATTCAATTTACCATTTAATTTTTATTTATTGCCAAACTATTAAATGTGATAATAAATATGCCATTAGTGTTAAGAGCTGAAAACACAACAGATTCAAGAAATGGAGTCTCTTCTCTGCTCTCCCTCCTCCTCCCAGCAGCTAACTCCCCTCTGCCCTTAGTACTTTGCCTACACTAGCCTCTTATTCCTGCTTCAATTTGTCTATTATCTACCACTTTAGAACCCTGGTTCATTTCTACCACCTCTTGCCCACTCCCAGGACTCCAATATAAACATATTTCAGCAGCCTTAAATGCATGCTTGCTGACTTCAGTATTCTTTAAAAAAAAAATTAATTAAATAACTAATTAATTAATTATTTTATTTATTTCAGTGAGAGAGACAGAGAGAAAGTACATGCATGTGAAGGGGCAGAGAGAGAGAAAGAGAGAGAGAATCTCTCTCACTAAGCAGGCAGCCCGATACAGGGCTCCATCTCACAATCTTGAGATCATGACCTGAACCGAGACCAAGAATCAGACACTTAGCAGACTGTGCCACACAAGCACCCCTGACTTCAGTATTCTGACTATGAAAATATGCTCTGCTGAGTCAGGTAGGGTACTATTGCTAAATTCCTATTCTTATACAACTTTTGCATTATCTGTAAAGATAATAATTACTTTTTTATCTTGATTTATCTGACATCTAAATCCTTCTACACCTTCTGAAAATTCATAAAACATCTCTCTGAACTACTTCTCATCTGTCTAAACTGTCAAATAATTTAAGGTTTAATTCCTACCCCCCTCAAAACATAATTTCCAGAGTCTTCTAACCTGTCTAGACCAGTTGATCTTGAAATCTGTTTTGCAGTTATAATTAAGGGATTTTCTTTTTCAATATCATTCTGAGAATTAATTTGTTTTGTTTCTCTACTCATTGCCTTGAGTCCTCTGTCTCCTGCCTCTTATCTTTTTTGATGATTATGCTATATTTTTAATCTGGCTGGGTTTAAAATCCTAAATTAAAAAATATTTATAGCTTGGGTTATGGAAGATAATTAGTTAATGTGACTGAGAAGAAATAACCAGGGAGTTGTAAGAAGATATTGAGAGCATCCCAGACCAAAGAAGACAAAATTTTATGGAGAAATGGCCATTATTTGTATAAAATGTTTCCTAGAATTTAATTAAAATGAGAAGTTCAAATTTTGACTAGGTTTTGCAAAACATATATGATTGGTATTCCTAATAAGGGTGGCTTAAAATCTACCTGGGAAGGGTCAAAGAGGGAGTGTGCAGAAGGTAAGCGCAAATAGGACAGCAGATGACTTCTCTGGGAGTCTTTGCACAAAGGAAATAGAAGGAGAGAAAGAACAACAGCTATCATATGCTAACAGACAGAATATAATGTTTGCATGTTTGCAAGCTGACCCAAGGGGAAGAAAAAGATGAATTATTCAAAAAGAAGAGATAATTCCAGAAGCTAAGCCACTGAGATAAGAGGAACTGAAAACCACAGAGCAAACAGGGGGCCATCCATAGGTAGAAACAAGATTACATGTTCAGTTTCAATGGGAGGAAGGGAGGGATAGATAATGGTCCAATACTGGTAGAGGTAAGAGTAAATATTAATTTCAATGGTATTCTCTTACACTGGGATTTATAGAGTGTGGTTTTTAAAGTTATTTAGATAGAAGTGTCACTTTCCAACCAGGACACAATCAGAAAACAGAGGGTATAGTCGATTCTTCATGACTCCATTTAACATCTCCCTTGGGGTGGAAAGTAGAGAGATCATTATTTAAGCAATTACAGCATAATGGCACACAGAAGTTTGCAAAACCTTTTAAGTTGAGGGCTTGTTGGGGATCCCTGGGTGGCTCAGCGATTTAGTGCCTGCCTCTAGCCCGAAGTGTGATCTTGGAGTCCTGGGATCAAGTCCCACATCAGGCTCCCTGCATGGAGCCTGCTTCTCCCCCTGCCTGTGTCTCTGCCTCTCTCTCTGTGTCTGTCATGAATAAATAAATAAAATCTTTAAAAAAAAGTTGAGGGCTTCTTCACAAGATAAAAAACTTGTGCATTCATCCTCAAATAGCTACTAGGTACTCACACTTCCCCAGGCACTGTTCTTGTTGTGGGCATAAACTCGAAGGCAAGACAGAGTCTCTGATGTCAAACAGCCTGACATCTAGTAGGAAGACAGCAAATGACAGATGGATGGATGATGATGATGGATGGATGGATAGTGGTGTATAGATGCAGATAGATATAAATTTGGGTCCTGATAAATGCTCTCTGGATATTTTAGAGTACTAGCGATATTTTAGTTAGGACTAAAAGAAAAACCTCCTAAAGTAAACAATGTGAGGATAAGATCTGAGTAATGAGAAGATCACAAATATCAGAGAGAAAAAAAGAATATTCCAAATGGAAAAACCAGCAACGTGAAAGTCCTTGAGATGGAAATGCGTTTTCACGTACTGTACACAACACAGAAAGCCAGCTTTACCAGTATGTTATTTCCAAAATCTTTCACTGGCCCAAATTCCTGCTCTGCTTGCTCCACTGAGACCTTCACATAATCAGAATAGCCAGAGGGTGTGATGTGGTCTCCAAAATGTTATAAAGAATCACAGCTCACATTAATAAAAATACGATGTCCAGACCAAGAGCCAGAGCCACATATTATTCTTTATAATCCTCTGCCAGTCTTATATGTTTTGCCACATTATGACATTAACTAATAACCTCACTGCACCAGGAATAAAATTTCCCTTCCCTCCAGAAGATGATGTCTGTAGAAAATGAACGTAGCACAAGTCCACACATGGCTCTGCTGAGTCCATACTTCTGTTGAGTTAATGAGTCTTTTCTACATCTCCACAATTAGTAACAATTGATCTTTTTCCTCAATGGTCACATATGCAAGCTTTTAAAGTATTCTTTGTTAATTTTATCCTACATGTACATACAAGGTGTTCTGGATCACAGATGGATTTCTTATTAATCACTTTATAATAAATTATAAGCACATTGGCCCCCTCCTTCCAAACCTTATACTTGAGACAAGGGGATGAAAGCCATGTGGAAATGTCTTCCACAAGAGTGGCTGGATACTCCTCAAGTAGAGGTGAAGAACAATGCATTTCCCCCTTACTTCACAGGAGAGAGATAGTTGTCCTCTAGAAAGGACAGAAGCAACAACAAAACCCTGTCGCCCCATTCAGGAAATGGAAAGAACCCTGGGCTCTTACTCTATGCAATCATTTTGGAATATGAATCTATTTTTCCAATGACCAGGTAAACCAGGGGATCTCTGCCATTTAAGACCTAAACAAGTTTCTTAGACAGAAGCTGGGAAGATAGCATCCCAGTCTTTCTGGCACCTCAGGGCTTACTCTGCCTACCTAGTGAGAATCCTAACTATATAACCCACTGCCACCCCAGCAGTAAACCAGAGAACTGGCTACAGAGCTCATCCTCATTGTAAGGGGGAGGAAAATGCTTCTAGAGGAAGTAAAAGCATGCTCTCTTTACATCACATATGCATCAGTAGATGAGGGTTTTTTATAAGAATACCAGGACACCCAAAAAGGATTTATTTTTTCACAACAGGCAACTCACTACCTTACAAGGTGGTTAATTGCATTTTTAAAATGGTCTTGTTGGAAATAATGGAAGTAGGAATCATATAACCAGCTTTTATCAATTGCTAACTACTGGCCCACGAATTGTGCCAACTTGAACCTCATGACAGCCCTGCCAGGCAGAGATGGCCACTACCTTGCTGTACAGATGTGCAAACTAAAATGAAAGCAGGGGATCCCTGGGTGGCTCAGTGGTTTGGTGCCTGCCTTTGGCCCAGGGCACGATCCTGGAGACCCGGAAGAATCCCACGTCGGGCTCCCGGTGCATGGGGCCTGCTTCTCTCCCTCTGCCTGTGTCTCTGCCTCTGTGTGTGTGTGTGTGTGTGTGTGTGTGTGACTATCATAAATAAATAAATAAATAAATAAATAAATAAATAAATAAATAAATAAGTAAATAAATAAATAAGTAAATAAAATGAAAGCAGATGATGACATATTCATCAGAATCACAGGACCTGCTTCTTCTTGGGTTTGAGTAAACACCTGTATCCTGTATCCTCTACTTAACTGGTTCTAGCACATTCCCTCTCCCTCTGTTCAAAGGTTTTTACTGTAACGTTCTCTCATCCAATTTACAGACCCTAAGTTCCTTATGACAGGTATCCTGTCAGGATTTCCAGATCCTCTATCAACCTTATCACTGTCCTCTGGACGCACTTTTGTCAAAACCCTTTCTGAAGTGAAGTGCTCTGAATTGGATCCAAGTGCTTTTGTGTTAAGATAAGGAGCTGAATTTTCTCCCTAAAAGTGATTGAGAGACTTTCAAAGTAGCACAATAAGCAGATTTGCATCATGGAAGGTCACTTTCAAAACACAATGGGAAGGACCTGGAGGGAATTCAGCTAGTGCAAGAATAGGGCCAGTTTGATGGTCACTGAATCCATGTAGACTCAAGAAGATGGGAACTTATAACAAGGCCTTGGCAATAGAGAGCTCTTCCTCCATTAAATGGGTCCTAACCTACTCACTCCAACTCTCTTAGTCCCCTTTCCACCTTCTGGTAACCAAGGTCTAATTAATTCTTGGCATTTATACTGTTAATGACTGGATCTTTCATTTAATAAGAACAAAAGGGTTTACAACCCAAAACCATAAGAGGAGTCATGGAAGGAAGTTCTCTAAGATTACAGGTGATACCATCTGGGAGCTGATGGATCTATTATTGCATGATATTACCTCTATCTTGTTGTTACTCAACCTAGGTGCCGACCATGTTATTTTTAGAAATGGATGAAATCAGAAGGCTGTAAAAATGCTATTTCAGGGAAAAGAATTCCTCACACACAAATTCATCTAGATACATGGCATATGAAGGCATTCCATCCATAAATATAAACACTCAATTATCTGCCCAGACATTTTTCTACATACATACACACAAAATTGTATATATTTGTATATTCCTGGGAACACATGGCCTTCATGGAGGATTGAGCAGTGGCTACGATGCCTTTCACTTGGTCCCCCAAGGATGAGAGTTTTAATAATTATAAGGCTAGGACAAGCCTGTCTACACAGCCGGCAAGTTGAAGGATAGAGTTCGAAGATTTCATTTTTTAAAAATATTTATTTATTTATTTATTTATTTATTTATTTATTTATGTATTTATTTATTTATTTATTTTAGAGAGAGAGAGAGAGAGAGAGAGAGAGAGCACATGAGTGAGAGGGGCAGAGGGAGAGAGAATCTCAAGCAGACTCTGTGCTGAGCTCAGCATCTGATGCAGGAGTCAGTCCCAGGACTCTGAAATTAGGACTTGAGCCAAAACCAGGAGTCCATCACTTAACCAACTGCAACACTCAGGTGCCCCACACAGTTTGAAGATTTTAGCATCCAGTCTGGGTAAGTGGGTCTTCACAAAACAAAACAAACAAAAAACAAAAACAAAAACAAAACCCAACTATTTGATTTTTTGGTGTGGAACTATTATCTTTAGAAACTCTAGGAGGCTGATGTAAAAAGATGTTCCTAAGTTGCTCTTTGCTTTTCCAGACATCCCTTACACTTGGATGGAGTCAACGATGGAGTCAAGATGGAGCTAGGTTGAGTCTGCTTGTAGTTGTCCACATGCAGGCAACAAGGGGACTCCTACCTTCTATGTGCCCCACCCTAGACAAAGCAGAATCTGCTTAATTCAGTCCCCTGATGAACGTCCCGTGCTGCCTGGCATCCCCCTCAGAAAGTTGCAAGCACCTGGGATTTGAAGATTAGCCCTTCCTCTCTTTTTCCCTTTATCCTTACTTGTTCACAACCAGCCTCTAGCCCTGCTGTGGCCTCAACACACATCTTGCTCTGTCAGGAGCTCAGCTAATATAGTAGAGCCAGTGGCTACCAATCTCTGGAGCCAGGGCATTTATCTAAATTTTCTCTAGTAGACCCCATACTGACCATTTCAGACATGCATTTATAGGATTTCTCACATACTTAAAACACGCAGGAGAAAGAACCAAACCGCAAACTAGCATAAGGTCATTATTGATTTATTCTAAAAGGAAAAGTCCTAGGGATTTCCTATAATAACTACCCATAAAATCAGAATTACAGTTTGCAGTGTTTAACAGACCTTGAATGAGATACTCAACACTCTAGGAACAACTCAGTTATAAGTAGACTTTGCCAAGGAAAGCAAGAAGTGTAATTTGGATATTCTGAGGAGTTTAGAACAACAAAAGTTTGCAATAAAATCGTTTCTTGTTTGTCTCTTTGTTGTTTGTTTGTTTTGTGTTGTTTTAAGACTTTATTTATTCCAGAGAGAGAGAGAGAAATCAAGTGAGCACAGGGGAGGAGCAGAAAGAAAAGGACAAGTGGACTCTTCCCTGAATGTGGAAGCCAACGTGGGGCTCAATTTCAGGACCCCTAGATCATGACCTGAGCCAAACCAAGAGTAACACTTGACCCACTGAGCCATCTGGGTGCTCTGTGTTTGGCTCTTTGTTTAAAAAATACTATGCAACTGTCAGAAAAAGGACAATATCTGAAGAAAAATGATTTTGAAATCCAGCTGGGATTTTGACTCCTCATGTGACATCGGACAATTTCTTTAATTATGTTACAGTTTCCTTTTTGAGAAATATGGATGATATTTAGGTAATAAGTTAGTTATAATGATGATAGCTATAATGAATCATGATTATAGTCATATATATATGTGTGTATATATATATATATATATATATATATATATATATATATAAAATTATCTGGAAACCCCAAGATGTCATAAACTCTCATCATCTACTAAAAGTGAATGAGTGAATGGAGGGGCAGGCCAGGTGGCTCAGAGGTTTAGCGCCGCCTTCGGCCCAGGGCCTGATCCTGGAGACCCAGGATCGAGTCCCACGTCGGGCTCCCTGTGTGGAGCCTGCTTCTCCCTCTGCCTGTGTCTCTGCCTCTCTCTCTGTGTCTGCATGAATAAATAAATAAAATCTTTAAAAAATTTTTAAAAAAATAAAAGTGAATGGAAAGGTCAACTTGACATGTTTCCTAAATGTTAGTGCAGTGACACCATTTTCCATTTGAGACTAAGTCTCAATAACGTGGATAGCCAATTTTGAGGATGGTACAATATCAAGTCTATTGATACTTATAAGGTAACTTATACCTGTTAGGAAGCCATATGTTAATTGATAGCACTCACATGAGTCCGTGAAATAAAAGAGGTAACTTAAATTCTGCTTTTGTAGAGGTGCAAAACAAATATCGCCCACGTTCTGGTTTTGGCATAAGTTTACAGTAATGTCTCTTTGTTTTCCCTTGAGAAATAATTATGGTGAGACACTTGTGCAAAGGATCATAGGTAGTTTGAATTCTACTGGAGACCACATGTTGTTCAATTGCTTGTTTTCCCTCTGCCTTTTTGTCCCCAGGTTTCAGTAAGAATGGGCTAGTTGGTATTCAGGGTATGAAATACGGGCGAAATAAATTTTAAATCATTTATTTTATTTCCTTAAGCCTTAACACCTAATTGTAGCAAGCTTCCCTGATTTGACCTCTACTCTTTTTTAATCTAACTCTGTATTTTTAAAGGTAGACATGAGAAAACTTAAGAGAGTAATTGATCCCCCCCTTTTGTAGTTAAGTATAATTATATAACAGTAAATGCCACAAAATGCCCAGAGTCCATCTGGTTCTATGTGTCTGTCTACAAGAGTCAGGACATCTATCAAAATAGCCTCTTCCTTTGTGCACTTCTAAGAACTGAGGCCTTTTAATAAACCCCATCGCTGTCATAAACAGCAACAATTTTGAAATTAAAATTTACTCACATAAACAAAAGACCAGTGCAAAAAATATTGAGATTTCCAAGTAACTATTCTTAGAACAGTTTATCTTTTATATAAGTGATCAAAAGTAATCGAATCCTGTGGTTTTCCTCATTTTATTAGATACAATTGAGTTATAAACCTGTTACACAGCAAGCGGATGTTATATCTGACTAAAGCACTGGAAAAAGAACATGATTAAAGCAGAGTTTAAATTTGGAATTGTCTATATTAAGGCTGCAAGGCTGGTTCCTCAAGAAATGATTAACAACACACCCTGTGACTTAAGGAATAGATTTAAAAATATACCATTGTTCTCGATTTTTGATGAATATACTAATCAAATACCACTTTTATGTTTGTAAACTTTAATAAATGCGTTCAATTCATTTCACTCATTCGTTTATCTATACAACATTAACTGAAGGTCTTTTAGTTTCTCCACCATGTTGCTGAGGGTATAAACATACAAAGACAATTTCTGCCTTCAGGAGAGCTACGGAACATTTGTAAAGACTCCCTCTAAGAAGACTGCTATAAGAAAGGGATCAACTGCTACGGTGAATATAAAGGATGCTAGAGCATGTGGTCTCTAAATCTGGAAGTATCATGGAAAACTTCCTGCAAGAAGCACTGCATAGATGATGCCTTATAGACATTTGCTGAAAAGGAGAGGGTGGACACAGTCTTCAGATAAGTAATTGTAGCTTCTCTATACCTACTGTAGTGTCATTGAGGCTTAGCACAATAAAGGTTTGTTTCTTGCCCATTTCACGTTCCATGTCCCACTGCACTCACAGGTCAAGTGGAAGCTTGTTCTCAAGTTTCATGCTAGGGTCCTAGGAGCTCCAGCTATTGACTTCGCCTTGGGGTCCTGTGCTTGCTCTCTGGGTCCTCCCTGTTGACCAGTGATTTGGAGGGGTGGGCCTGGCAGTGGCATCCCTTGCTTCTAATTGACTCAAACTTCCTCCTGTGGCATATGTAGAAACAAAGGCGAGGGATTATAGTTTGGTAGGGAGTCAGGAAAGGAAGGGGTACTAGTTCTTGGGAAGCACCATTAGCACTTCCAAGTAGGATGAGAGAGTATAAAGAGAGGAGGCAGGGTTTGCAAAAGCACAGAGGAGAGGAGTGCAGCACATGATCAACAAAGAGTGGTGACATAGATAAGGAGCAAACCAGGATCTGGAAAATGACATGGATGTTGGCTTTGTAAATGAACTTTAGATTTTGTTATGCAAGCATTGAAGACAGAATAAAAATTTTTAAATAAAGGAATGATAGGATCATATTTGCATTTACAGAAGGCTGATCTGATGACAACACAGAAAGTAGATTGGGAAAAAATAAAAGGAGGTGGTATAGGATGGACACTACAGAGAAACATAAATGAGGAATAATGGAATTCTTGTTCTGTTGGCCTGAGCTGTATATTTGAAGCCTTGGATCTGTACAGAGCTGCGGGGTTTCAAAGCACTGTCCCACTGAATGCTTTTTATCTTCATGGTAAGAGTGTTAGATAAAAGGTGTGAATTGTCCTCTTTTCACAAAGGAATAAATTCAATTTCAGTGGGAGTGATAACATTCGCCTTGGACAACTCACCTAAGAGAGGACAGAGAAGAGATTAACCCCATGTTCTCATTCTTGCAGTCATCACTTTAAAGCAGTTCTTAGGACAAAAACTCTGCAGGAAGCTGCAAGCCAGCTCCTGCATGCTAAGTAGAGTCCTTGGACAGTGGGGTGCTCAGCCCCATACTCTCCATGCCTGGACGAGAAAGTTTCCTCCTGCATTTCTCAAGGCATCCTGCAGGAGATTGTGGTAGTTCCACACACTCCCTTACAAGCCTTTCCTAAAAACCTCTGGAGCCAGAGAAGATGAAATTCTTTGGGGGCCTATAAAGTTCAAGTACTGAAAACTTTTTACAGAAATTCTTTTTTCAGGGACTGAACACAGATCTAATGGTTCCTACCGAAACATCGGAAGCTCTTCCTTTAAATGGAAGGAGACAAGAAGTCTACGACACCTCTAAATAAATATAAAGTTTCAGTATCTGATAAATTTGAGTTCTCAAATTGAAGTGAAAGGGATAGAATTCTTAATGATTTAATTTGGACAACTGAACAGATTTTGACGAAATTTCATGTGATATGTCCAGTAAAACTTCAAATGGATCTAAATACGAAATAACTATAAGGTCATGCAACCACTGGAATAAAACATGGTGAACTCCCTTATACAACTGGAGTAAGGAAGACTTTTATACTAAGTTAAAATATATAAGTTATTAAAAGTGATAAATTTAAGTCCACTGGTCTAAAAAATGCTAAAAGCAAAATGAGGAAAAGGTGTCATAAGCAGTGTCAAAAGGCAAAAGAAAAACCGATACAAAAATATTCTCCATTCAGTATAAAGATAAGATTTGGCTGAGATAACCATATTTCTTGATTTCTAAAAGTAAGTAAGCAGAAAATATTAAGCAGGAAAGAGATAGATCATAACAGGGTTTTAGGAAGATCTATTGGAGAAGAAAGAATCTGCACTGCACTAAGGGAAAAAATGCAGTGAAGTTTTATTAGGACCCAAATCTATACAATTTCAAAATTTGGAAACTTCACTGAGCTATCTTTGTACTCGAAGACAAGGAAACCAGATTGCTTCAATGCAACATTATCCCACTGACATTCTTCCAGCAGAGCTTGCTAAACTCTTGGTCAATGGACAGTGATCCGTTCCATCCATTCACTGGCCTTCCTCTGTGCTACTTCCTGGACCACCCCCCTAAATGTCACCTCATTTACTTCAAAGTGTGTCTCCCCTGCCTTAATCAGGAGCAAGACAGCAATTCTAAGAAAATGGAAAACGCTTTCATGTCTAACTTCATGCCTGTGTGGATTTCTTAGAACGCTTTTATTGGAGAAATTCATTTGGCTGAAAGAGAAAAGATGAGACGCGATAAAACGTGGTGTTGGATAAGTAAATTGAAGCTATTATATTTTCTATTCCCTTAGCACCGTTCCAGCATTAATAGATCCCTGACCTTGAAAATTGGGGGTCTTGTTACTTCCTTATGCTCATTACTATTGTGAACGTTTCCCTGTCAATCATATTTATTTGAGAAGGAACCTTGAAAAAGCTTTCTAATCAAGCCTCCACAGCAATATTTTTGTATATATTGATTTAATTCATTTTATTCCATGTCCTTTGTTGCTATGGGATTTGTATTTTGGGTTTAAAGTGAAAATCACCATGCAAGGAGAGTTACTTTTTCTCAATAGCGACACTTACCACCTGTGGTCTAGGCATTGTATTTGTTTTTTTCCCATGTTTATCTACATTTTCTGGAGGCAGATATTTATGGGGGAGTCTCTCATTGGCAGGTCTATCTTAGAATTTATTTTGTACTTTATCTGTTGACTACTGCATAATATTTTAAAATTTATTTTGCTGTTGTTTAGCCATAAACATAATAAAAAATTTCCTGGAGATTAAGAAAATGGATTTAGAAATGGAGGGAAGGAAGGGAGGGATACAGGGAGGAAGGCAGGGAAAGAAAAAGAACCTTACTTTCACAAGGGTTAAATGGATGTTATCATCTTGGAGTGCTCACAGCATTTGTACAGTGCCTAAAACACAAATAGAAGCCCATTAACTGTATATCTAAGTATGTAAGAGTAATAAATCAAAGTAACAAGTTGGCAATGAAATATGTATTTTTTACTCCTATCCTGACAGATATATCTAAATAAAGACCTGAAAGTTCAGGTTCAGATATTGAAATCTCAGGGTCCTGTGAATTTCTCACCCTAACATGGCAGAGTGGCCCGTGTGTCTCTGGTGCCAGCTCTGGCCCATTCCACATGGACTTCACACAAGCATGAGCCCATTTCACATAATTCAGCTAGCAAGTCTGATTCCCATTTATAGATGCCACATCTGCTGTCTCTAGGTCAACTTTTCAAGGCATGATTTACATTAGAAAGGATTTGAGAAAGACTGGAGCCATTAAAGCAGGGACTTCTGGGGCCTCTGGTAACCAAGACCTCCGTGAGAGGGCAGAGGGTGAAGCGTTCCAGAGAGACAGACACATCTCCTTTCCTCACAGATAACTTCCATGGACAGAAAGAAAGTTTGAGAAAATCTTGGGGCAGGTTCCCCTTTTCTGATGCTTGTTAGTATTGCACACTTGGTCCATTTTCTTCCAGATTTTATTCCTTCCTCATTATTATATGGTTGTGATCACATTATATATATGAGTCTGTATTTTGCATCATTAAAATCATTTCTGATGGCATTGTCTATTTTATTAAACATTTATATTCTGAAAAGGCAATCCAGGTATAGAATACTTTAATTACCCAAATTACTGTTGTAGAAGATTTAAAGTATAAACACTTTTTGTTTAGCATAAATAAGGCCAACACAAACATATGGTGTGCAAGATATCTCCCCTCTCCCAATTAAAAAGGTATTTATTTGAGATAGATTCCTAGTAGTCGACTTGAGGAATGTGTGGGAAGTAAGAAAATTGAAATCAAGAAGAGTTTAGACAATTTTTTTAAGAAGCATGACTATGAAATAGTAAGAAAGGGGTGGATGGTACTGGGGGAGGAACCCGACGTTGAGTTGGGTATTTGATAATATGTATGTTGTGTGTGCACAGTACTGCTTGATGCTCGTGAAAAGATGTCACTAAAACTGAAGTCCCCGAGGAGGGGAGGGGAAGGCTATATGAGGCCACTGCAAGGTAAAATGTGATGAGATCCAAAACTCTGGGGGAAGAATAAAAGCAGTGTGAGGAGGTGGCTTCACTCATTCCAAATGTGGGAGCAGAAATGTAAGGCAGGTGTTCCAAATGTTCTTGTATTGGTTTCAGGAGGTTAAACCAGAGTCCCAAGCACAAAAGCAATTCTCAGTAAGAACTAATGTGGTCATTACACTGGAGTTTTATTTCCTCTGTGAATCGGAGCTGAGGGCA
Organism: Vulpes vulpes; assembly: GCF_048418805.1. Taxonomy (NCBI): domain Eukaryota; kingdom Metazoa; phylum Chordata; class Mammalia; order Carnivora; family Canidae; genus Vulpes; species Vulpes vulpes. The sequence goes on along the minus strand of NC_132792.1, from coordinate 4,080,969 downwards.
TCAGCTGAGAACTGGGATAGGGCAGAAAGATGAGAGGTCTGAGGGGTAGTGGGAATATACAAAACATCCATTGTGGGAAAGAGAGATGATGCTCCCAAAGGGCTCCCTTCAGGGTCCTGTGGATATGGTCAGGGCTTCAGCACACTTGCAAGCAAGGTTCACAGCAGCACAGTGAGCAGAAGGTGTGATTCCCCCGCAGTGTAACTCAGTAGTCTGGAAAAGTAGCCATGGGTCCCACAGAGGAAGAGCGTGGCACAGGATGATGATGTGCCAGCAGGTGAGAACAAGCAGCAATAAAGCAAGGAGGCTTAGAATATGTACAAATGAAGGTAAAGGGATGCGCCCTGAATGCTGAGCTGTAAGTGAGACAGGAGATGTTTTACAAATAGAAAGAGGGAGAGAGAGAGAGAGAGAGAGAGAGAGAGAGAGAGAGAGAGATAGAGAGAGAGAGAGAGAATGAGATCAGAAATGGAGTAAAGACTAAGGGATTTCAACAATTTTCTATTGGTGGTCTGAAAGAGTCTCATCCTGATCTGTTTCTTTATCCCACTGAAGGTCTCCCTACAGCACGATTTTCAATCTCGTGATACCCCATCCCTCTTGAAACTCTATTACATCCTTAATCATCTTATAAATCCCCCCATGTCCCCCACCTTAGATATAATTTTGTTCTTTCTTGAGGGCCATGTGTCAGCTACCAGCCTTCAGAGTGGGCGCTGCACATTATTCTATTTCCTATAAACTGCAGAACCAGGAAAGTGATGTGTGTGACCTGGTTTTCTCACAAAGGCCGGGACAAAGGCCAAGGTGTTTGATCAACTTCTAATTCTCCATAAACAAAGGCACTATTTAAAGAAGAAGGATGTTTATGCAATTAAAAAAAGCTCCACTATAAATCAGCTGATCTGTTTCCATTAACTCCTCATCTCAATGGAATGAAGCCATCTTGATAATTATTAAACCATAAATGTGAATTTAGTTAATGCCCTCTTCTTCCACAATGGGATCCTCTATGCACTCTCTTCTTGGTCCTTAAAGTGGTTTTCAAGCAAGCTTTGAACCCAACAGTGTGGGGATGGCTTAAATATCAGTAAATCACAGGGATGTTTTCATGCATTATTGATTTTCTATTGTCAGTTACTACTTCATTATGTTTAGGGAGTTTATTATTTATAATCACAACTGAGCAAACTCAACAAGGTTGCTGCAAATCAACCTAGTGCTTCTCCAACTAGCTGTCTCGCTTCTTTATGACCAGTCTGGGAGTCCACATGATCATTTCACATTCCTAACTTAATTTCAAAGTATGCCACAAACTATTGTAATGCCAGAGATACTAAGTACTTCACTTTGGATATATGCCTCAAGGCTTACAATAATGCATTATGAGACTACAGGGTGCCAAGATTTTGTTCTCTAAGTGATGAGTCCAAAAAAACCTTACATTTTTTTCAGGCTACATGTCCTGCAAGGGGGAATACTATTTGTCTTATTGGGCAGAAAGTCTTGGGACTGCTGTGCAGTGCTCAGTAAGGGTTTGGAAAGGCTGGAGGACCTGGAGGATACAGACCTTATGGGAACACAATGTCTGCTTTGGCATTTCTGAAAGATTAACGTACCAAAAAAAATGGCTTAGATTAATTCTTTGGTGTTCCAGAAAGAAGCAATGGAATCATCAGATGTAAGTTATCAGAACATGACTTTTTTTTTTTATCATAACAAAGAGGGGAATTTCTAGTTAATAGAAAATAACACAAAACAAGTGGGCTTTCTTAAAACTTACTGAGTTCTCCAAAAGCTTATTATTTTTAAAACAAATGAACATTCACCCATTCGTGCCTGGGAATCTAGCAAAATAAGATTTCTCATTTTTATGGTCGTTCCTGTGTCTGTTGTTTTCATTGTTATGTTTGATGGAAGGGGCATGGGAATCTGTAGGAGGTAGTGAGCACCATGGGAAGTGACCAACAAGTTCTGAGGATGATTAAGACTAATTCTGTGTAAAAGATATGGTTTAAGGAGACAAATTGAAGAGAGTCAAATCAGAGTTGACCTCATATATGAGGTGTTTTTGCTTATATATGCAAATATATCTATATGCATATATATGTATTTAAATACGTATATACTGACATATGCATATATACGTATTTAAATACATTAAATACATTCCCCTCTTTACTAAATGCATTAAATACATATATATCTATATGTCACTATATACACATATATGCATACCTGATATGTGTGTGCACATGAATGTGTGTACACACACACATGCAGAGTGAGAGAACAATAAGGGATAGAGATAGAATTATTAGATATTTGTTTAAGAATTTGTACTTGTGCAATTATAGAGCTGCCAGGCAGTGTCTGTAAAGCTGTCCCTGCACATGCTAGAGCTTGATGTCCTCAGGGCAGGTGCTCAGGAAAGAAATACGTAAAATGGAGAGAGTGAGGGCAGACTGGAATCTATAAGCATAAGCTAAAGCGCCCTGAGAATGGATTGAAATCCATGTCAGCTATTTTTCCCTCTGAGCAGGGTGATCTATGTACCCTTCATACTCTGGTGCCCTTCATCATGGACCCAAACATACAGACATCTGACTTGCGTCAAAGATGCTGAAGGAAAAGACAGAAGAGGTTGTTGCTTCATACCATTGTGGTAAGTCAATAGATCAGTAACAAACCATGCCTGCTTTCAAAATGGTTACCACCTCCCTTTTATCCTTCAAGTGTCCTGAGAAGTCCCCTTATGGTCCATCCTAAGTGAAAACGTACAAGAAACAGGATTTGAAGAAACGGAGATCAGCCTAGCCAAGTGGCACAGCACAAAGCCACCAAAAAGCAAATTCCAGCTCAAATAATAAGAAAAGTGATGTCAGATATATTTACAAGTAACACTTATGCCCTCATTATTAGAATTTGAATGGATCCACGCTGGGACATGTGTTGGTAATGAGAAGAACTCAGCTTCAAACACACATACAAATAGACATTGTGTTTGTCCTCTTTCTCCTTGGACTGAAATGTTGGCCTCTGAACATCTGTTTATGCTTATATGAATGGTTAGCTGGTGAGTGGACTTCATTCAGTTATTTTATCACATAGGAGATAGCCTCCCCTTCCAGACAGGATTTTCAAAACCTTGGGTTTTCCTCACTTGTTGAATTCTGGCTTCATTCTCGAGTTTAGGGTGGGGGGGAGTCTTCCCAGGTCCTCAACTCCCTTGTGGTCTCCCACTTCCACAGTCTCTGCTGCTTCACCAACTCCCTCTTCACCTTTATCTCCCCATTCAAAGGTCCCTTAATCCTGGTGCAATTAGAGATCTAGGAAGAGACTGTCTCTCACTAGATAGAATCCCATGGAGCCTTCATCAACTCTATTGGATTCTGGACCCCTCAGCTAGAGGAAAGAGCACAAACACTTGCCATTACTCCATGTATTCCAGGATTCCTTTCGATGTGGTAAAGCACACCTCATTTCATTCTCTTGTGTGCTTTTCACCATGGCATTTTCACAATTCCCTTTTCATTCTTGTATTTATTTAACAAACACACTGAGTGTGTACCACACAGTAAGTGGAGAGGGTACTGAGATGATAAGTGCACCAGGAATACACTTTGGAAAGGGGCGGAGAAGCAAACACATTATTAAAGTGATTGTTATTATAAAGCTAAATACAGGACTATTGCAACATGACTCAAGAGATGAGATACTTAAATACATGGTGGGGGTGGTGAGGATAAAGTCAATAAATCAGAAAAAGCTTTCTAGAAAAGTGTCATTAAGCTGAGATTAAAGTGGAAGACAAGATAGGCTTCTTGGCAAGGGAAAAAGATGTATGTGAATCCATACAAATATACCAAAGGAAGGGACACTCAAGCACATGAAGATGAACGTAGAGGAATAGTTAAAAAGCAAAAGTGGAGCAGTTATTATTAACCAAGTACTGTTCTAAGTCCTTACATATACTAACCAATACTAGACAGAGCCTTCTGAATATGTTCTATTATTAATTTTCATTACCCTCATATCATAGATCAATAAACTTGGGACACCAGATTTCAGCAAAACCTTAAATGGCAGATCCACCATAAGAATCCATACCCCTTAACTCTAGAATTTGAGTTCTTGGGATCCCTGGGTGGCGCAGCGGTTTGGCGCCTGCCTTTGGCCCAGGGCGCGATCCTGGAGACCCGGGATCGAATCCCACGTTGGGCTCCCGGTGCATGGAGCCTGCTTCTCCCTCTGCCTGTGTCTCTGCCTCTCTCTCTCTCTCTCTCTCTCTCTCTGTGACTATCATAAATAAAAAAAAAAAATAAAATAAAAAATAAAAAAAAATTTTAGAATTTGAGTTCTTAACCATTGTGCTCAACTTTTTGTGCCATGGAGCACAGAGAGGAAGGCAAGTGGAGCTCAAAGGAGCTCTGAGGTCAAAGATCTTGAGGCTCAATCTTGGTAGCAACTACCAGGCAATTTTAAACTGTAGGAGGATGGGATCAGATCTTCATTTCTTAATTTTCTCCTTTGGGCAGGGAATATCTTGGGTGGACAGGAATTAAAGACAAGGACCTGAGAGAAAGGTGTCTTATAATTTAAGCCAACATCAATACCTGTGACTCAGAGAGAAGTCAGTTGCAGCAAGAATGATGATAGAAGAAAGGACTAAGAGATGTCCAGACAAAAAAACAGGGTTGGTGAAGGTTGAGAAAGAAGCAGCAGATAATACATTTCCAACTCTATAGACCTGACTGTGTAAGATGAGGAAGACAAGAAATCTCTGGGGATGAGACCATTCATTTGCCTGTGGATTGAGTTTCCTGTAACACATGCAAAGCAACAAAGAGATACCCTGGATAGAATGAAAAATGCTCCTCTGCAAGATCAAGAGAGTGGCTTGATTGAAGAGGATGATTCCAGATTGATCAAATATTGCAGGTGGTGAAGTGTGTCCCAATGACCACCTTTTTTTGACCACATTTTCCTTATATGACCCTGGCTTTTATGCTACAGATGGAAAATCCTGCCAGACTCTGCAAAAGCCAGTTTCTGCCCTGCCTAATCCCACCTCATGTAGATTACTCCCTATGACGGCAAATATTGCACTGTCAAGTTAACAAACAAATGAATCCTCTCTAGAGAGGAATCCAGCCTGTCATTTGTTCTCTTAAGAAACTCAATGAGAATGGAGAAGCATTTGGCTAATAAACTTGTAAAAAATAGTTAATTATTCATTACTTCCATTTTATATAATTCAGTTTGATACCCTAATTCCCCATCCATTATGCCCTGATGGCTGTGTTGGAATCAATATTGATGCAGTTATAAAAACATTTATTTTCATTGATGAGATCTATTTTGTTCTGGACTTTTCAGATATTTTCCCCCATCTGTGGCATCATGGCTTAATGAAGAAATTCATTATTCTTCTTGCTAGATTTTGGTGTAATTCTTTGTGTTCTATGCCAACTCTGAGTTAACCAAAGAGTGGATGGTGCTACTTTATCACCATTCTGAAACATAATTATGCAAAGATAAAATACAGTACTAAAACATTATTGATGGTAGTGCTTCAAAATCCTGGGGAGTTGTGAAAATGAAATGTATGTCTGGTCTTATAACTGTGCCCTTTAAAAAGCTCCTCAGGTGATCTGATTATAAGAAGTTTGGGAAAACCATTAGTCTAAGGTGGTATTTATTTACTCAATGAGAAAATCATATTTCACAAGTGCAACAAAAACAAGGTTAGCTCCCTCATTCTTCCATAAACCCTGAGTGTTCTTGCCCTTTCTAATAGATCACTGAGAATGGCCTCTCCTTCTCCTTTGCTGATACCACTTCTTCGTTTAGATGTAGAGATTTCTTTCATGGTTCTGACCCTCATTTCGATTTTCTTCTTTTCTTTCACTGGTAATGCCTACTCTTCATTGATAGCTATAGATCCCCATGTGATTTCACCTATCACCTCTAAGCTGATGTTTTGGGAGGCTGTTATTTATTTTTTTTATTTTTTGGATAATAATATCCTTGAGCTCAGTTACCATATCTATATTCAACCAGTGGTGGTACTTATTTCAGCATTGCTATTTTAAATGAGATCTCAGATGTAGAAGTTTTATAGAATACTAGACAAATATATTATTTATAAAGTCCACAAGCATTAGTTCATGCATAAAGCTTCACCTTAACCTGGGAACCTAGAGATTAGCACAGAGTAATAAAGTCTTTTGTGCCTATCCATTCACTCTCTCCTTTCAATTCTTCAATTCCTTTTTTTCTTTATTCATGTTTATAAATATCCCTCATTTGTGTGGCACTATGAAATGCACACCATTGGAAATAATTGGTTGGAGAACATGCATAGTTTTTTCTTTTTTTCTTTTATTTATGGTGATTTCTACTTAGGAATTGTAAAATGCATTGCAGGGAAGGTTCTGTTGGTCTCAGGCTTTCTGCCTGGGCAAGGCAGCAGTCCACGTTCACTAGTTTCTTGGAGTCACCCAGAAGGCCCTGCTTGCCAACAATGATAGATGGATCCATATTCAACCTCCTTTCAAAGAGTCAAGCATTTCTATTTCTCTTTCCTTGACCAGGGTTTGTTCCTGGTAAGGAAGTGCAGTGGTAGGAGATTTCTTGATTTATCACATGCCTTCCCTTATGATTCCTTTATTTCTGATGTTTGCTGGTGGTGCAGAAATACATATTGTCACTTCAACATCAATATTTGAAATTTTGAAGATCAACAATATGCCAGCAGCTAGAGAACAAGCAATTAGAGGAAAAAAGGTGTCTTTGTTGTGCTTCAATATTTCAATAATAAGGGAGAGAATGAAATAATTGAGTTCAATCTGTTCCCCTCCAGTGGTATGATATGAAATTGTATTTTCGGGGAACACATTACAACCATACATACTGAGTTGTTGAAAATTAATCTTCTTATTGCTGGGACTATTTGCAATGAACAAAGAATCCTTAAGCCCAGATATGCTATTTGAAAATTTAGCTTGATTTTATAAAAAAGTGGTTTATACAGTTATACATAAGATTCATCTTATGAAAGATGAATCAAGGAAATATGCATGTCAACTTTGTAGACTTTGATTGGCTTGGAAAGTCAGAGAGAGTTCTTTGCCTCTGGTACATTTTCTTCACACACTCTGGCATGATTAATCTTTTAAAAATACATCTTTTATCATACCATTGCAATTCAAATCTTTCAGCTAGCCGACTTTGTCTTCCCATCTGAAGCTAAAGTAATTGACTGCAGCTCAGCTTTAACTATCCAAATATATCACTAGACACAACTCTCCAGCCACACCTTCCACTCCCACCAAACCAGTCTCTGCTGTCACACTGACATGCCAATTCAAATTCTATTTATTAAGTCCCTATATATAAAGTTGGGTTTATCTATAATAATCAACTTACTATCCCAGATATTATACCATGAGAGTTTTAATTCTTACAATCATTCTACAAAATAGATTCTGTTATTAGTTGCCTGTACAGATCAAAAAGCAAGGGATAGAAAAATTAACTGTACTAATTCATAAAACTCATGCATTATGGAATTGATATTCAAACCCAGGCTTACTATTCTATAGGACCCATACGTAAATCACTGCAATATCCCTTTAGGAGGGAGTATGTTGGGAAAAAGAGCCCTAGATTTGGAATTCAAGTTCTGGTATGCCATTCAGGAGCTAGTGAGCTAGGGAAAAGAGTCATTTTATAAAATGAAAGGAAGTGATAATAATTATTTAGCTATTTTAGGGCATAATGTAAGTATCAAATGAGACTATGAGAAAAAACTCAGGAAACAAACTTGTGGCTAATAGAGTTTTATTTCTCTTTTAAATTTTCTAAGCTGTATTTAAGAAAGCTGAAAATTGGAGCACATGGGTGGTCCAGTCAGTTAACCATCTGCCCTCAGCTCAGGTCATGATCCCAAGGTCCTGGGATTGAGCCTCTAAGTCGGGATCCCTACTCAGCATGAAGCCTGCTTCTCTCTCTCCTGCTCCTCTCCCTGCTTGTGCTCTCTCCTCTGTCAAGTAAATAAATAAAATCTAAAAAAGAATGTTGCAAATTGGTGCTCTTGGGTGGCCTAATTGGTTAAGTATCAACTCTTGATTTTGGCTTGATCTCAGAATCCTGGGACTGAGCCTCGCATCAGGCTCTGCATTCAGTGGGGAGTCTGCTTAAGGATTCTCTCTCTCTCTCTCTCTCTCTCTCTCTCCCTCTCCAAAGGAATAAATAAATCTTGGGGGGAAAAAGAATGTTGAAAATTATAGTATTGTCTGAGGGGGTTATAAATGCACATACTATATTATAAACATAGGAAGATAAAGGAACAAAAATAGAAGCAAGTTTTCTGTTTCACTGGAACTAGTAAATGTCACATTAGTATGCTGTGATATATGCCACTAAAAATGTTATGCAAAGGGATGCACTCAAAAACAGTATAGATATGTCAAAATGGAATCCCCAAAGTGTAGAAATAACCCAAAGGATGACATAAAAAAAAGAACCCTGGAGAATAATTTTAAAAACAAACCAACAAGCAAGATTTTAAATATAATGGCAAACATAAGCCATAACATATCAATATATTCATTAAATGTAAAAATGTCTAAGTACTGTAGTTAAAAAATAGGAATTAGGGGAGTGGATATTATTTATTTTTATTTTTTTAAAGATTTTATTTATTCATGAGAGTCACACAGAGAGAGGCAAAGTCATAGGCAGAGGGAGAAGCAGGGATTCGATGTGGGACTTGATTTCACAACCCCAGGATCACGACCTGAGCCAAAGGCAGCCATTCAACTGCTGCACCACCCAGGCATCCCCAGGGGTGGATTTTTAAAACCTGGTCCAAATATACGTCATTTGGAAGAATATCACTAAATGTATAATGTTATCTGTAGGCTGAAATTAAAAGAATAAAAGAAAAAATAGCATGTCAACATTGATCAACAGGAAGCAAGACTATATAAATAACAGACACTTCAGAGCAAACATAATTGTCAGAGACAGAGTGGGATACTGCAAGGCAATAAAAGGGTTAATATACCAAGAAGATAGAAATCATAAATATGTACATACCTAACATGGAGCTACAAAATAGCTGAAGCAAAAACACTGAGAAGTGAAAGGAGAAATGGACAAACCCAAAATTACAGCCAGAGACAATTCTTTTAACAATGACAGTGCAATCGAGCAGAAAACAGATAAGGGTATGGAAGAACCCAAAATATAGCCAACAAATATACTCTAATTCACGTTTATAAAGCAATTCACTTCACAACAGCAGAATACAAATTCATGCAAGTGTTTATGAAACATACACCAGGGTAAGTGATACTCTGAGCTCAACAAATTTTCAAATATTTAAATCATACAGAATATGTTTTCTGACCACAAAGGAATTGAACTGAAAGTTAACAGACAGATAACATGAAATTAAAAAAAAAAAAAAAAAAAAACTTGGACACTGAATAGACTCCTCCAGATTAATGGGTCAAAAAGGATGTCTCAAGGGAAATTTTAAAAATATATTGAACTAGGTGAAAATGAAAGTACAAAACATCCAAAGGCTGTAGGATGCAGTTAAAGCCATGCTAAGAGGGATATTTATAGCACTGAATGCTAACATTAGACAATAAGAAAAATCTGAAATTGATTATCTAAACTCATCAAAATCCTAGAAAATGTAAAACTATATGAACACAAAACTACTACAAGAAAGGAAATAATAAAGAAGATAGTTTAATAAAACTGACAACAGAAAAAGTAGGTAAAAATCTCAAATAAATGTTGGATCTTTGAAGAGATCAAGGAAGTCGACAAACTTGTATCAAATTTGTAGATTGACACAGCAAAAAGGAGAACAGACACTAATTGTCAGTATCAGAAGCAGAACAGTGCACATCATTAGACTCTGCAGACATGAAAAGGTAAGGGAATACTATGAATAACTGCACGCACACAAACTTGAAAAGTTGAGAGTATAGTAAGTTCTTGGGAAAGCACAAACCACCACACTCACTCAATGTGAAATACAAAATTTACGTAGCCTAATGCTTATGAAGGAAACTGAATTCATAATTTAAACATTTCCCCCAAAAATGAAATCTTGAGAATGAGAGGGTCTCACTGGAGAATTAACCAAATGTTTAATGAAGAATTAGCACCAATTCAACAAGAATTTTTTTTTTCCAAAAGATAGAAGAAAAGAGATCACTGCTTAATTTATTTTAGGAAGCTGGCATTGCCGTGATTTCAAAAACAAATAAAGTACAAACAAAGAAACTTATTTCTTATTTCCAATAATGCTTATGAATACAGATATAAAACTCCTTCACGAACTATTAGTACATAAGACTAGTCAACATACAGAGAGGATTATACAGAATGACCCCTGGTGTTAAGTCGATGAGTTAAGATTAATTTAATATCTGAAAAGTCAATAAAAGATGACATGACCATATCAATTGATGAGAAAAGCGTTTGGCAAGATCCAACACTTATGCAGGGTAATAACTCCTAGAAAACTTAGGAGCAGTGGGGAATTTCCTCAACCTGATAAAGAACATCTACAAAAAAAAAAACTATAGCTATTATGACATTTAAACATGAAAAGAAAGAATTTGTACTTTCTACCTAAGGTCATGAGCAAGACTAAGATATTTGTTCCCTCTGCTCTTATTCAACATAATTTCAGGAGATCCAGCCAGTATAATGAGACAAGAAAGGGAAAGCAAAACCAGATAATCAGAAAGTAACAAAACTGTCTCTGTTTGCAGATGACAGGATTGTACACATAGAAAACACCAAACAATATACAAAATAACTCCTGGAAGAGGCGCCTGGGTGGCTCAGTTGGTTAAGCATCTGCCTTTGACTGGGGTCATGATCCCAGAGTCCTGGGATCCAGCTCTGTGTCAGATTCCCAGCTCCACAGGGAGTCTTCTCTCTTTCCCTCTGCCCCACTCCCCACTCATGCACCGTCTCTCTCTCTCTCTCTCAAATGGATAAATAAACACTTTAAAATAAATAAGTAAAGAAGAAAATAAAACCTAGAAGCCAAAGTGAATTCAGTAAGGTAACAGGATACAGGATCAAGACACAAAAATCACCGTATTTGTGAATAGTAGCAATGAACACCTGGGCACAAAAATTAAAATACAATACCATGTAAAATAACTAAGGAAGGACACATGGGTGGCACAGTCAGTTAAGCCTGGACTCTTGATTTCAGCTCTGATTGTGATTCAGGGTTGTGATCTCGGGGTCATGGGATCAATCCCCACCTTGGGTTCTGTGTTCAGCATGGAGTCTGCATGAGATTATCTCCCTCTGCCTACACCCCTCCTCTAGCTCTCTCTCACACAAATAAATAAATCTTTTAGAAAATTAATAAAAAATGAAATCACTTAAGGATGAGGGGTGCCTGAGTGACTCTGTCTGTTAAGTGCTCAACTCTCGATCTCAGCTCAGGTCTTGATCTTGGAGTCGTGAGTTCAAGCCCTGCACTGGGCTCCATGAAGGTTGTGGAGCCTACTTTAAAAAATAAACAAACAAGCAAATAAATAGATAAAAATTTAAAATAAATAAAATAAAATCACCAAAGAATGAAATATTTGTATGAAAAGTAATAATACATTTTCAGGACTTGAATGCTAAAAATGTTGATTAATGGAATCAATGTTAATCTAAGAAATGAATTGGAAGACCCAGCATAGTAAATATTTCAATTTTACCCAGACTGATATGTGGGTTTGAGACAATTGCTATTGAAATCTAAGCATGATGATCTATAGATATAAATAAGATTATTCTAAAAATTATATGGAAATGCAAATAAACCAAAATAGCTATAGCAATTTTGAAAAAGAAGACAATGAGAGAAAACAGTCTACCAGGTTTCAAGACTTATTATATAACTAATAATCAAGGTGGTGTGGTTTTGGCAGGGGGGGATAGGCACAGATCAATGGTAGAGAATAGAGAAGCTGGAAACAGACTCCTACACAGATGTAGAACTGATATTTTTCAAAAGTGTAAAAATAATTCACAGGGGAAATAATAATCTGTTTACTAAATGGTGCTGAAACAATTGAGGGGAAAAAGGCCTTCACCTAAACCTCCTATCTTAAATATTCACTCCGAATACATCATACTCTTCAATGTAAAGTGTAAAACTAGGGAAGTTTAAGAGGAAAAAAAAATAGGAGAAAATTTTAAAAATCTAGGAGTATGCAAAAGGTTCTTAGATTTGGAAAAATATCATGATCCATAATATAAAACATTGATGGCCTGATCATAAGTAAAAACTACCATTCTACAAAAACACTGTTAGGCAGATGAGATAATAACTTACAGGTTGGTAGAAGATATTTGCAAACTATATATCCTACTAGTATTTAGCATAAACAAAGAACTCCGAAAATGCAACAGTAAAAACAAACAATCCCATCAGAAAACAGACAAAATACATAAAATGAGATATCACCAAAGAGGATTTACAGATGGCAGTAAACACATGCAAATGTGTTGAACATCATTAGACACTAGGAAAATGCAAATTAAGAACACAATGAGATATTACTATCAACCTATCAGAATGGCTAAAATAGAAATAGTGACAACACAAAACAATCACAAGAATGTGGAGAAGCTAGGTCACTAATATCATCCTTGATGGGGAGGTAAAATGGTATAGATATTCAGAAAAGCAGTTTGCCAGTTTCTTAAAATAGATAAACATGCATTCACCAAATGACTCAGTAGTTCCATTCCTGTAGATTTATCAAAGGGAAATGAAAACCTATGTTTATGCAAGAAATCTGCACATAAATGTTCCCAGTAGAGATATATGTGTGATAGCCCCAACTTGAGATAACCCAGATGTGCTTCAGTGGGTGAATGGATAAGCAAACTGGTATATCCGCACTGAGGGATACTGCTCAGTAACAAAAAGGAAGTGCTAATACCTGTAGCAATTTGGATGAATCTCTAGATAAATTTGAGTGACAAAAAAATTCTGAATGCTACACGCAATACAACCCCATTCATATGACATGGCTGAAATTATAAAATTATAGAGATGGGTAAGAGGTTAGTGGTTCCAGAGGGTTAAGGATAGGGTGGGGGTGTGAAGGAAGGGGATATGGCTGTGACATCTACTGTGGTTTTGCAAGATGTTGCCATTGGGTAAAACTGAGTGAAATATACATGGAATCTCTCTGCCTTATTTTCTATAGTTGTATGTGAATTTATAATTATCTTGGATTTTTAAAAAGTTTAATTAAAAATAATGCCCAAATAATTTGTTCTATTTTTTTTTAAACTTTTCTCCAAGGTAGGGAAATAGAATGATTACTACAAGGGAATTTTGTTTTTTGTTTTTTTTTCCATTGGCTGGCTTTGGAAATAGGTCAAAAGAATGGGATTAAAATTCTAGTTTTTCCACTTGCTCATTATAAATGAATGATGTTAACCCTGTGACCCTCAATTTCTTCACCTGCAAAAAGGATATAAAAAGGCATGTAGCAGTCAGGATTACTATGAGGCTGAAGGAAGATAGTGAGAAGATACAGGTAAAATCGCCTGGGAACCTAGAGGCCACATGACTTTTCTGAAATATCATATGTAGTTTATGCAATTAAAATCTATTCACACTAAATAAGTATTTTGCAAATTTAAATGTTAATCAAGTGAATCATGTGAGCTTGCCATGTGTCAGGCAAGTAAGCCGATTTTGAACCTGTGCCCAGACAACCCAAGGCTCCTTTAGAGCTCCCAGCAAAGGAGAATCTGAAAGGACCTGGGTAGCATTGCACACATAGGTGGGTGTGAGTGACGTCAGCAATGAGAATGAAAGGACATCTACCAGGATGTGAGGACGTGGTGTTAGTTAGTGCTTTTCTTGCAGAACTCTTTCTCCTCCTGGTCCCCTGCTCCTCCCCTTTGCCCTCATTTAGAATTGCAAGTTGGTGCCATGAGCCATATTGGTCTGAGGATATGGTGGGGCCTAGAGGATCTCAGTAGCCTAATGGTTTCAGAAAAGTTTGGAAATAAGTTAACAAAACATAAAGGAGTAGTTGGCATTTATATCAAGTTTAGGTTTGTATTTTCTGAAGAGCCCAGGTGGAAAATTGTGTAAACTGTAAGACTTCGTTCAGCGGCCAGATGCTGCATCCAAACTGAGATTTCATGGGTCACTAAATAACCCAGACCCACAGAGCATCCGGTGGTAATGGGAAATACTGTAATTTCTTTTAACAGATCAGAAAACAGCTGGTCGGTTTTCCCTTTAAGAAAAGAAAAATCCTTTTGTATTTTTTTTTCTGAAAAAGTCAAATATCAACATATCAGCACAGTTGGAAATACCGAGGATATTATTCTTATCAATCAAATGTCAAAACCAGAGACCTTTGCCTTTCCGGATCATTGATCTAATGGGGGTGCAGAGAGAGTTGGCTTCTAAGACGGACATTTAGAGTCTTTGCAGGGTCTATATGTCTAGTGAGAATTTTGGGTTAATGTGTGTGCATTTGAGAGGAATGGCCATTAGCATCTCAGATGGATGGAGGGGCTTTACTAATATTTTGGATTTTTTTTTTCTTGATTTCATAGAGGAGTCAATTCTATCATCGCCCTTTCTACAACACCTGCTTCTATTTCCCTGATTCTCCCCCATTACCACTTGGTTTATAAACACTGCTGGGCTATGGTCTCCCATATTTGAGCTCAGATTGCAATTGGGATATTGTCAGGAGAGAAAATAAGCTTAGTAGGAGCATAATCATTTAGATGGTAGTCATTTATATCATAATGAGAGAAGGAGGAGCAGCATCATTTGTAACAGAACAGAGGAATCGCTATCACATCGAGTTAGACTGAAATCATTTCTTGTCTCTCATGACCCACAAATTTCTGTGTCAACTGGTATAAAGTACATCCCCACCTCCCTCCCTGCACAATCAGTACTTTCTACTTGCAGAGATAACCGGATTGTCGTGTAATATAAGGATAATGGAGCAGGAGTGTCTGTTCCAATCCACACTCTCTTGGCCACCTTTGAGCTCACCTGCAGCTCTGGTGGATAGTTACCATCAAGCTGACTGTCTCCCTCTCCTGACTTCTTTGTTTGAGGGCTTGGCCTGGCCACACAAGCTTTCTCTGCTCTGCAAGCTCACCCCGAAAGTACAGAGAGGCTGATTCAGGATCGATGCTTAACCACTGTGGGACGGAAGCTAGTGATGAATGACCTCAGCCTCTCCAGCTCTTGGTATGAAAATGCTGAAGTTTTTCAGAGAAATCTTTGTGGTTTGAGTTTGCTATGCAGAGTAGTAAACCTATCGATGGTTTTTCTCTTCCCCTATTTCACTTTCCTGCTCCTTCTTCTGCACTTCCATCTCCCAAAGGGAATACCTGCTCCCAAGTCCTTGTTTCAGGGTCCGCTTTAAGACATGTGAAGCAGACAGGTAGCAGATAATTGGCTGTAAAATGGGGCTACATAGCAGGTTTCCATAATAATAACTCCCATAAATAAAGTGCAACAGGCAATGTGTAAAAACAATACTTGCAAGCTTGCTAGGAAATGAAATTTTTCAAGAAGCCTATGGGCTTAAAGTGCCAATTGTAAGGCCAGATAATCACCCACACTTAGCTCAAGATGCTGAGTTCCATAAGGACAGGTCTGAGTATTGTCAGTTTATAGAGCTAGCACAGGGCCCGCCTCAGGGTAGATGCATAATTAAAATAATCGGAATACATAAATGAAATAATAAAAAAAATAGAATGGGATATTACTCAAAGCAAATGTATAACTGATGTTCTGTTTTTTGGATGGAGAGTGTATCATACCACCCACTAGGGTTGATAATTATATTTTAATTAATGGATGTATATGTATATACATTCACTTACCTTTCCCAGGGAACCAGGCTCCTCAGTGTAATAAATTGAACAAAAAGACATTAAAAGTCAGGAGATGGCAAGAGGCAGATGTTCCAGACCCTTGGGACTAGCAGGAATAAGAAATTCTTGGGATCACCGTTGCAATAAATGAGACCTACATGATGCCACGCACAAGGGAATCATTAACCACCTCTTACATCTGTTGGATAACAAAGCTATTGATCATTAGAGAGTTGCCTAGAGGGAATTCAGCTAGGAAAGATACTCTCTAATGAACAGAAATGTTTGTAGAAATGACAATTCTAACGGGATTGGACTAGAGAATAAATCTCTTTGGCATATAGTACCCAGTAATGGCAGAAATGCAGTCATTTATAGATGCTCGTTACTATGAACACATGCATCTTCTACAGTCATGAGTGGATTTCTTACACATATCTAATCCAGCTAATTATGGGATTCTGAGGTTTACAAGTATACAGAGAGGAGAGCTAAAATGAGAATACAAGACATAGGGATATGTGATAATCTTAAGAAATGTGTTAACTTCGGCTATTTCTATTGGTGCGTTGAGAAAAAAAAACAAAAATAAGCTTCATCATTGTTGACATACATGCATTCTGCTTCTTCAACTGTAAGTCTACTAAAGAAGAGAAAACTTGAATTTCCTGAAAACTGTGTAGTGCTATCATCTCATATACTGAGTAAATAAATGTTTATTAGCATGGATATCTCTGTTTCCCTACGTGGGATAGTGGAGAGGAGTACATGCAGAACTTTATGAGGAAAATAATCACTCTGGGAAATCCAGACACTGAGCCAAAAATAAAGACAGATTGATGCCCAATGATCACAGATAGTATATTGATAAGTACACCTGACATTGTGTTTCCAAGATGACTGGTTAAGATAATGGATTAGCCAAAAATCCCATGAGAAGAGATGATTGTTTCAATGCCGTCTCTTCTTTCCCAGGACATGAACCCTGCTCCTGAGATCCATTGTAATTAGACATGATAATGACAGTAGTAAGTTGAGGCAGAAAATCCTTGAAGTCAAACATGATGAGCTGAGAGGCAGAGAAGAGGGCATTAGGGGAAGAATTTGTGTTGGAGAAGAAAGGTGGAAAAAGAGACAGTCATTTCCTTGTATTTGGTATGAGCTAGAATTCTCTACTGAACTGTTGAATCTCTGCCTGTTCTTGACTTCTTAAGGACTTTCTTAAGAGAAAGACTCTTTTAGATGAGCACATTTCTTGTTTGTGTAGATTACAATGAATATTTCTGGTTTGACATACATGCTTTTAACAGAGTCTTCTTTAGCTTCGAGAAGGAAAAGTTAGGGTAAAATATGTCCTTTACATTTTTAAAGGAACTGAACTTCAAAAAAATTTAACATATTTTTCCTGATTCCAGACAGTAAATCACGCACAGTGAAAGACCACGGAAGACAGATGCTAATGAGATTTAAGAAAAATATCTCTCGATTTTCAGCATAAAGGTAATATAGGCCTCGTAATATAAATGAAGAATGTCTCCTTATTTTTTTCATTTTTCAAGCTGTTTTTATGTCATAGAATGTTTAACAAAAATCACCTATAAACTCATCTGCCGTGCTAAGACTTTTGTTTGCATATTTTATGCAAGTGAATAATTCACCTAGAGCTATCGTTACTTTACCATAACATGATTTATATGTTGCACTTTTTCTTGGAAGGTTGAGGCACTACTTGATTAGCTACAACTTCTAATTGTCAAGTTCAATGAAATTTTCATAGTTATTGGCAGAACATTGATCAGAACATTTCTTTACCTTCTCAATTTCTGCTGATGTGCTCCAAAACCAGGTTTTAATTTCATATTATGTTTGTTTTCTATTCATTTTTTCCCTGATCAGTCTTAAGAAAGATCTATTTCTTTAATGTTTTTTAAAATACAACTTTTGATCTTGCTCTTTTCTTTTTTACAATTTGGGCTTATATATCACTAATTTCTGTTCTTTATTATTTCCTTTTCCTATTTTATGTTTTATTTTGATTATTTCTTTCTTAATTTTGAAAATATGAAAGGCTAGTCATTAATAAGCCTTTCTTCTTTTCTAACATAAGCATTTAGTGCCATACATTTCCTTCAAATGTTCAATTTAGCTGCATCCTACGTTTTTAAAATGCATTCTTTTTGGGGTGCCTGGATGGTTGAGTCAGTTGAGCATGCAACTCTTGATTTCACCTCAGATCATGATCTCAGGATCCTGTGATCAAGCCCTGCATCTGGCTCTGTGTTCTGTGCAGAGTCTGCTTGAGATTCTCTTCCTCCTTCTGCCTCTGCCCCTCACCCTGCTTTTGCGCTCTCTCTCTCTCTTTCTCTCTCTCTCTCAAATAAGTAAAATAAATTTAAAAATAAATAAATAAATAGAATGCATCCTTGCCTTAATACTCACTTATCTATACTCCATAAATGGTAGTATTTCTGTTTCTTGCATAATTTATGTAGATGGTTAACAGTTTTATTTAGATATATATTAACATACAATAATTTGCAAGTGTTTAAAATATACAATATGATGTTTGATGTGTGTATATACTCACAACAATCACCATAGTAAGACAGTGAATACACCCATCACACTCAAAAGCTTCCTTGTGGCCCTTTGTCATCCCTCCATCTGCTCTCATTGCCACCCCCACCTGCATGCAACCAGCAGTCAGGTTCCTATCACTATAGAGTGGTTTGCATTTTCTAGGCATTTATATAAATGAAATTATACAAATATTTATGGATTTTTTGCCTGGCTTCTTTTACTCGGCACCATTATTTTGGGATACAACCTTACTTTTCCATAAGCAGTATTCTGTTGTGTGGATGCTCTATAATTTTTTTATGGACTGTTTAATGACTTTGGGTTATATCCAATTTGGGACTATCAGAAATAAGAATGTCGTGAACATTTGTGTCCAGATCTCCATTTTAATGTATACATACTTTATTTTGGATAAATACCTAGGCGTTGAATATGGTTTATAGGATAGATGTAGGTTAACACTTTAAGAAACTAATTTTTCGGGATCCCTGAGTGGCGCAGCGGTTTGGCGCCTGCCTTTGGCCCAGGGCGCAATCCTGGAGATCCGGGATTGAATCCCACGTCAGGCTCCCGGTGCATGGAGCCTGCTTCTCCCTCTGCCTGTGTCTCTGCCTCTCTCTCTCCTTCTCTCTGTGTGTGTGACTATCATAAATAAATAAAAATTAAAAAAAAAAAGAAACTAATTTTTCCAAAATGGTTGTAACATTTAAAATTTCTACCAGCTGAAAATGAAAGTTCCCAAAGTTCCATGTACTTGTCAACACAGGGTGGGTTAGTCTTTTTAATTTCACACATTCTTATCTGTGTGCAAGTGGTATTGATTGTGGATTTAATTTACATTTCCCCAATGACTAATGATATTTTCATGTGTTTATTGGCTATCACTATATCTTCTTTCAGTGTCTGTTTAAATTTTTTCTTGGTTGTTTTTTTATTGTTGAATTTTAGTATCCATTATAAATTCTGCATACTACTCCATTATCAGATATATGCTTTGTAAATATTTTCTCCCAGTCTCTGCCTTTTCATTTCATTGTAAAAGTGGTTTAGAGAAGCAGAAACTTTACATTTTGATTGGTTCATTTTTTTAAAAAAATGTATGAATCGTGCTATTGGGAGCATATTTAAGAAATCTTTGCCTAAGACAAGGTTACAAATTTTTTCTCCAACATTTATTCCAGGAGATTTATAATTTTGGATACTACATTTACATCTAGGATCTATTTTGAGATAATCTTTTGTATAGTGTGAGGTAAGGATCCAAGTTCATTTCTAAGATATGGGCATTCAACTGTCCCTGTATCACTTATTGAAAAGATGATCTTTCTCCATTAAGTTGACTTTACTTCTCCCGCCCCTTGTTTTTCTGTGCTTAAAATATTTAGTAGGAAGCTAAGATCAATGAATTTTAGGCTCTAATACTCACTTTCATGATTATGATCAGTGACAAATCACCTGATGCCTCTGAGTCTGTTACAAATGTCACACAAAAAAAATGTTACAAAAAAAAAGTCTGTTACTTTTAATGGAAAAGTGCACCTCAATGACCTCACAGCTACATTTAATAGCTGAGACTTTCTTTCAACATCAGTTGATGTTTTCCATGGTTATGGGTCTTAACTGGTGTCATCTAAAACTTTGAGAAACCATGTTTCCTAGCCATCAGTCTTTTTTTTTTTTTTCTTTAACTGTTTTGGCTAAGTTGGCTCAGATCATCAGTTTCATAAAATTAATCATAAACAGTCAGGTCCATCATGTGGGATTATAATAAACTGGATACAATAGGATATATGTCTTGATATGGTAGAAAAGTCTATATTTAGAGAAAAAGTTGCTTTATATTTTCCAAGATATGTTTACATCCAAGAAAGATAAATAAATGTGTGCCTATCATTTGTCTTCCTATTTAAAAAAAGCCAAAGGTACCAGTATTCTATCAGAAGATGTAACATAGCACAAAATCCCAGCAACAGCTCAACCCTGGGGCCGGCTCAAAGAGGTGCCACTGAGCTGCAGGAAGATCTCACAAGGACAACACGGTATTAGTTCATACTGCTACTCTGATCAATAATTTTTAAAAGACAATTAGCTCTTCTAGATGGTAACTTAGGATCATCATTTCAGTAACAGTAACTAATACACTCTTTGTCTGGGTTTAGGAAGAAAAAAGGTCCAAAATGGTGGCAATTCATCAATCCAATCCTCAAGAGCCAATGCAAAGTCACAGACTTCCACTGTTTGGCAGAAAGCTTGTGATCAAGAGATTAAAATCCCAGCAATCAGAACATGGAAAACAAAACAAATGCTACACTGAGAATCAGAGAATGTGTGTTTTTCACCATGCTCCGCCAAGTAATGGCAGTGAGAACGGAAGAGGAGTGCACAGTGCAAATTAAGGCTTGGGAGCCCAATGATCTTAACTTATGGTCCCACTACCTACCATTGTGTGAGTCCAGGGAAAGTTCATGACAACTCTTTGACCCACAGTTTTTCCATCTGTGAAAGAGAATAAATCATTTCTGAGAGGGAGCAGTCAACATCATTTTCAACCTTGACTCTACCTTTGGATATGCTTTCACTTCAGGTCTGTATGGGTTGAGCTACTCCTGGTCCCTTCTTTCAAAGAAGACCTTTGATAGAACTCTCTATTTCCACAAGCACTCATCAATAATTCCCCTAACTCAGATATCTGTTAAGGCACGTGAGTAGTGTGTGAGTTAACCACGCTAAATAAGTATTCAACCTCAGATAAAATCTTTACGGTGTGCCATCCCACAGTTTCAGAAGTTCAGATGGCAGAAATAATGGCTGCGGATTATTATGTCTGAGAGTTACGGCACACATCCATTATTCCAAACAATCCAGTGTGTATACTTACTGCTGAAACAAGTCAGATCAGCAGAAGACTGGAAAGTTGACTCCCATAGCTTCTCCCTTCCTGTTTTCTGTTAATGTTGCTTTTGATGAGTTATGTATTAATGACAAATCATCATCTTTATCAAGAGACTCAGTTCCTATGAGAGGCAGTTGAAAGGACTGTGAACAATATTTTTAAAACTTTTTGATGATTGCTAAAAAAAAATTCAGAGTTTATTTCTTAGAAAAATTCCAGATTTAAAGAAAAACTGAATAGAAAGTCCAGAGAGTTCCCATAATATTCCTTCTCCTTTGTCCCTGCAATTTCCCCTATTATTAACATCTTGTCTTAATGTGATACATTCGTTATAATTAATTAACAATTGATACATGTAAACTATTATCCATAGTTTACATTAGAGTTCACACTCTTTGCTGTAGACATGTATGGGTTTCCCAAATGCTAATGTCATGTATCCACCATCATAGCATCATAGAATAGTCTCACTGATCTAGAAATACCATGGTTACATCTATTCACCCCACCACTCCCCTTAACTCCTAGAACCATTGATCTTTGTACTGTCTCCATAGTTTTTGCCATTTCCAAAAAAAATTATGTAGTTGGAATCATACAGTAATTTGAGATTGACTTTCTTCCCTTAACATTGTACATTTCATGTTCCTCAATATCTTTTCATGGCTGGAAAGGACACTCCTCTCTAGTACAAAATAAACAATATTCCATTGTATAGGTGTACCACAGTTTATTTATTCATTTACCTACTGAAGGACGCCTTAGTTGCTTCCACTTTTTTGGCACTGAATAAAGCTGCTATAAATTTTGTGTGCAGATTTCTGTGAGTGACATACTTTCAACTCATTTGGGCAAATATGTGGGAGAGTGATTGCTGGATAACTGTATTCCTCCTGCAATATATATGTATAATGTCTAATCTGTTAAACCCATTCAGTGTATCTTCCAACATAGATGCTGCATTTTCATCTCTAGTAGGTCTAATTTAAGCATTTAATACATTTTTTATGTCTCTGCTTGGCAAGCATAGTTTTGAGTCTATTTTCTGACTATGCAAGATCATGTTCTACATGTTATACTGACACTCTCAATGTCCTGGTCTGCCAGTTCTGTCATCTGTGTCATTTCTGAGTTGATTTCAATTGATTGGTATCTCCATTCACTGAGCTTCATATTTTGCTCCTTCTTTTCGTAAATGATATTTTTATTGGATGCCAAACATGGAAAATTTTGCTTTGTGGTATGTTGGCTATGTTTGCATGCTAATAAATATTCTTGAACTTTGTTCTAGATCTCAGCTAATTTATTGTAAATATTTCTGGTACTTGCTTTTAAGCTTCATTTGGTAGAATGCCATAGAGGCTAAGGCTAATTCTGTGCCATTACTGAGACAAAACTCTTCGAAGTCCTCGACCTAATATCCCATGAATTATGAGTTGTTCCAATCTATGGTGGGAACAGTAACTCTTTCCATGTTGGTTTGAGCCTAAGATTTGTCCCCTGCAACCCCTTCAATGGTTCTTTCACTGTCCTCTGATAGATTACTCAACACATGTATTACTGATGCTCAGGTGAAGATTCTAAAGAGATGTTCCCCAGGTATCTAGAACTTCTTCACCTCTGTTTAGCCCTCTCCTCTCTGATTCTCTGTCCTTGTCTCCTCAACCATGAAGACACCAACTTCCTTCTGAGTTCCCCTACCTGATTTGTGATCTGAAAACTCCCCAGTGTAAGCTGGGACAACTATAGGGCTTGCTTCATTTGTTTCTCATTCTTAAGGGATGACTTCCCCTCATTGTCAATGTCTAATATTTTAGAAGGCACAGTTTTACATACATTTTCATTTTCTTAGTTTGTGGTAGTTTGTTTTTGTTTTTTGGCAAGGCTAATAGACCTATTTCCTTTTATATCATATTGGATGGAAGAAGAAATTGCAAGTTTTTTTCTTAAATAGAGAAAGTGACATGCTCTCATGACAGACACAGCCATGTGGTGACAGAGGAAGCATTATCATTAATAGGTACCCAGGATCCTTGATGACAGAGCGCAGTCCATTCTAGACCGGTTGCTGACAGCAACAGCAGCAATGGTAGCTTGTGATTCTTTACATCACCCTCTCTGTACCTTGATACTGCAACCCTTAGTGTTCTTAGTCAAAATAAATGTGTTCTTATTTTAACATAAAAATAATACAAAATTATCATTAGACTCTAGTACTTTTGTATCTCTAGCTGGTAATATTAGTAAAAAGGCACCAGGTGATTGAAGCAGAGCTTCAGTGTGAGTCTCTCTATACCCTTAATGCCAACTCTGTTACACGCAGAAAAGTGCTGCTTTTAACCCCATTCATATAGGAATCCTAGAGCCATTACTGTGAGGGTGCCTCTGAGTATTCCCATACTCTATCAGACTTCACTGAGATTAACTCAGGAGCTCTGCAAGGCTGAATCTGGCAAGTGAATCACTGCAGTGAAGGCAATGAAATGGAGTTTGCAAAGGTGACAAGCAGCATTGCAGGAAGGTATGTCCACTTTCTGCTTGGTGCAAAGGGGAAAGCTTGCACAGTTCAGTAAAAACTACATAAAATTGTACAATTTATTCTGCTAGTATTAAGACCCTTAGCCCTGAGAATGTGGAAACCTAAAAGACTATGCTGAATACTTTAGATATTTTAAATTTTTTTTCAATTTTTAAAGATTTTATTTATTTATTTATTTATTTATTTATTTATTTATTTGAGAGAGAGAGAGAGAGCATGAATGTGGGTGGGGGAGCAGAGGGTGAGGAAGAAGCAGACTTCCCACTGAGCAGGGAGTCCAATGTGCGGCTCCATCCCAGGACCCTGGGATCATGATCTGAGCTGAAGTCAAGAGTTGGACCCTGAACCAACTGAATCACCCAGGTGCCCCTACATTTTAGAATACATTTTTCTTTGCTAGATTTACGTAAGATAAAAGCACATGTGGATCATGCAGTCCCCAAACTTCCAGTCATTACTGGAGAATGGATCACAGTAACAATGATTATTCATTAACAAATGGAGTTTTTATTTTTATTATCAAATTATGCAACCTAAATTATGCATTCCTACTCAGCACCACACTTCAAAAGACAGATTTTTATAGCTGTCAAGAAGACAGGCAAAGAGAAACCAAATTTGAAATAATCATTGCTTGCCCTTACTTTATAAGCAGGACAAAAGAAATAACAGATTGGGTAATTGATCAGAGTAATGGAATTTAGTACTTATTTAACCATTAAGGAAAGAAAAATGCTTACATGTAAAAGAAGAAATGTTAGACTCTTTGGTTTTTAATTGGAAAGATTAAAGATTTGCCAATTAACTCTGTATTATTGCTTTTTAATGTTTATTATTTCTGTAAACTATGGAGGAAATCTGTACCTTATGCCTTCTATACATTAGGATCTGAGATGGGTCAAATCACATGATACATTTAAAAATTTATTTTCAGAGCTGTCCTAAGATTAAATTGACTACTTTAATTAGAAGCAAATTCGTTGGGGCACCTGGGTGGCTCAGTCAGTCAAGCGTCTGCCTTCAGCTCAGGTCATGATCCCAGGGTTCCTAAATAGAGCCCAATATTGGCTTCCTGCTCATCCGGGAGTCTGCTTCTCCCTCTCCTTCTGCCCCTCACCCTACTTATGCTCTCTCTCTTTCTCAAATAAATAAATAAATGATTTTTTTTTTAAAGAAGCAGTTTCTTTATCCTTGGACATAAGAAAGTAAGGTCTGGATTATCACTTATTTTACAAAACAAGAGAATAAATGTTTTATAGATCTGTATCATGATAAAAAATTTAAAAAAGATAAAATAAAAGCCTAAAACTCTTCTTCACTGATGCTTATTGTACTGTCGAGGTCGTGGGAGAGAAGAAGAGAGAGAGGGAGAGAGGTGAAAGAGGAAGAAAAATAGGAGATGTAAGATGAAGAGAGAGAGAGACAGAACCAATTCAGAGAATGGCATATTTTGGCAAATGCAAATAACAATACACCCTTTCAATTACATCTATTTCAAGCTCAATAAAGCCACAGACACTGACAGGAAGGCTAAAATCTGGGACGTTTAGAAAGATATGAAAGCATCTGTAAACTTTAATTTTGTATTATGTCCTTTTGAAATTGTAAAACCAAAAGCAACAAGCGGCATCCATTCATTTAAAAAGTGAAGATGGAGATGGACATATAATAGATGCCCCATGGAGATGGATGTATAATTGATGATTGAGAAATATCATGTCCGATAAGAATAATTTTGTTTAAGTTAAGAATTTGTAATTTTTTGCCACTTTTAATTAAAATCTCCTCCAAAATCAATAGAGAAAGGGCAGCAATTATTGAACGGAGGAGAAAGGATGAGAGAAGCATGCATGTTCATATTGGATGCACAGGAGAAAATGCATCCAGAGTCAATATACCATCTGGAGTCCACCTCCCTCTGAGCACATACTGCTTCATCATCTAGTTAATGGCCAAACAGTCCATGCACTCACTGAGGTACGCAGTCCCACTTAGGGTTTACTGTCCTACGTACTTAAGAAAATGAACTGGCCCATGACACATTAAGGGAGGTCATCTCGTTGCAAATGGTCCCCATTTTTGTTTATCCTCGATGGCATTGAAGTGCTTATACCTCAAGAATGAAGCCTCTTGTCCGATGCATGAATGGCTCTCACGCTACAAAGGAAGGTAAGGAGTCATTCTGATCATGGTCAAAAGGAAGAGGTGTTAAAAGGGCAGATGATGGACCTTCCCCATCATCATCAGCCCCAGCATGACCCTCAGTCAACCACACATGTTATTTCCATCCACATGAACCCTGACTATATTGATAGATCTCAAGAGAATACCCGATCCTCTTTGAGAAAAGCCAGGACATTCTAAGTCCCAAATCAAAATATTCAAGTGCCATGGATTCAAGTAGCCTTGGATGCATTTAGTTCACTTTACGTGATTTGGGGAAATGAAAGAAGGCAATACACACACATTGGAAGAAGCACATGCTCATAGTAATGCTTATATTCATCATTTACAATGAATTATTTATAAACAATGTATATTTTCTGGTGAATATAGATGTTTATCAGGATCAGAAATCCTAGCTCTGTCAAGAGTTACTCCCTCCAGTCACCTTGTTCTTTTCTGATGCAAATCCTGATCATTTTAGGAAAGTACAGAGGCAATTCACATAAGCAGTTGAAACTTGGGATTTATCAGAAGCACTACATTTTATTCTTGATTTTTTTTTTATGTTAGCGTCCTTTTTCATGCTATGCCTTGAAAGTTTCCATTTTAGGAGACACTCAAAACAGCAGCTCAGCAGGTAATCTAAAACAGGACTTGCTCATGTGATAGAAGATACAGTTAAAACAGGTACCTTTGAGAAGTGCCTAAAACAGGACTTGCTCATGTGATAGAAGATACAGTTAAAACAGGTACCTTTGAGAAGTGCCTATAAAATAGGATTTCCTTTTTCACTGGCTCCTTCACACTCTTGTCTGTGATATCGATGTCAGTGCTGCTATCATATTTTATTATTCCAAATTTTTCAGCCTGCCGCATTTGAATTAATTGTAATTCAATGAGAGGTTTTTACAGTACACATGTCTCTCTCTGAAAGGCATTTCCTATCCTCATTCAAATACGCATGTTAGTAAAATTGACATGGTTACTAGCAAATTAATTTTTCACTCCATTATGGTTTAGTTTATCCTTCATGCCTTATTAAAATATTTCCTAACTTTATAAGGAGAATAGAAATAGTTTTATTTGAATACATTTGTGCCTATTATTCTAAATCATTTTGATTGAAATACAAAAAGAAAAAAAATTGTCACAATTTGAATTTTGTAGGTTTTAAGTACAAAAGCAGTTTCCACAATGAGAAATAAAGAAATTTTCTAGGCTTTGATTTAAAAAATCATTGTGATATCACAGATGCAAATAATTATAGATGTAAAAAATTGAGGGGGCAGGGGCCGTATGGACACTGGCAACAGATTGTATTCCTCCTGCCTTTGTGTTTTCCTGGAAGGGTTCACAAGGTGACTGGGTGCAGCGTGAAGGACACTGGACCTGGCAGAGGAAATTCCAGTTACTGATCTCAAATGAGCCACCTGCTGTCTGCATCACTCAGAGAGTTACTGTTAATTACTCTGAATCTCGGATTCCATGAATGGACTGAAGATAGTATCTTTGTTTTTGGTGTCACACAAGACTTTGAGGAAGAGAGAAATTATTTAATGCAATATAAATACTTTACATATTACTAAATAAAAGCTCAGTTTGTGTGTGCATATGTGTGTATGTGTGTCCACATGTGTGCTGTGTGTGTATTCCTTGATGCTTGAAAGAAGCCCTCTCCAATTATTGAGACAAGTCTCTCACTGGAAGGGAAGAAAACTGTAGGAGGAGCATCATCGTCTACTGATTTGTTTTGAAGAAGACCTTATTTTCCTTCCTGAAGGATCAAGAGAAAGGAAGAAGGAGAGCAAGAGAACAAGGAATGAAGGAATGAAGGAAGAAGGGAAGGAAAGATAAGAGGGAAGGAGGGAAGAAAGGGAAAACATGTAAATTTGGGTTGCTTATTGACAGACTCCTTCTTATGGGTCACTGTAGGAGATGACCCACAAGGGGTGATGCTGGGGTCAGACAAGTCTTCAAGGAAAGACCAAAGTCTAAGTAGGAATTCATGGGGAAGGAAAAGGACACAAGAGGTACTGGAACCAACAGTCTCCCTATTGAAGTGGGGGCAACCTGTAGCAGCCCCAGGAAGGACATTGCAAGAAGCTCTGCAAGTAGATGGTTTGAGTGCACATTCTGTGTTAGATGGTGACTCTGGCCAGCACATGACCACTGAGTGGCAACCTCACAGGGGTGTTTATCATATTAGTGGATCCGTCCTTCCTTCCTGAGTATTGACATTTATCCTTCCTGTCTCCAGATCTAACAGATGGTTTAGCGCAACAGTTATTAGCTTGGTCTCTGGAGTCAGGTGGTTTGGGTTCAAATCTAAGCTCTGCCACTTATTATTTCTACAACCTCGTGGGAGCTTCTTATCTCTATGCCTCCGCTTATGTGTAAAATATGGTTAGTAGCATTTGTGACATAGAGCTCTTAGGAGAATTAAGTGGAAAAACTCATGGAAACTGGGCATAAAGTAGACAGTCACTGCTTGTTAAATACTGTGATTTATTTGGGTCAGAAAGCTGCATAGCAGATTGTGTAAGAGTTGTCCTTTCCAAGGTCATTTACCCCCTTTTCTCACTAATCAGTTGTGTGGGTGTGGGATTACTGTTCACCCTCTTCCATGTGCCTCTGTTTACTCATCTGCAAATGGTAATAAAAAATGCATGTCTTGTGGGGATTCTTGCCAGGATTAAATAGGACTACAGGTAGAGCAGGGTTTGGCATTCAGGGCATGTCCCCTGGTTTGTAAGTAAACCTGTAACTTCCAGAGCAGCATGGAAGACCGTTTTAAAGTCCAGGTGCATGAGTTCTCATTTGGGTTCTCTTTTTTTTAAGTGTTTTTCTTTTAGAGATTTTATTATTTTATTCATGAGAGACACAGAGAGAGAGGCAGAGACACAGGCAGAGAGAGAAGCAGGCTCCCCTATGTAGGACTTGATCCCAGGATCCAGGGATCATGACCTGAGCCGAAGGGAGACGCTCAACCACTGAGCCACCCAGGTGCCCCTGTTGGGCTCTCTCTTGGCCATGTGACCTTAAGCAAGGTACTTCATCTCTCTTTATGCTCCTCCGTGTGTTTTTATCATCTAGGACATAACAGTAAGTACCTCAAAGAGCTGTGTGGAATCAAATGAAACTATTCCATCTGTAACTGGCACAAAGTAAACATTTGAAAATATTAGTTATTATTATTACTGCTGTTGTAACAATGATGATGAGGATGAGGATGACATGAGTAAAACCAATGACATTCAATCACTTCCAGTTCCCACCAGGCACATGGTCTGGCCATGCCATTGGGATAGCTCCCCATGACACTGCAGGACAGCTATTAGCCCACCAGCCACCAAGCAAGTGGAGAGGATGGGGAAGCACTCACTCCTGGACTGTGGAACCAGCACAGGACAGGAAAAGGAGACACTTGTCACAGAGTCAAATAAGCTACAAAGAATTGTGACTAAGACCTCTAATCTCTCTAGTGGATCTTTAAACTCCTAGAAATCAAGGGCTAGCTTTTCTTGTCTTCACAGTGATGAGCAATATTGAACAAAAAAAAAAAACAGTAAATAGTCATTAAATATTAGACTATAGGAAAGCACTATATTTGTACCTCAGCATCTACAAAGGAGTCACATTATGTTTTCTCTCTTCTGATATTTATTTGTTGAGTATCTCCTACACGTCTGGCTCTGCTAGCCTATGGAGAAACAATCATGAATAAATTAGGCACAGTCTCTGCTTTCAGGAAGTTTAAAATTTGGTGGAAGTTAAGAAAAATAAACAGAATCACTACCTTTGTATCACAATTTATCCATCTCTTTCTTTCTCACCCTCTAACCCTCTCTCTCTCATTTCACAAATGGTTTTCTCTGGACAGGATGTAGAATTAGAATATCTGTAAAAAGGAATATAGTCCAATTTCTAATACTTTAAAGAAATCTCCCTAACAAAACAAAGTACCTTATAAAAGTATAGATACAGAATTTACTTTCTAGGCTTAGATTTCTAGATATCTATCTAGAGTAGAAACACAAGATAGCTAACAATCCTATATACATGGTTTTGTGAATTCTGTATTCTAAGAGTAGTGAAACCAGAACATTACTGGAAAACTGAACATTTTAAAGACCATTTTGAGAGATGGTCGCACAAAGAGAAGAAAAGAAGCAAAGTCACAAAACAATGAACTAATAAAATCTGAAAAAGAAGTGTATGGATTTATCCCATATAAGATCCAGAAGTTTAGACAGAAAACATAAAGCCTTTCAAAGGAGATAATAGTAATTGATGGTCGCTTCATAGTGGCTCAGATATTGGGCTCATCTCCTAAAGAGGAAATACACGTTTTTTTAAAGAGATAATACAGTGAGGTTCCTCAATAAGTTAAAAATAAAGCTACCCTATGACCCAATTGCACTACTGGGTATTTCCCCCAAGATACAGATGTAGTGAAACGCTGGGACACCTGCACCCCAATGTTCATAGCAGCAATGCCCACAATAGCCAAACTGTGGGAGGAGCCACAGTGTCCTTCAACAGATTAATGGATAAAGAAGATGTGCATATATGTATGTATATATATATATATGCTCATATAATATATTTTATATATTATATATACATACATACATATATAATATATACATACATACAATGGAATATTAGCTATCAGAAAGGATGAATACCCATCCTTTTCTTTGATGTGGATGGAACTGGAGGGTATTACACTGAGTGAAGTAAGTCAATCAGAGAAGGACAATCATCATATGGTTTCACTCATACGGGGAATAAAATAAATAGTGAAAGGAATTATAAGGGAGAGGAGGAGAACTGAGTGGGAAAAATTAGAGAGGGAGACAAACCATGAGAGACTCCTAACTCTGGGAAAAAACAAGGCATTGCAGAAGGGGAGGAGGGCAGGGGGATGGGGTAAATGGGGGATGTGGACTGAGGAGGCACTTGTTGGGATAAGCACTGGGTGTTACACTATATGTTGGCAAATTGATTTTACATGAAAACAATTTAAAAAGCAAAAATAGAGGTAATACACTTATTTTTTAAAAGAGAGAGAGATAAAATAGGTATCTCAATGAGAAAAAGGAGATGTCAGAAAAATAAATCCTAGTGAAAAATGCTAGTATGTATGTTTGATTCATACAAGAAATATATAGGTAAATTTAGAGAAAATGAGTTGAAGAGACCCTATATTGAAGACTTCTCTTTCCATAGGTATATAAACGAACAATCAGAAAGGTGAAATTACCTTGAGGTCCTGTGATGAGGGAGGAACCAGCCTAGGACTGAAATCATTGCGCCCAGAGTGCTATGCCCCTTGACTGAGATGCTCAGCCTCTATTCCAAAACCATCAGTACCATCTACAAAGGGCTAAAGAAAATCCCAATCTAGTCTTGCTGAGACTGAGATACAGTGGGTCTTAGGGATGGGGATGATGCAGTGAAAAACCACCTGTGAGGAGCAGGTTTGGAGTTACTTTGACATAGGTTGTTTAGTGTTGAACAAGCTTGGTAGACACACAGAAGTGCTCGTGGGCTCATGGCCACTCACTCAATGGCTTGATACATGCCAACTTCACTTTTGAGGATAAAGATATAAACCAGCATTCTCAATCCCTAAGACATAAGGAATTCCCTGCTTCTCTGGCTACAGCACTAGGTTGAAGATGGCAAATGGACAGGTGGCTCCTAGGTGGCTAATCAGTGTTTCTGCTCCTTGGCCATCACAGTCCTTGTGATGGATACATGACCCAAGCATGGCTAATCTGAGTTCTCCCGAGTGGTTCCAATTGAACCTAGGCATAATAAATTTCATTTCAGGGGTGCCTCTTTGCTCAGTTGGTTAAGTATCCATCTCTTGATTTAAGCTCAGGTCATCATGATCTCATGGGTTGTGGGATCAAGCCCTGTGCTGGGCTCCATGCTCAAGAGGGAATTGGCTTGAAGATTCTCTCCCTCTCTCCCTTCCCCTGCTTGTGTGCGCACCTCTCTCTCTCTCTCTCTCTCTCTCTCTCTCTCTCAAATAAATACAATCTTAAAAAAAAAAAGAAAGAAAGAAAGAAAGAAAGAAAGAAAGAAAGAAAGAAAGAAAGAAAAGAAGCTTCATTTCTTTCTTTCTAGCTATAAACCTTAAAGACCTGAGCCTGGAAGATAGAAGTGGCCAAGTCCCTACCAAGTATCAAAAGCAGTAGAAGAAGACAAAGTCAATGGAAGGAATGATGCAAAGATGAGACATGGGTTAATTATTGCAACTGGCAATGAACTTCTTGATCTAATTGTCTCTTGCTGTGTTCTTGCCCTTCACCATTACAAGAGCTAACAAATTTTTTATTGTATCTAAGACATTTGAGTTTTGTTTTTTTTAATTGACTTCAGACAACGTGCCTTGTTAAATAATATTTCTAAACCATTAAATAACTTCAATGATAATAATTATTATACATGAAATTTCTATACTGTTTTTATATTATGAAATAAATTTTCTAATACTATTAATCTTGTAATTATACAATAAACAGCTCCTATTTATTGAGCACCTATACCATGAAAGTTATGCTGTATTATCTATTTCATTCCTCACAAAAAGTCTTCAAACAGGTCATGGTTTTTGCCTCTTCAGATGATAGAACTGAAGATTACAGAATATAAGGGACCTATTTATTGGACTCGTGGCTCTTAAAGAGATCTGTATACAAACCCAAAGATCCCTTTTCCTAAGTCCCCTAAGCCGTAAGCGAAGTTACATATATCAAGTAAGAAGTTCAATATTTATGCAGAGAGTTAATGAGACATCTTAGGAATTTTTGATACAATACAGACACAATAAGATTTGATTCAGTGTTGAGGCTGAAGTAAATACCATTTTTTAATTAGTATCATGGCTATCTCATCACATGCCTATGCCTTTAGATATAGAAACATCTCATAGAGCACGTATCTAACCAAGTAAGAGACCTGGGACCCAGAAACATTAAGATGTCCTCCAAAGTTAAACAGAAAATCATTAATGTAGAGGGGACCAATCTGGTCTACTGGTTGAGTCTTGCATCTGCTCCATGCACATGTAATTTCTATTTCTATTGGAAAGTCTGGACTCTTCCTCACATTAGTTGATTAAACTTCTTGTCCTCATCATCTTTTGTCAATTTATTTTAAATAATAGTATTTATTTTTGCACATCTTTTGTGTCTTCAAAAAGAATTTTAGAATTAAGAAAGTTGTACCCCTGTCATTAATTTTCATTAACAAATGTTTGATTAAGCTACAACCTTAGAGAAACTGGTCTCTGTTGGAGCCTGTCACCAAGAGGCCTAATGTTCTTTCAACAAAGCCAAGAGCTAACAGAACAATTCTCATTATTAAAAAAAAAATATCTTCAAAACATGTACTGTTTCAGTTTAATGGTTGTGAATAGTAGTTTGTTATGGAATTTTAATGGTTCGATTATAACAGCCATTTCTAAAATGAATCACAGTTACTACCATTTAAGGTATGGCATAAATTGTAGACTGTAATTGCCTACAGACTTTTCTAAAACAATTATCCATCTACATCATATCCGTTGACATATTAAACTGGAGGAAGGGTTTTCACAAACTTAAAACAAAAGACAGAATGAAAGAGAAAGGCTGCTATAAGGATGAAGATCCCCCATTTACTCAAAATGAAATTTAAACTGAAATTAAAATGAAGGAGGAAACAAGTAATTTTTACCTTCAAACTCATCATCTTTCCCGTATCTCCTTTTGGGTTTGTGAATATATTAGTGTAGGAAGGGTGTTTAAAGTTGTTTAGGCTAATGGATTTTGAATATGTTTTTGGCTATGGAGCGCCATCAACAAATTACCTATAGTCTCAACAGAAAAGAGTATATTAGAAATGGATTTTGAGGGGATCCCTGGGTGGCTCAGCAGTCTGGCACCTGTCTTTTGCCCAGGGCATGATCATGGAGACCCGGGATCGAGTCCCACATTGGGCTCCCTGCATGGAGCCTGCTTCTCCCTCTGCTGTGTCTCTGCCTCTGTGTGTGTGTGTGTGTGTGTGTGTGTGTCTCATGAAAAAAATTAAAATAAAATAAAATAAAATAAAATAATAAAATAAAATAAAAGAAATGGATTTTGATCTGGTCGAATCAAGAGTGAGGGTTTCAGAGCTTTTATCCATCCATCTTCTTCCCTAATCTCTTGGGTTGGCTGTGCCCAAGTCACCAACGAACCACAGAGGCAAATCTAACACTCGATTCCACTCACTCAATGACACAATTAGAAAATATTAAAACCAGGAAATTAATAGGAATTCCCCAATATCTCAAACCTAATTGGTGGGGAATCCAGGAGAGGTTTCCTGGATTGTTGTACAGAGAATATCCCATTGTGCTGCCTATCCTTCAAGGCTCTCGGGATTTCCCCTGAGAAAATATTTCTCAATGTCCTCCTTAAACTGGCAGGTTCCTGCCTTTTAAGGGAATGGTTGGTGGCTCAATCGTGCTTTTGCCAAAGAAATGGATTGTAGATACACTTAAAGTCTACCAACAAGCACAATTCTAACTGGAAAATAATTTGAAGAAAAAAAAGATAAACACCTATTTTTCTTTTTACTAAAAAGATACAAAAGTCAAGGGAAATTAACATCTAAATTAGAAATGGCAAAATTCTTGGAAGAGCTATCACATGACTTTGTAAGCCAATACTTTATCAAGTTAATAATCTTCACTTAAGTAGCTCAAATTCTGATGTGGTCTATGCTAAAGAAAGAGCCTTTTTTTTATTTTTTCTTTTTGAAGTCTGATGTATCAAACGAATCCACCACCTGCTGTATGAGTCAGGGTTCTGCAGTGACATTGCTTTTACACACATCTTAGTTACCTCAAACAACAAATATTTACTGAGCAATCACAGGTTTGCAGCCCACCTATGCGGGGTGGAGCAGGGTGTTGGGGCTTGACCCTGCCACCTGAGTAGCCCACAGCTGGTGGTGAATAAAGGTGTCCTTAAGTAGCATGGATCCAGTGTCCATCTGTCTTTCTGAGATTCTGGAGCTTTGAGAGGAGTAGTAACCTGCTCTTTTAGCACATTTTTAATTACCTTCCTTCCCTTCTCTGTCTCATTTCTCAGCTCCCCTATCGAAGCTTCTTTACAAATCACCCCCTTGCACCCAAATCCTTGTTAAAGGCTCTGCTTTTAGCTAGGATGACAATATACCTCGGGCACTGCACACACACAAACACACACCCCCCCACACACACACCCTACACCTCTGTTATCATTTTAAGGACTATATTTTATACACTAAAAGTTTCTTTCTTAATCATCTGTGAAAACTTGATACGGTTTTCAGTCTTCCATCTTGCAGAATGTCTGTGATAAACACCGTGATCGTTTCTGTGAGCTCAACATCACCACAGCTCTCTGCAAGGTCTGTCTACACCACATGTGTTTTTCCAGAAACCTCTGTCCACCCTGGTACCCCTCATAGGGATCTGCACATGAGAGGCCTGTGCTGTCTGGAAGGTTGAAGGGAGGGAAGTGGCTATTCTCTGGATTTAGTTGTTCAGGCAGAGATGTAGGCAGTTAGGAACTTTTTTTTTTAAATAATAAATTTATTTTTTATTGGTGTTCAATTTGCCAACATACAGAATAACACCCAGTGCTCATCCTGTCAAGTACCCCCCTCAGTGCCCGTCACCCATTCACCCCCATCCCCCTCCCTCCCCCTTCCACCACCCCTAGTTCCTTTACCAGAGTTAGGAGTCTTTATGTTCTGTCTCCCTTTCTGATATTTCCTACCCATTTCTTCTCCCTTCCCTTCTATTCCCTTTCACTATTATTTATATTCCCCAAATGAATGAATCCGTTTCCATGCAAATCCTGGAGAACCACCCACTTCCCTCTAGTGTACTCATGGAATCTTTCAAGAGGATGAACAATGCAGGGGGTTTCTTAAAGCTCTCAAGAACTAGCTATTTTGATGCTGTCAGCTGAATGGACCGGTATCAGCTTCCCTGACCTCTGTCCCCACCTTGCATCAAGGAGGGCTTTAAATCTACTCCTCATACTGCGCATTATATCCTACCCTGGTTGGGATAAATAACACAGCTTCTGCTTTCTTAAATCATTCATTGAATAGCATTTTGAAATCTATGTCTTTTTTCTTGTCTTTCTATCTATCCCTATCACAACTTTCTTTTTTTAAGAAAATATTTTTATTTATTTATTCTTAAGAGACACAGAGAGAGAGGCAGAGACATAGGCAGGGAGCCTGATGCAGGACTTGATCTCAGGACTCTGGGATCAGGACCTGAGCCAAAGGCAGATGCTCAACCATGGAGCCACCCAGGTGCCTCATCCTCCCAACCACAACTTTATTATAGGAGAAAGCAATGAGTTAAATATGATGTGCTCTAAAATAATGTCAATAGATTTTCCTGATTTCTTTCACTGATCTTCTGGGCTTCCCTTAATATTTTCCATTTAAATCCTAATCTTTCTGACTGAGTGACAAATTTGTATTAGCAGTCCGATTATTCAATGGTCTCTGGTAGATGAAAAACAAGTTAGGGTCATAGCATATTCAAGGAAATTTTTCCCTATAATTATTAAACAATTTCCACTAAGAAACCAGCTCTTCTCCTGTTCTCTATTTCTCATAGGTAGCATTCCTAAGTCTCATGCCATTCAGATGTGCCTATCTACAATGCCCACCTTATTATATTGTCCTTGACATCAAGAATCAATCTCTCTCTCTCTGTCTTTGTCTCTCTCTCTCCTTCCCTCCCTTCTTCTCCTTCTCTTTTTCTCCCTCTCTCTCCTTTTTCTCCCTCTATTACATAAAAAAAAAAAAAACATCAACTAGTGAAAGAGAAATTGAAAACAAATTTGAAGGGGTGCCTGGATGGCTCAGTCAGTTAAGTGCCTGCCTTCAGCTCAGGTCATGATCCTGGGGTCCTGAGATCAAGCCCCACATCCATAGAGAGCCTGGGTCTTCCTCTGCTGCTCCCCCTGCTTGTGCACTCTCTTTTTCTCCCTCTCTCAAATAAATAAAACCTTTAAAAAAACAAAATACAAAAGCAAATTTGAAAAAGAACTCCTACTCATATGCCTTTTGTTTCCTTGCCTATGTGTTGGATTTGTTTTTGGTTTTTGTTTTAGAAAGGAGGAAGAAGAGGAAGAGGATGAGGATTATCCAAAACTTTCCCAGCCAGAGGCCTTTTCAAATGCTGGAATGTTTTTTTGTTTTGTTTTGTTCCTTTTTTTTTTTTTTTTTTTTTAGATAGTGAAACTAATTGCAGCTGGAGTGAAGACTGATGCCTCCACAGCATGTCCTGACTTCTGACCACTAGTTCCCTAGATAAAGAGGTTATTTTTGGGACTGGCACTCTGTAGCTGGCAGGGTCTCTGTCTGGTGCTCCAGGAGGCTCCCCCACATGACACTCCCTAAGATACAGTCAATCTTTCCTGACCAGAGAATTTAGGATTCCAGGGTGACAGCTTCCCAAGTGGAAGGCTTTCTCTCTTTTAGTACCTGCTTCTACGTTTACTCTCAACCCTAAGATTAGGAAATGTTTCTAGAATTTTTCATCGTTTCCATTTGCTTTCTACCAATTTCAGTATATTCCTCTTAAGAAAAATTATGATTCAAGCTTTGCACCCTGTTCCCTCCTTTTTTTTCCTTCCTGGATAGATCTACACTATTTCTGGATGTTTTGTTTTATGTGATGGTCATTTCCTGGGTCTCCCAAGTGATGAAAGTTTGCTTATTTTTTAAGATTTTTATTTGCTTGTGGGGCACCTGGGTGGCTCAGTGGTTGAGCATCTGCCTTTGGCTCAGGTCGTGATCCTGAGGTTCAGGGATTGAGTTCTGCATCAGACTCCTTGCAAGGAGCCTGCTTCTTTCTCTGCCTATGTCTCTGTCTCTCTCTGTGTTTGTCATGGATAAATAAATAAAATCTTTAAAAAAAAGATTTTTATTTGCTTGCCCGGCAGAGGAAACCAAAGACATTTTTTGCTTTTTTTTTTTTTTCCCTATAACTACTCTTATGTCTTATTTGCCTAATTAGTTTTTCAGTACACTACAGCAAAGGTTGAGGGCTGGATAGAAATGAGGAGGTGGGAAGAAAGAAATGGGATGTCAGGATTTCTAGCAGCCACCATCAGGAATTTGATGGTCCTTAAAACAGATCTGGCCCTCACATACAACATTCTCCAGAAAGTCCACGGAGACCAACAAAGGTACCAGCCTACACCTCAGGAATGTTCCAGAGGTTCTCTTCCACTAGCCTGTTCAACATACTGTTCCAAGCTATCACCTTCCTAGCTCATCAGTCAGCTTTCTGTGACTTCTCCTGATATTTTTGTGACTTGTGATCCTCTTCCCTTCTGCTCTTCCTGTCAACTGCTGCCAGCTACAAGGAGGGAAGCTAAGCTGATCAGTGCATCCCAATCTGAAATGTCAGGCCAGCTGTCCCTGGAAGCAATGCTGATAGAAGAGTTAAGCCTCTCACCGCGGGACAAGCCAGGGTTCCACCTTCAGTGCACAACCCTGGCATCTCAGCTGGCAGAGGCAAGGACAGCAGTGGCCTGTACCAGGCACCACCAACCCCAGGATGCCTGCAGCAGGTGTTACTTTCCAAATAGATTCCCCGGGGACTCTGCCCCCTTCTGGCTGCATGCTGTAGGCCGGGAAATCTGAGTGAACAGAATGTTCTCATGACTGATCACGAGGAGATTGTGTGATGGGATATCACCCTCTTTTGCCACTAAGGAAACAAATTTCCTGACCTCCCGTAGCAAGGTGCAGTGAACAAAAATAATTTCCAATTTGGAGATGATTTAATCTGCCCTCAAGCTTGGTTACATGCATCATCTTATGGAGGAAAACAGGGCAGAGGTGGACGTAAATCCAGGAGATGTGGAGAACAATGCTTCCTAAACCATCACCGGTGCTCTTGCCTCTGACGGACAAGTTCTCCAACCACTGGTTGCATCCTTGTCAGTTCTCCCTCAGAGGAGGATTCTCTGTTCAAATCCAGAAGCCTTCCTCCTCTCTTTCCTTTTCCTATGCTTCTCAACACTTCCTGAGGCTTATAATAATTTTGTGTATTTTCTTGACAGTTTGGCCATGGCCTTTATGCTCTGAAAAGATTCATGCTTCCTGAGAACTGGGGCCATGTGTGTGTCTCTTACTCGTGACTTCATCCCTAGGCTGTAGACTGTTATACTTCATAAGCAACAGGTGATACTTAGGACTTCCTGATTGAATAAGGGTATGTGTCCCCAACCACTTCTTATTCCCTTTTCTCAAATCCCCTGCATTTCAGCAACTGTTTCTGATGTAAATTGCTACCCTACCACTTGCTTCCCCTGCCTGGCCTATTCTCTGCCAAACCCTCTACCTAAGGCTCCTTTAAGGAGCAACCAAATCCTGGGCTGAATGTCGTTGTCCTTGCAGATCTTCTCCATGTCTAAGCATGACACCCTCTCCTGAAAGCTGGCACTCATCCTGTTTAAAATGCAGTTACTTCCCACCTACGGATCCTCTCCCCCTAGCATGGTCAAGCTCTATTGGTTCTTTATGGCTTCCCCTGTTACCATGGAGATAGATGGGTTTAGCTATTACTGTCTAGGGTCCAGGAATATACAAATGGAAGAGGTGGGAATTAACTTAGACATCTTTGTACAATTAGCATCTAATGAATCCATCCTCAGAATAGATTGGCTACAACCCCATTAGTCCAAAGTCATGGCTGTGCATACTTTGTATAATAAGATGTTGAATGACAACGCACAGCAGGGGATCCAAAAAGGGCTTTGAGGGAGAAAATGTTTACTGAATAAACAGTCTGGTCACCAGGGAGAGAATGACTCATTTGTGCTTCCTGTTTTAATGTATGAAAATGTTTTTCCTCTTGAAAGGGGCTGCATTAAGGAGTTAGGAGGCATTTTGCCAGACTCATTTGTGCGGCGGATTAGGATCTGGATAAAATGATAGAATTTCACGTCAAGCATAAAGGGGGGGCATTGGATGATACAGACAGCTTCTCTGCACTTCCGTGATCATGTTACAAGACTCAGTTTTTACTCCAGTAGGACAGAGTCCATAAAAGTCTTCCCTTTTACAAAAGAGGCTCAGAGAGGACAAGGGTAGACCAAGATCACAGAGCTAGCAAGTGGTGGAGCAAACCTAACTCTTGGGTGTCCTGACTCCTGATGCTTCTCACTGGTGCAGGGAGAGGATAGTTCTCTCCATTTCATATACCCACACAGCCTCTCGCACACCGACAACTAACTACACATCATGACAGGAGAGCCACCCTCTTGAATGAAGATGAAAGAAAAAGTACAGGACCCTCCAGCACAAAATGGGAATTATAACAAAGCCTATGGCCAGAAAACAATATCAGATCAGGTCACTCTGTCTCCTCATTAATTAGAAAAAATTAAAAATACTGTTTTTCATGCTTTCTCTGTTATTTCCCCAAATTGTCATCCATTTGCGAGACTTTTGATTCAAAAGGTGGTGCTTATTCAATTAAATCATATTGCTTTGGACAGAACTTGTGTCACCCTAATGGGGCATGATGGGAACCTTTTTTTAAGATTTTAATTATTTATTCATGAAAGACGCAGAGAGAGAGAGAGAGAGAGAGAGGCAGAAACATAGGCAGAGGGAGAAGCAGGCTCCACACCAGAAGCCCAGTGTGGGACTTGATCCCAGCACTTGGGGATCATGCCCTGAGCCAAAGGCAGACGCTCAACCACTGAGCCACCCAGGCATCCCAGAGTGGTAGGAACCTTTTATATCCTATGTCTCCATGTCATGGCCCTCCTTCTGACCCATTCAGCGTGGCACTAACCAGCATGTCAGGTACACCATTGCCAATTTTGCTCTGACTACTTAACAGTGTGCAGCACGAGGAAATAGGAAGGGCTGTCAGCCCTGGAGGGTCACTCACCAATTGAGCATGGGATCCAATCGTGTCTTCCACCACACCTCATATAGGTCCTTTGGAGGTGTATTCTAAGCAATTTCTTACAGAGACCAAGCAAAATTTAGTATGAGTAGCCTTCACTGGTTATCAGCTCAATTCTTCACCCTTGGCTTGACTTTCCTTGCAATTGTTTCATTATTTTCAGATCACCCACTTTTATTCCATGAAATTACTTTCTAAAATAAACTAGCTGTATGCATGTGTTTGCATACACTCTGTCTTGGGAGAAGCTAAAACACAGGCTATTTCTTGTGTAATTAGT
The DNA here is from genome assembly GCF_048418805.1 of Vulpes vulpes. Taxonomy (NCBI): domain Eukaryota; kingdom Metazoa; phylum Chordata; class Mammalia; order Carnivora; family Canidae; genus Vulpes; species Vulpes vulpes. The sequence continues at coordinate 4,039,598 of NC_132792.1, read as the reverse complement.
GGATGTATTAGTCAGGGTTCTCCAGAGAAACAGAATCAATACAAGATAGATAGATGATAGATAGATGATAGATAGATAGATAGATAGGATAGAGATTGATAGAGTGATAGATACATACAGAGATGTAGATTATCTGTAGGTAGATTCAGAGATGCAGAGATAAATATAGAGATAGAAAGATAAACACAGATTAGATAGATATAGATAAATATGTATATATATGAGTATTCATCTATATCTCTATAGATATTTTACTATTCTAGATTTAATTTCTAATTTACATTCAGGACTACCCATCCACTGCTGGAATTTAGAGCTCTGGCTCAAGCAACAGCCAGATCTCTGGGATTTGCTGTACCTGCTCTATTTTCTAGGAGTGCCAGAGAAATTCCATAGCCGTGAAAGGTTCTTCGCTATTTTGTTTCATGACATATTTAAATAAGAAAATCCTTCTCAAAGTGTTACCTCTTTCCTTCTCTCTCTCTCTCTCTCTCTTTATCGATCTATCAAGAGACACATAAGAAGGCTCATGTGTTTATGGAAGCTGAGAAGTCCCAATATCTACAGTCCACAAGTAGAGACCCAAGAGAGCCCAAAGGACAAGAGAGTCCATTCATGCTATAGTTCCAGCGTGAATCTAAAGGCCTAAGAAGCAAGAAAGCCAGTGGTGTAACCTCAAGTCTGAATCTGAGTCCAAAGGAGGAGAAGATTGATGCCCTTCACTCAAAGAAGGAGTTCCCCCAGCCTTCTTATTCAGCCTTTTTGTCTCCAACTGATTGGGTGATGCCCACCACAGTAGATAGGACCTCCTGCTTTACTCACTCTCTTGATTCAAATGTTAATCTCATGTCAAAACATCATCATAGACACCCTCATAATAAAGTCTGAACAAAGTCTGATCAAAGTCTGGAGACTCTGTGTCCTAGTCAAATGGACACCGAAAATCAGCCATCACAGTGGCTAAAATACTGTGCTAAATGTAAAATCAAAATGAATCAAGAACATACTACATTCCAGAAAGTTTATGTACATTATATTATGAATCTTCCAAGCAATACCAGCAGACAGTTGTTTTTATTTTATTTTATAAAGACTTATAGATTAAATAAAATATACAAATTCACACAGCTAGTAAATGAGACTGATGGACTCAAACCTAGATCAATATAACCCACATAAAACACTGCCTTTCCAACAAGGTCACAAGGTATGTCCCAGGTATTAAAATTCTTTGATTTATCTGTTCTTTCAGAACCTAATCATCTTAGGATGTTACCTAAGTCCATTAGGATTCAGACACTAATAATTCATCCTTATTTCTTTCCATTGTTCCTCACAGATTCAGGTGCCACAGAATACTCAAGCACACGTGAACACACACACCCATGTTTGAAGACACTTTACACTAGTGAAAATCCTTGAAGTTCCCCTAAGTATGCTGTTTTGGGGGTCACTTTCAAAAGCACTTTACAAATGCTTCCCCAGTGAGAAAGCTACTGCTAAGTCCCTCCTCCTTCAGGTGCTGTTTTACCACCACTACCTGACAAAAACTATGGATATTTAATGTGTAATGTGTATGCATGAATTTACATCCCCCTCTCTTTCTATTTCTTAACCTCCATCTATATCCTCACCCATACCCATACCCATACCAACAATCTAGTTAACCTGAATATAGGAAAAACGACTTGTATTTTCAGGTGCTTCAGTATGAAGTGACATGGGGTTTTGTTTTGTTTTGTATTGTTTGAAGATTCCTTCAAGTTTGGGAAGCCTTGAAGGCTGAGAAGTCATATACTGGGTATAGAAAGGGAAACAGGAGTCAGATCTTAAATGATTAGAGGAGAATGTTCCAGGGAAAATGATTAACAAAATTCACTCTATGAGGGCAATAGTGGAAGTACAAAACAGCTGAATCTTAGTGAATAAACAGGAACTGTGGGAAGAAAATATGGAAAGACACACTGGTCCAGACTGAGAAGAAGGCCACTTCAATTATTTACGCCCTATTCTTGATATGGGTCTGCAGGTGACTTTCGATTGGAGTGAGAGCATAAAAGACTCAAATCCATACTTTATAAGTCTCTGTAACCAGACAGGGTGATTTTACATCAAACAATCTTTTTTTACTACTAATTTCTCATTCATCTGTCCATTTGGCAAGTCTTGGGGCCTCTTTTATATGCAAAGCAAAGTCAAACACCTCTCAGATATTTGCAGCACAATGGAAGATGGAAGTGTGACCAGAGCATCAGGCCCCACCCATCACTGGAAAGGCACCATGGTCTCTGCTGAGTGCAGTTGAAAAATTGCCCTTTGGAGTCCACCAGACTGAAGGGTGAGTCCTGGCAGGACTTCATTTCCTGAAGTTGTTTCCTTCTGTTGAATAAAGGTCATAGCAGGTATGTCATAAGCTCTGGGAAGGTTACCACAAGATAGGTACAAATTAGATGCTCAGAACCATTAGCTCCTCTTTGCCCCCTCCTTCTCTTCTAGGTCTGAGTAATAGAGAACAAAACGATGTCACCTCCAGGATTTACACAGTGGAAGACTGTATCTCCATCTGACTGCAGACCGAAGCACACAATTGCCTAACAGACACATTCATCTTGGTGCTTCTCAGCATACTCAGATTCAATATGCCCCAAACTGCCAAAGTGTACTCCGTCCTCATGTCTCCTGCTCTGTCCACACCAGCAGTATTTACTCAGACACTCCAGCAAAATGTCTGAGCTCCACTGAGATCCTTCCTCAAGACCCTCCATCCTTTTTTAAAAAAATATTTTATTTATTCATGATAGACACAGGGAGGGGGGGTGGGCAGAGACACAGGCAGAGGGAGAAGCAGGCTCCATGCAGGGAGCTGGATGCAGGACTTGGTCCTGGGTCTCCAGGATCACGCCCCAGGCCAAAGGCATGAGCTAAACCACTGAGCCACCCAGGGATCCCCAACACCCTCCATCCTAAAGTGGCATTCTCACTCACACCCCTGCTCTGAGGTGTGTTCTTTCCCTTCATGACCAGACCCTGGCTTCCAGGTGCCTCCCACTTCAAACACATAGAGTAGGGTAACACAGGGCATGTGCATCAGATGTGTGTTAAATAAACAAACCTATGGTTTCATGGCTTGGTATGGAGAGCACTGGTAGGTTAACCACAAAGGAAATAAATTCTGGTTTGTTGCTAGCCTCTGAAGAGGGAGAGACAGATAAATAGAGATACATTCAGGAAGAAAAGGAGGGGGCAGGGGGAGCTAAAGAAACCATTTATTTCACTCAAGGGTGATGTTTACAACAGGAATCATAAAATAGGTAATGCTCCTCTACCTCTCCAGTGAATGATTTGAACAGAGCTAACTGCAAAGAGAGTGTTTCTTCTCCCAGTTGGGCTTGTGTAGAGATTTTAATGAATTCTTTAATTTCAATAATTCAACCTTAAAGCAGATCTATTCACTTTTCCCTTAACAGCGCAATTAGTGCCCAGGAAGTGTATTCCCATGGATGTTACTAACATTTTTAATGTACTAAAACTGGAGAACAGAAGTGAGCAATTTGGAATGCACCACTATGCCACAGAACTTCTTGGGTGCATTTGTTTTTCAGGATGGATAAGGACAAATTTTTTTAATTTACAAAATGAGGGCAGCCCAGGTGGCTCAGTGGTTTAGCACCACCTTCAGTCCGGGGCCTGATCCTGGAGACCTGGGATCAAGTCCCATGTTGAGCTCCCTACATGGAGCCTGCTTCTCCCTCTGCCTGTGTCTCTGCCTCTCTTTCTCTCTGTGTCTCTCATGAATAAATAAATAAAATCTTTAAAAAAATTTTTAAAAATTACAAAATGATTTTATCGAGGTGTGATTGACACACAAGAAACTGTATGTATTTAATATATATGACTTGATGGCTTTGGAGATAACTATACATCCACCAAACCATCACCACAATAAACCTATCTGTCCCCTCCAGAAGAGTTCTTCCACCTTTTTTATTGATTATTATTATTTTGTGTGAGAAAGTCACTTAACATGAGATCTACCCTCTTAGTACATTTTTAAGTATACAATAGGATGTCATTAATTATAGGCAGGGTGTTGTACGATAGATCTCAAGCACTTATTCATTTGTTTGACTGCAACTTTGTACCCTTTGACCAATATCTCCCTGTTTCCCCTTCCAGCTCCCACAGCCCCTGGCAACTATCATTCTATTCTCTGCTTCTATGAATTTGGCTATGTTAAATTCCTCATATAAATGATATCATGTAGTATTTGCCCTTCTGTTTGGCTAATTTGGCTTAGCGTAATGTCTCCCGGGTTCATCCATGTTGTCACAAATGGCTGGATTTCTTTCTCTGTAAGGTTGACTAATATTCCACTGTGTGTATATACCATATTTTTTAATCTATTTGTTCTTTGATGGACATTTGTTTTTTCCATATATCTCTCCTCTTATACTTAACAAGTCCAAGACTGAAGTCTTAAGATGATTCTATCTTCAAACCTGGTCTTCACTTGACCTCTTATCTTCTATCTGTGTTGGCCCATATGATCAAACTATTAAACTGGAGAGCATTTTTGACACTCCTGTTTTATACCCCATGTACAATCTTTACTTTAGTGTGCTGATTCTACCTCCCAAACATGTCTTGGATTTGCCCACTTACTTCCGTCTTTCCTTCCACTTCACTCGGTCTAAGTCACGATCATATCTTACCATTGGTACTGAAATACTCTACTCTTTTTCCTCTACCCCCCTGCTTTCACTCCATTGCATCAATTCTAGGCACAGCAGCTTAAATATTCTTTTGAAATATCACTCCTTTTAGATCCTCTGCCTCAATTCCTTTAGAGTATACACAAACCCGTTTGCACCTGAATTCCAAATCCTTATGTCACCCATATGGCCCACATACCCCGTGCATTGACAACTTTTCTAATCACCTATTCTCTAGCTTTCTCACTGTGAGTCAGGAATAGGAGCTTCTTTCCCCACTGATGTCTTTACCAATTCAATGCATGCTGGTCTTCCTGATACCTGATAACTTCCTTGCTGACTCTGTATGGCTAGCCTTTCTTCTCTATCCTATCTCAGCCTATATATCATTTCCTCCAAGAATTCAGCCACAACCACCATATACAGGCAGGTATTTAGCAACAGGAACAATCTCCCCCACTTGTTTCCTTCATACTTAATTTTCCCTTGCTGTCCCTTGTCCTCAGTACATTGCAGGCTCCATCATAGCAGTAAGTATGTGTGTTTCATGTACTAATATGTATGACTTACAGAGTCTCTTCCATGTGGTGGGCACTCAGCATATTTCTCAGGAACTGCTCACTGAATGAATGAATAAGTATCTTCCATTAGTTTTGAAAGCTTCCTGCTCTTAAAAAATTAAAGCCTTTATTCAATAAAAGTTTATTTCATGCTTATGATGTAGTTCAATGTAAGTATTCCAGGTCAAGAGATTGTCCTGAGAGACTCCTTTAGCAGAGACTCAGTATTCTTTATCTTGTGGGTCCTACAACCTCCACATTCCTAGAGTCCTATCCATGCAGCTATGTATGGGGAAAGACAGCAGAGGTCAATGCAGGAGGGCTTTATGGGGCAGACCTAGAAATGTGTCTCTACTGCCCACATTCCTCTGAACACTCTTATCACATGACCTTATCACACGTCCTTGCCTAACTGCAAGGGATGTTGGGAAATATAGTTGAGCTCTCTGCCTCTGATATAGGGAAATGACTTGGTGACCATCTGTCCATCTTTGACAAAGAATCTTAATCTCAGGGATATGAAGCCCTGTATTGCACTTCGAGTTTTGCTACAACTGCTGAGCTACATTTAATCAATACTATGTGAATTCATGGTATAAAGTGAAATAGTATTTGATATTTCCAATAATGTATTTGAAAAAGAGGCTGTGGTACCTGGGTGGCTCAGTCAGTTAAATGTCTGACTTGATATCAGCTCAGATCTTAATCTCAAGGTGGTGAGTTCAAGTCTTGCATTGGGGTGCATACTGAGCATGGAACCTACTTGAACAAACAAGCAAACCATGACAAATAAATAAATAGCAATTTTAAAAATTAAAAAATTTAAAAAGGAAATGAGTGCTTGCTTTGGCAGCACAGATACTAAAAATGGAAAGATACACAGAAGATTAACAAGATTAACATGGCTCCTGTGTTAGGATAACACATAAATTTATGAAGTGTTCCACATTTTTTTAAATAATAAAAAATAATAATACAAATCAATAAATTTAGAAAGGGGGTGAAGGGTGAGTCATGCATGTCTAATCACCTGGATAACAGAAAAAAGAAGTTTCCGTTTACACCTTCCATTTCATTCTACAAAACACACAGTAAATGAGCAGAATCCCACCATTCTTGTGTTCCCAACTTTGATCTGGGTAATTTCCTGACTGTCAATTATGTAAGTCTGCAAATGCAAAGTCTCTTACATACAAAGAATTCTGGTAATAACTTGAGATAATATCTCACAGTAAAAAGTCTTGACATCTAAAGGGGCAGTGGACAAGTGATTCATTTTTATTCTTTCTGTCAAGGACAATGACTCTGACTACCATGATAATAATTAAGACTCCCCGTTAAATTCAGAGCCAATAGGAGTTATTAAAGGCCACAAGACAAGGGAAGACAATGAAAGAGTGCATACATGGAGCTCGGAGTGCATCCTCAGCAGAAGAGGTATGGGAGTGGCATATTAAGGAAACAGAATAAAAAGTATTAATACCATGCTGGGGAAGATATTTGTGCTGTAAGTGAATTGGAGAAAATGTACTCAGCCTTTGGAATGTCCCTCAAATTTGTGAAGGGCCAGACTGGATGGGAGCTGAAGCCCCTGTGCACTTTGATCATAATGCATAAGTGAGGCCTGGTGGACCAGCCTGTTCTTCAGGGTCTTCTAATGGTTCAGAGTATTCTGGAAGGAAGTCAACACAGTGGTGAGATTGGGGGCCTGACCTCCGTGAACACGGGAGGACAAAACCACTAATGTCCTCAACAATGCCCATTCAGCATTACCATGAAGCAGTGTTCTGTGTTCACCTGGACTGGGTTCAGGCCAAGACTGTGGTGAGGGCGCCAGAGCCCAGGATCCAAACCCAGCCCAGGCAAGCAGGTGCAAGAACATGGTTGTAAGATAAAATATAAAACACCAGGAAAATCTGAATTCCAGGTAAACAATAATTTTCATTTTTTAGTGTTCCTAATATTTCGTGGAGCATACTTATACTAAAACACAAGCAAATAAAAACACGGTATGTATGTTTATATACATGTGAGATGCATATATACATGCATATTGTGTGTATTATATTATTGTGTAAATGTGTTCTTGTTCATCTGAAATGCAGATTTGGGAGGTGATTGTATTTGCTGGATCTGCTAACTCTCAACTAGAAGATACAGAGGACAAGAATTGAATCATGTCCTTAGAGAGGCCTTCTTCAGGTTAGAAAAGCCAGACATGTTAGCAACACACAGAGCCTCACAAGGCTCTGAGCACTGAGACCTAGCAGGCATTCACTGACTTTTACCAGCCCCCACAGGTCATGGAAGCACATCCAGGTGTTCAGGTCACAGGAACCACTCAGATAGGAGTATTGCCCTTGTTCAGATCCTGCTCTGAGCATGTTGCTTCACCAACAGTTACTGTCAGTGGCCAAAGCCCTCCCCACCCAGAAAAGAGCCCCCAAACCCTCCCCATTGGTAGCAGCCAAGGAATAAAAGACAGAGAAGTTTAAAAGAAGGAATCCATTTTATTTGGTGTGGAACAGTTAGCTATTTCTTACACGGAGTAAAAGTTTCTCTTTCAAATTAAAAATATCGCTTCTATAAGACTATCTTGGTAGCTCTAATGATAGAGGTTGTGACCCATTGGAGCTCCACATGCATCCGTGAAAAGTAATTCTTCACAGACACTGTGGAGTTTCACAGCTGCCTTTGGGGTATGATGTGGCCCCTTTCATAAATAGTCTATTACAGACTTTCTCTGAGAGCTGAATTATAGGGATGTCATTACTAAACTCACAAAATGTGTGGTGGCAGAAATTAACCCAAGGGCTTTAAATTGCATCCATTTCTTGATGGATCACTAGTATTTCTATTTTTTGGACTTCTTATTGGAATTTTAAACTAGTCCCCTTTTTGGTCTTTCCCATAGTCTCATGTTAGCCACTCTTCTCCGAGTGTGACTTCCTTACAGTAAAGTTATCGGGGTAAGACCCATTAACAACTAATGGACTGAAGTGATCGGACTCCCGGGTGTTTGATGAGATATACAACAGTAGAATAGAAAAGCAAAGACTGGAGAAAGAGTGAATTGGCTTTGGTGTGCAGCGATGCAGTAGGGCAAGGCCCTGCATAGTGGCTGCTGGTCCCAAGACTAACCGTGGAGAGAATTTGGAGAACATGAGCCCACAGGGGACATATGGAGACTTACTAGTGTGGGGCTTTATACGCGGTCAGTGCCGTCAGACAAAATAGTACAAGGATCAACCAAGATTACAAACAACTGGAATCTGTTCAGATATGGTCTGCATATGTATCTGTATATAATACAAAATGTATAGTGGGGTCTATCTCAATTTCTATATATTGATTGACAGACTTATTGTGGCAGCTCTGTCAATGCCCAATTGTTATATGTTTAGCAAATACCATCCTGATCTCTGATGGCATCCTATTGTAAACATCTACCACCTTCCACATGGGGCTTTCTCTCACTGCGTACCAGTGACCTGGTGGTGCCAGAGGGGCAGCTCCCAGGACAGCCCTCAGCCAGTCCTACCAGGCTTTGGATGATTTTGAGGCTTTAAACTTTTTTTTAAATTAAGTATAATTAACATATAGTGGTTATATTAGTTTCACGTATACAATAAAATAATTCAACACTTTCATACATTTCTTAGCGCTCATCATTATAAGTATAGTCTTAATCCCCTTTATCTATTTCCCCCATTTCTCACCACCACCTACCTCCCCTCTGGTAACTGTGAGTTTGTACTCTATAGTTAAGAGTCTGATCTTTTTGTTTGTCTGTTTTTATTTGTTCATTTTCTTTGTTTCTTAAATTCCATGTATAAGTGAAATCATATGGTATTTGTCTTTGCGTTATACCCGTTAGGTACATCTACTGTTGTCGCAAATGACAAGATTGCGTTCTTTTTTTATGGCTGAGTAATATCTGTGTGTGTGTGTGTGTGTGTGTGTGTGTGTGTGTACGAACCACATCTTCCTTATCTACTCATGTATGGATGGACTGTGGGTTTGAAGTATCTTTTATGCTGCCTCCCACAGATTCCAATAGGACTGGCTTGGCCACCCACACAGAGCCCCTGTTCATTAGCACCTCCACTGGCTTTCTCCTCTACTTGCTATCACTTCTTTCTTTTCTTAACAATGTTTCTAGGATCACCTTCCAAATAAATGACCTATCTCAAATCCTTGTTCCAGGAATTGCTTTTGAGAATTCAAACAAAGCCAAAAAACCCAGCTATTGTCTATCGGTCTCTTCTCTAGATTACCTGTAAAGTGGTCAAAACCTTAAGTGTTAAAAAAACGACAACAACAAAAAAAAACCTTCAGTGTTAACATGCCTTAAGGTATAGTATCTTCATTTGTGTCCATTTTATCCCATCACTTTAACTTTCAATTTTATAGAAGAGGCAGTTGACACTTAACCACGCTTGAGAGCCCAGATGTACAATGCCTACTACATTTGTATATATCCACTGAAATTAGGATAGCCAGGTATGACAAATAAAAATATATACCACCCAGTTTAATTTAAATTTCATGTAAACAATTATTTTCTATTGGTAGAAGTATTTCTCATTCAGTATGTATTTGAAAAATACTTATTCAGGGATCCCTGGGTGGCGCAGCGGTTTGGCGCCTGCCTTTGGCCCAGGGCGCGATCCTAGAGACCCAGGATCGAATCCCACGTCAGGCTCCCGGTGCATGGAGCCTGCTTCTCCCTCTGCCTGTGTCTCTGCCTCTCTCTCTCTCTCTGTGACTATCATAAATAAATAAAAATTTAAAAAAAAGAAAAATACTTATTCAAATATATTCTTCAAATATGTGTTCATCTCAAATTCAAATTTTATGGGGTGTCTTGTATTTTATCTGACCATGTGAATATTAGACTCAACAGCCTCAAAAATTCTTTCTTATCACCCAAATAGTCTTTCTACCTCTTTAGACTTGTTCAATTTCTCACCATCAGCTCAGGTTCCCAGTCTGGAAGCTGAGGTTACCTGCCTTATTTGATCTGGGTTCCCATGTAAGGGAAACATCCTTCCTTACCAGCTGTTCACCCAACCCAGGCCCCAGGATTTTGCATACAGAAGGTAAAGCCAGCACAACCCACTGATTATTCACCAGGGTTTTGGCTTCACCCTAAAAAGCACTCCTACCTCTTGAGCTAGACTAGATCACCCTACAGCTGGTCCAGTGAGTGTGAAGTCTAAAACTCCATTTTTCAAGCCTCTTTTACCTAGATCTACCCTATTTCCTGCTTGATGCTTTAAGGAATAGGACCAACATTGCTTCTTTCCAAGCCAGAGAGTCTAGGTCCACCTGTGGCTCCTACACTCTGAGAAAATGCAAATTTATTCAGAAGAGAGAATCACCATGAAAGAGAGCCATATGAAAAAGCAACCTTAAAATATTTTTTCTTACTCTTGACAGCCATCACTGAATGTGGACTGATTGGATATCCAAGCACTTCATTTTGATGGGAGACAGAATTTCTACTTTTCAAAAAAAGATTTATTTTTGTTTTTATTTATGAGAGAGAGAGAGAGAGAGAGAGAGAGAGAGCATGAGGCAGGGAGGGGCAGAGGCAGAGGAAGGAGCAGCCTCCCCACCAAGCAAGGAGCCTGATGTGGGGCTGGATCCCAGGACCCTGAGATCATGACCTGAGTTGAAGGCAGACACTTAACTGACTGAGCCACCCAGGCACCCCAGAATTGCTACTTTTTGATCATGGAAGGAAGTCATTGAAGGAGAGAAAATCAATAAGTTTTCTTTCTCAGGGACTGAAGTGAAATTTCATGAAACTTCACCTCCAAACTCACTGAAATTTTATTCTTACCTGTAAGGGCCGTAAGTTTTATTACTCTACCACACAGGGAAGCTAGCAGAGCCAGGGGGATGAATACAGGTTTGCTCAAGGAGTTGCGCAGCTCTGGGCCATTGGCCATCTGGACAATGTCCAGAGGAGGGCAACCAGCATGTTGAACAAACTAGAAACAGTGTGAAATGATGGGCCTGGGGACATGTCACTAGGAGAAGAGAGGGCACAGGGGAGACACCAGAGCTGCAGACAGATATCTGAGGGAATGCTGTGTGGGTGCATATATACATACACATATATTTTTTTCTTTTTAGAAGTCATTTAATCTTTGCAGTGATTTAAAGGGGTTGGCACATTAGCACTACCCTTGGAAGATGCTAGGCCGAGCTGGAGGGAAGTCAGTTGGTTAGCATGGTCATACAGCTAGAGAGAGGATGGGGATTGGATGCAGCTGGAACCTATGCTTTCGGCTGCTGTGCACACCGGCTCTCTGAGCGTCTACCGAGTGTGGGCTGGGTTCTTCCCGGGAAACGAAGGACACAAGGCTTAATGTATTCTGACGTGAAAGACACTGAGCTGTGACAAGACATGCCGTGGCTCACCCTCTCCCCGTCATTCACGGCAGAGCTCATAGACATTTAGCTCCATCCAAAGTAGCTCTCTTACAAAATATGAAAGAATCCAGCAAAATACTCTGACCCGGTCTGTCCCTTCCATCCAATTTCAGAGAGTAGGAACACAGTTTAAAGCCTCAGGGTATTTTTCTGTTTGTTTTGGAGTCAGCTCTGTCTGCTGTGGGATCAGATCCTGGCTCTGCCACTTATTAGCCTTTTAACAGGGAGCCAATCACTTTTCTCTGGTTTGGAAAGTTCCACAGGAGGAAGATGGGGATTCTGTTGGATGTTTATGGTGTTAAGAGGATTACCTGTGTTCACATCACAAAGCACTGGAAATGGCACCTGATACAAAAAACACCATATATATGTTTTGTTTCATTATCTCATGTGAGGCTGACCTGTAGGCTCCTCTTCTCTGCATCTTCTTCTCTGCACCTCACCACTCATCAAATGCCACTTACCTCTTTCTTTAAATCAAAGGCGGGGAGCCTGTCATGGGGGGGGGCTGTGACTTGCCCAGCTAACAGGATTAGTTAAGGGTGATGCCCAGAGTTCCTGTAGGTTTCTTACAAAAAACTCTGGTATTCTCTTAACCATGCAGGGAAGTCTCTTGGAGCTCCTGAATATACTGTCTCAAGGATATTTAGATAAACCATAATTCATTACAGGCAGGATGGCTGGTGTGTATCTTATTAAATACCAGCTCACGCATGGTCAATAGCCACATTGCTTGACGCAGTTTGCCAATTCTCAGTTTGACTCCTTCCCCACAGCCAGGTTAATATCTGTTGCAGAGTCCTGCATAGGCAACCACAACCAAGTGGCCTCTGATGTGTGTCCATGAAAGAAGCGATTGCTGTCCAGCTGGCAGCAACGAAAGGTACGTCCGCCATGTGTCAGCTGCATGACACCGGACAAGTCACTCAACCCCTGTAAACATTAGTTTTCTCAACTATGAAAGTGAGGTGACTGCTGCCCCTCCCAGAGGCTTTCGGGGCTCTAAGATCTGGTAACAACTGTTGAAAAAAAAAATATGGTGGATCTCATGCAAAGATTTTCACTCATTAAACAAGCAAGTTTTGGTACACATTTACATGATCTCTACCCTTCGGAAGTACAAAAACTAGTTGAAGATTCTGACAGATAATTGAAAAATGAAAAATCTGTGTGAAATGTGCTTTGATATAGTAGCTAAGAATCTTGTTCTGTTTTTCCCTTGAAGGCTCAACTCAACTATTACCATGACCTACCATACACCTTCGTGATTGTTTCAAGAAAAAATAAGGGTTTGGGGCGCCTGGGTGGCTCAGTCAATTGAAGGACCAAGTCTTGGTCATACTCTTGGAGTCATGGGATCAAACCCAGCATCAAGCTCTGCACTCATCAAGGAGTCTGCTTGACAGTTCCTCTCTCCCTCTGCCCTTCCCATTCATGCTTTCTCTTTCCTTCTCTGAAATAAATAAATAAATAAACAAATACTTAAACAACAAAAATAATAAAGAAATAAAGAAAGAAGAAAGAAAAGAAAAGAGAAGAAAAGAAAAAAAGAAAAGAAAAGAAAAGAGGAAAAGAAAAGGAAAGAAAAGAGGAAAAGAAAAGGAAAGAAAGAAAAGAAGAAAAGAAAAGAAAGAAAAGAAAAGAAAAAAGAAAAGAAAGAAAAGAAGAAAAGAAAAGAAAAGAAAAGAAAAGAAAGAAAAGAAAAGAAAAGAAAAGAAAGAAAAGAAAAGAAAAGAAAAGAAAAGAAAAGAAAAAAAGAAAAGAAAAAAGAAAGATGTCGTGGGATTTTTTTCTTCTTCCTATCCTGAATATTGCAAGCAATTCTGGTAACTTCCACATGGTAATATGTTTAAAATTCACTCTTACTCACTCTGATTTTTAAGGTAAGCAAGGGAAATAACTGGCCATCCTTATCTGATAATACCCACTATACCAAGACAGAAGACCTCTGTTGTTGCTGTTGTTTGTTTTGTTGTTGATATTTTGAACCACCATTACAGAGAGTCAGGAAGGCACAAGGCTTCTCTCCCCACAGGAGGTGCCCTCTGAGCCACAGTGGGAGGCACAGACCACAGGGGGTGCAGCTGGGAGGTCAAAGGGCACACCCTTAGTTTTTGGAGAGCATGAAGAAAAGGCACAACAAAGTAGAGCAAGGAGAGAGGACGAGGCAGTGTGAATGAGAATCTGTAGCACATGATGTGGTCCCTCCTGTGTGTGGATTGTTTGTGGAAACGCTGGGGACCCTGACTGCTTCCCGAGGTTTGCACAAGGAATGCTAGGGGAATAATCCTAAACTGGCAAAAACAGCATAGACCACATCAATGTTGTTAGAACCCCTGAATTTTGCAGGGTGTTGCTGTTTGAAAGTAAGTGCAGCAACCAAGTGGGATGTACCCAATGTTAAGACATTCTATTTCATGGGGATCCCTGGGTGGCTCAGAGGTTTAGCACCTGCCTTTGGCCCAGGGAGTGATCCTGGAGTCCCAGGATCCAGTCCCATGTCGGGCTCCTGACATGGAGCCTGCCTCTCCCTCTGCCTGTGTCTCTGCCTCTCTCTCTCTCTTTCTTGAATAAATAAATAAAATCTAAAAAAAAAAAAAAAGACATTCTATTTCAGAGTTGCTTGGGTGGCTCAATGAGTTAAGTGTCTAACTCCTGATTTTGGCTCAGGTCATGATCAGGGCTGTGAGATGGAGTCCGTGTTGGGCTCCATCCTGAGAATGGAGCCTGCTTAAGGTTTTCTCTCTCCCTCACCCTCTGCCCTTCCTCTCTCTCTCTCCTTCTCTAAAATACACATGCACACACACACACACACACACACACACATACATACACACATTCCAGTTCAAATCCCTGCACAGTCTTATGCAAGCACACATACCCCTGGGAAGCCTACATTTCCAGGGTAGTTGGTCAAAGGAAAGACTCAGGGTGGGGTATTATTTGACTGGAATGTAACTTGGACCCTTTAAGTCCTATGATTTTACATTTAGATAAGACAAGAAGGACCCAGAAAAGTCAAGCTGCTTCCTGAGAACGAGGACTACTGATTAATTACCAGAGTCGTGGCAAGACCCAGAGAGTCCCCCAGTCCAGAGCGCCCACCGAGCTAAAGATCATTCACCATGGAAGTGTTTTCTTAATCTTTAGCATGCATAGTTCACCTGGGGAAGCAAAAGCAGTATGTGACTTCCTTAGTTATAATGTACTCAGGACTTTGCCAAGCCAGAGTGATTACAGAGAACGAGGGGCCTCGGAACGGAGAGTTATGAGACCCAGATGCCTGAAAGCCAGAGCATTTCAAGCTCTAACACCTTGCAGCTGCATCCAGAGGGGGTGGTAGTTACACATCATTTTTTCTCCCCTTTTTGACATCTGTCTCATCTCTCAGGGAAATGCTCCGCAGAGCTCGCCAGCTGGTTTTTCAGATGGGATGTGCCACGACTCAGGTGGTACAGTTCAGCAGAAAAAATAAATAAATACATGAAGCGATAAACAAGACACAACCTGTCCATCTTTTCACCAAGAACCCAGCACGAAGGGCTGCTACCTATAGGAGTCCCACCAAAAACTGAATTCCATGCCACACATTCTCCCGCCACATGATGACATGAAATAGTTAAATAAACTGATGAGAACATCTCATTTATATCCATTACTGGTATTATAGCTGGTTTTCTTAATATGTTAGGGAAATTGCCCATACTACACCTGTCACAGGTGAAAAATCTGCATAGATATGCATAATTCATGAATCCCCAGTCCCAAAGAGAGAATCGCAACGACTTGTTATTGCTCAAATGCCAGTTTTTACAGCAGCATCTCAGATATAATTGAAGACTCTGGAAAAGGCAACTGTCGGAACAGGCTTCTCCATTTGCTCCATATCCAAGACTGCTTGCCATTGGCCAAGGTAACGGATGCTTCTCGATTTCATCCCCCTCCTCGCTCCCCTCCCCCTGCCAGCATTTCAGCAGAGCAGGTGCATCCCTGATTTAAGTAGATGGGATGTGAGGAAACTTGGATTTATGGTAAAAGTTGATGGGGATAGAAGCTGGACAGGAATTCATTGGTAGGAGATGAGTAATCTGTACATTTATGTATTTTCCATCGCACCTCACTGCTTCCCTAGAGGAGAGACGAGAGAAGTCACATTATAAGATTTGACCTTTTGCTTACAATGTTCTGGCTGTCGGAAATGTTCTCTGTACCTCCCTGCACATCTCTGAATATGGCTTTTTTTTTATTATTTTACTTGCATTAGCTAAAAAAAAAAAGTGACACGCAAGAAAATATTCCCATAAAAAAATGGGAACGCTGTGGAAATATATACATTCCCCTCCTTAAGAGTTGAACTGTCTTAGGCGTGTGTACTTAGTGTATACATTGTTAAGCTGTGAGGTGTGAATACTTCTGGGCTGTTTCCTATGCATTTCTAAGGTGTGTACATTGCAGGCATAAATAGCATTTACCGTATTAGTTAAATTGTGTAAATTATTCTTCTCATTGTCCTATTCCCCCTTTTTATTTACCAAGAGTTTTGGATTTACAGAAAATGTTTTAAAGATAACAGAGAGTCCCCAATGTCCCCTGCCTTTAACATCTTACAGGGTACATTTATCAAGCTAATGAGCCAGTATCAGTGCACCGTTATTAACTAACATCCATATTTTACTAAGATTTCCTTATTTTTCCCTAATGTCATTTTCCTCTTTCCAGTCTGAAGACGGCTTGGGTTCTAATATTAAAATCTTTAGGTTATTAGCTGCTCGTGACACTGAGACTCAGTTTTCTCAACAGTAAAATACTAAAACTACGGCATCACCCCATATGGTTGTTGTGAGGATTAAAACAAATGTGTGTGACGACGCGTGTGTTACTTCTAACGTTCTTGAAATTAATTAAAGGCTAATTGTCAATATTTTATTTAGCCAACATATTTTCCTCGGTAAGTTTTGTATCCTTGAAAGGCAAGTCGCTGTTGTTTCTCACACACGAATACAACATAATAGCACCAGCCTTGTACCTACCAGGCTGAAGACAACAATTTGCCAAGTTGACTTTGTGAAAGTAAAACACTCTTAGAATTACATAAACTCTCCAGGTTGTTGGTGAAATGTTGGGCAAATTTGTATGTCTTCTACCTTTTGAATAAGTAGGGAAAAATGTTGTTAAAGATACCTTTTTTTTTTTTTTTTGGCCCTGTTTTTGTTTCTAAAGAACAAAAGAAATGTGTGGCTTCTCTGTGATAGGAAGATGAAATGAAAAGGAAAAAAAAAAGACATCTTTTTTTTTTTACAACAAGCTGATAATTTATGGAGGAAAACGCATCTAGTAGACAGGCATGAGAGAAGATGTATACAAGGGATAGAGTGAAAGCTTGGGGGGCGAAGGTGGGTCACGCTGGAGGAGCCGGGGCAGTGGGTAGGCCGTGGGAGGGGAGCTTGAAGCTTTCCATGAGCTGCCGGGGTGTACAGGCTCTGTGTGCAGACGGGACCTCAGCCGTTGCAGCTCAACGGGAGCGTATTCCAGTAAAGAGAGGACAGAAAGGGCAAGAAGTACAGTGTGGTGATAAAGGAACAGGTTTGGACTTGGATGTACTTTATTCAAATTCTTTTCCTACACCTACAAGTTGTGACATTTCAGGCCAGTTATCCAATCTTTCTAAACATGAGCTCCTTTTCACCTATTAAATGGAAAAACTAGGCCTACTGGACTGAAGGATTGGATGCAATAAATGAACTGATATTTGGATTGCTTGGCACATAGCAGATGCTCAATTCATTTTTGAATTACCTTTCTTTCCAGTTCCTTTTTTTTCTTTTTTTTTTATTTGAGAGACAGGGAGACAGTGAGAGTGCACGGGAGGTGGAGGGGCATAGGGAGGGGGAGAAGCAGACTCCCACTGATCAGGGAGCCAGACACCAGGCTTGATCCCAGGATGCTGGGATCATGATTTGAGCCCTGGGGATCACGACTTGAGCCAAAGGCAGATGCTTAACAAAAGGAGTCACCCAGGCGCCCCATCCCACTGGTTTCACTAATTTGTTGATAGTTTCCTATTGACATTTATACCTCTGACTCATGTTAATATTTAACTCATTATTCCTCTACTTCCTATCTGAGATCTTAGCTGTTTGTGACTATATTCATCTTTGCAATCAGGGCACTGCAGCTGCAAGGGGTCCGCTGTGCAATAAAGAATTGATGTTTGGAAAATGAACTTCCAAATCCAATAACTTTTTTCATAATTCAATGGCTGTTAGGTATGGATAAAATCCTTGCTAACATTTTATTTCCATATTGCAGCACAGGTCGGGGAGCGCTCATTTTACTTCGAGTATACACATGAAGAGCCCGAGATGGACAGAGCTGACCCCTGGCCCAGAGCACGCCACTAGCAAGAAACAGAATGCAATTCCCGACTCAGGCTAGGTCGCCGTGTGTGCTTTTGCTCTTGCAGATTTGAGGGTACTTTCAAAACAGGCCATTGCCCAGAGAATTACCAGCCCAGATCGCACTACTCCATTTGACTAATTTAGCACTCGTTGGTTCTGAAGGTTGGGAAGAAGTGGTTGTCCGGAGATTTGCAGGAAGACAAGCCATCACCATGAAGGAGTTAACCTCAAGAGACTGCTCGGAGCGCACTCACCATCAACCCCCAGAGCCAGCGCCTCTGAAGGGCACAGAAAGCCTGGTTTGATATTGTCAGAAAACTCATAAATGTTTCATAAGGGCTACTCACAAGAAGACGGAGATAAAACCTCACCAAATGACCTCTTTTGATTTTCTCATAATGGGAAGATTATAAATCCAGATGAAACATCAGGCCCGAATGAAGACCTGCCTTTTGAAAACGTGAAAATGCCTCGTCAGAATCCATTTTGTCCTATCTGATCCCGCACGTTCCCCGCTCCTCTGCACTTGAAGAGGAAGGAGGTCATCAGATTGTCACCGGCAAGGGCAGCTTGGCGTCCCCCAGGGAGGGAGGCCCACCCCAGCCCACCCCAGCCCATGCCAACAGGCCACCTGGCAGCACGGAGCCTGTCCTCGCTAAGAAGGACCTACTGGGGCTGGACCAGGCCCCTCTGCAGGCCCAGGAGGTCACCCTTTCAGGCTGTCACACGTCCCTCCGTGGCCACCAGGGCTCGGCCACAGCATGGCCAGGGGGGCACCTCCACTCAGGCACGTGGCCTGAGTGTCCTGCATATGAAGTACATGCCTGTGCACTGACACGCTTCAGGGGCCGCGTGGCACTGTGCCACACACTGCCGACGGACTCGTATTTCCCTGTTACTTCCCCGATAATGATTTTCACTGTGGAAAGACAGAGAACACCAACAAGCAAAAAAGAAAACAAAACTCTCATTTACTCAAGGGGCAAACACAGCCTCCTGTGGGTAGAGTGAGAATCCTCCTGAATAACAACTTTCAGGGAAGCTTAGTTTTCTCTCCAAAATTCTTTTTTCTCCCATGATTTCCCCTCTCTTGATGACATCATAGCCTCTGACTTAATCTAAATCAACATGTAGAGAAATACACACACACATACACACACATATGATTTTGGTGTGAATGGTTCCATATAGAAAATATACTTAAATCATGTATCCTGTATGGTTTTGTATATATTTTATTCTATAATGTGTTGATATATACATATGCATATGTGGCATGCAGCTTACAAAGGGTATATATATATATATATATGTATAAAATTACATAATATTTATGTGTATATATATTACATATGTGGGTAATTATATTAAAAGACATACACACACGGTTTGTATTTGATATGATGTCCATTTTGCTTACCCCCTGCTATACTTAAAATACTTGAACCCCCAATTCTAGTTTGCTTGAGACCTAAGCAGCCAATGAGCTTTAATGACCTAGCAAACCTCTTCTCATCCGTTGGGCCTGAGTTACACTATGAGCCTAGGAGTGTTCTGGGAGCACCTGTACCCAGGAGTACAGCAGTTGCAACAGCCTCCTGGCCCCCTTCATTTGATAAATCCCACTCTACCCTTAGAGAGCAATTCTGCCTTCTTCCTCTTCCATGAAGATTCTCTGAATTTCCTAGACTACAGTGAGTATCCCATTTCTTTGGATTCTTAGGACCACATACAATGTATGTAATTTTTTTTAAAAGATTTTATTTATTTGTTCATGAGAGATGCAGAAAGAGAGGCAGAGACACAGGCAGAGGGAGAAGCAGGCTCCATGCGGGGAGCCCGATGCAGGACTCAATCCTAGGACCCCAGGGGTCATAATCTGAGCCAAAGGCGGACACTCAACCACTGAGCCACCCAGGTGCTACTGTAGGTAATCCTATATTTCCTTCTGATAATGCTTGCATAAGAGACTTTCCATTTAGTGCCTCTTCTCTTTCAGAGTTATTGATCCTTGCTCTCGGGGTAAGGCTGTTTCTGTTCAATCCATTAACTTCCCTCTAACTCGGTTTCCTCATCTTCAAATGGCGGTTATAACGTGCTGGCCCTTTTGGATTGTCATGAAGTTTACAGGAGTTATAAATTAAATTTATATGTTAAATATATATAAATTAAATATATGTTAAATTAAATTAAATATAAATTAAATTAAATATATATGAGATTAAATTTATATTAGATTAAATATATATATAATGTGTATGTGTGTATGTATATAATGATGAATGGAGGGAAAAAGAACTCCAGAACTTAGTATTGGCCTATCAAATATTTGTTGAATTATATTAAAATGTGAATACACCTCTGAGCCTACGAGCCACTTATCATCATCATCATCATCATCATCGGTAGTTCTAATAGGAATTTGTCATTCTTAGCTCTATGGCTTATTCCCAAGTGGGTCTAAAAAAAAAAAAAAAGACTTTCTTCCTTTTGATTATGTCTTATTTTTACCTTATTTTTACCTAAGTTCCCTGTATCCAAAGTTCTCCATAAAGTACTCTAAGCTCCCCCAGTGAATCCATGTACCAGTTTCCTGTACACATGGTTGGTTACCTGGACCCATTTGTTCCTTTCTGGTCTAAGGTGTTTTTACAACTTCCACTTAACACTTTCCTTAAGGACATTTGAACCTCACTGAATTTCTGTTAGGGTGTTTTGTTGTGGTTGTTTACCAAGCTTTCTTTGCATATGTTACATAAATTGACTCCTGCCGCTCTGAAACATTTTCCATAAAGGCAAAAAATATTTGAAAATTGACTAACAAAGAATGGAAGAAATGCCAAATAATCAATTTTACACTTTTCTAAAGATCATCATTTTACTTAATAAATTTGGGGGCAAATTACATTAGTCATCACTGAAATCATATCAAATTAACCAAGTCTTGCCCCGTAAGAGCTAATTTGCAGGTAAGTACCGCTATTCAAATTGACTCCACTGCCCCTGGGGTAGGCATGTGGCTGGATGCTTAAGTGCCTTCCCACAAACGAATAATGGCTGGGATCACTGGCTTCTCATGCAGCATCTTCGTTTGCTGGGATAACCTCAGAAGCCCTTTTGCCTCATTAAGAACACAACCTTATTTATTTTATTGTATTTTTTTACTTGTTCCTATACTTCCAAAGCTGGTATTGGTTAGAGGAGGTGAAATCTTTTCCAGAAGGTGAAACTGAATCAGCAAGGTGTTTTTCCTTCAACCTTCCTAGTTTCTTACTTCCCCTGCAGAGGGAAGATAAGGCTGATTTTCCTCACATCTTTGCACGGTTCTCTCCTTCACAACATGCAGGTTCTGCCTCATTGTCCCTCCTCACAAGTAACCTTCCATGACCACCTGACTTCACACTGGTTTAATATCTTCATGAACTTACCTCAGGATTCCTCACCAGAATCTATGAACTCCGGTGGTGACTAATCCAATTTCCTCACTGCCCAGCTTCTCCTCAGTATAGACTGTCGGGCACATGACAGCCACTGAGAAACATATTTGTGGAAGGAAGGAGGGAGGGAAAGAAGAAAGGAAAAAGGAAGGAACAGTTAAGTGGTAACATTTTAACTACAATGGCCTTGACTAGGGAGGCATCTACAGCTGAAAATGTGCTTCAGTGGGAAGATCTCCAAAGGCTGGTTCTTACCTAAGCTCCTAGAGCAATGGCTAATGGAGCCATTTAAATTCTTGTTATAGTTCCAATTGCCAGAAAAGAAACCTGGACTTTAAAGAAGACTTAATTCCCCCGAATACAATGTAGATACTTCTCTGGAATGGCTCTGTGCACCTTTGCACTACAGGTGTAATTGACCTGGGAACCCAGGAGACAAAACTCCCTGACAGGGGGAGTCCAGCCACAAATAATGTTGACTCCGTGAGAAGAACAGAGTGGGATCTGGGGGAAAGGAAGGCAAAACCATTTGCTCAGGGCTCAGTTTTCCTTAGCCTTTGAAAGAAAGGCTTCAGGGGTGCCTGGTTGGCTTAGTTGAGTAAGTGCCTGCAGTTGGCTCAGGTCATGATCCCTGGATCCTGGGATTGAGCCCAGCATGCGGCTCCTTGCCCAAAGGGGAGTCTGCTTCTCCCTCTCCCTCGGTTCCTGGCTTGTTCGTTCTCTCTCTTTCTCTCATATAAAAAAAATAAAATCTTAAAAAAAAAAAGAAAAGCTTCAAAGGTCATCATAGATCCTGCATGAGGGAGTTCATCAATATAGGAATATAAAAAATAATTCAGGGCCGAATCACCAGGATGTTGTGTGATGATGCAGGTACACTGTAGGTGAAAGAAAGACATGTTAAAAAGAGATTTTGAAAATGCTAACATGTGCTCTAAAACCATACCTTAATTAATTGTATTCAAATCTCTCTAGAGCCACCTACTGATGACCTACCTCAGGTGCTCTCGCAGAAGCAGCTTTCCTCTGAAGGCATCTCTCACTCAAAAGTCACTCTTCCTCCTGCTGGCGAATAGATTCAACTCCTCTAGGATCCCGCTGCATCAAATATTTGGTTGCATAAGAACCGTTTTGAGACATAATCCTGCTTGACAGCAACCCCTTCCGTGGAAAGCAGACAGGCTCTGGGAATCCACTGGGGGTGCTTCTCTGCGCTCCGTGGGTTTTAGTCATCTGAGATAAGTCACCAGCTGCAGGCATTCTTCCCTCCTGCTTGCATGCGAGGCACCTGCACTTCCATTGGTCTCTACCAACCACAGCAGTGACACTGAGGCCATTGCCTTCTCTTAGCAGTACAGGGTGGGTCAGTGCTTACTTCTGAAGCCCCTGGCATCTCCAGGGAAGATTCCAGTTGTTGCAAATGGGTCGTACAGTCAGGAGAGGCCAGGCCTTATACAATAACACACGGCCCCAAACCCTCATGGTCTAGGGTAACAAAGTGGATTTCTTAGGCTCAAAATGTCTGTTGCGGGCACAATCAGAATTCCTGCAGGAAGTGGCTCTGTGAGAAGGGAGGCTTCAAATCCGCTCCATCCTTGCCCGATTGGCAGCAGTAAGAGAAGGAGCAGGGAACTGCCTCAGTACCTCAATACTGCGAACCCCACACAATAAAATACACCCACCTGCTTCTCCCCAGATGCTTGTCTGTCCCATGTTACTTATCTCAGGAGATGGGACCTCTGTTTGGCAATTTTCTTGTGCCTAAAACACAGACGTTATCCTTTCTTTGTTCTATCCATTCCCTGAGCCTTCCTATCACATCAGTAAGCAAGTCCTGTCAATTCTGAAATGTTTTATATGTTTCCAAGGAACTTGTTTTGATAATATCTCACCTGACCCCACTGCATATCCATCTCCTACCTCCATCTCCCCCTTCACCTCAACTTCTTCTACTCCAGCACCCACACATATCTCACCCTGGTGGAGGGCTCTAAACCTCTACCAATGGGTTCCATTACTCTTAGAGCAAATCTGAATATCTAACATCTGCTGGAAATCCTAGACTTGTCCTTTCCACACTTGCATGTGTTCATACTCCTTCCTCCCCACACTCCCCTCACTGTGCTTACACACAGAGTAGGGTTCCTCTGTTTTCAATTCCTCTATTGGATCCTGTCTTTGGAGTCCTTCACATCTCATGGGCTTCAAACATGATCCCTTAGGGGATCCCAGAGCCAGATTACCAAGAGTCACAGAGTCAGAGGTCTCACAGAAGGGTTTGATAGCAAGTCTTTCAGGTCCCAAAATGCATCCTCTTCCCGCTGCAAGCTGTTAAGTTGTGAGTATCTAGTTAATACTTGTTGGGTTGAACTGCAGAGAGAAGAGTAAATATAAAGAAACCTTAGAGTGAGTTGAGGAAATCTGAGAAGACGTGGCTGGCAGCTTGCAAGTATTTCTTCGGGTATTTCAGTGTCAATGAGAAATACTTAATGATATTCCTTTCCTAAAGACCACTGAAGGTTTATGATAGAAAGATAGGGAGTTTTAACAAATGTTATTAGAGCTCCTTTGAGACACTCAAAGAACCTTTAAAAATGTGATTCCTGCTTTCATCTTTATGACCAGAAATGTTAAGTACTTAATTAGCATTTTATCAAATCACTGACTCCTGGAAAAAGGAGTGTAGATCAAGTATGAAACTTTCTAGAAACAGAACACTGGATCCAGCCTACTCACTCCTGCATCTTCTGGGAAATAACCAACAGAACACAGAGAGCTCATTGTTGATATTTTCTCACTTGCCACCTTTCACATCCAACAACTGTTCTGCTGCTGTCAGATATTCGAAAAGTCACGCTGGCCTTGGAATTCAGTCTATTCCCATGGTATCCAGGGAAAATAATTTAATTGTTTAAATATTCGCAGTAAGGGAATCATAGGAGAAAATGAAAGCTGTATCTCGGTGCCACGCTCACTTACACAATCTGCAAGAAGATCCAGGTAGTAGCCACCAGTCTTTGGCTCATTGGTTTATGACAGTCTCTGTTTAGGACTCC
This sequence comes from Vulpes vulpes, assembly GCF_048418805.1. NCBI lineage: Eukaryota > Metazoa > Chordata > Mammalia > Carnivora > Canidae > Vulpes > Vulpes vulpes. The sequence continues at coordinate 4,014,991 of NC_132792.1, read as the reverse complement.
AGGTGGGCTGCTGTATTTACTCCTCCGTGTATGAAACATCACAGCTGGATGAGGTAGTTCTGTGCATGTCTAGTTTGCAAATAAGGAAACTAAGACCTGCCAAAGGCTTTGTTAACATTTGCTAGTGCTTAGTAAGTACTTCCTGTGCCATAGATTCTGCTGTAAGTGCACTAATTTATTTATTTTTTCAAAGATTTTATTCAATTTATTTATTTGAGAGAGAGATAGAGAGTGACAGACAGAAAGCATGAGTGGAGCAGGGGAGGGACAGAGGGAGAGGGAGAAGCAGATTCCCCACTGAGCCTGGAGTCAGACATGGGACTCGATCCCAGGACCCTGAGATCAGGACCTGAGCTGAAGGCAGATGCTTAACTAACTGAACCACTCAGGTGCCCCCTAAGTGCACTAATTTCATTGTCTAATCCTCCTGTGCTCTTGAACTTAGATGCTCTCTAAGGAAGTTGTACTCTGGCTGTTGACAAAGAAATCTGATCTCCTACCACCCAGTAATGTTGCTATCTTAAGACTATTGTGTTTCCAACACTATAGACATGGAAGAGAGAACCTAAGATTAGTAAGGATGTTGCAGATGCCTGGACTGCAAGAGGAGGACATTATTTCCACCTCCATTCCACTGGACGCAAATCAGCATCATGGGCCGAGCCTCACTGCCAGAGAGAAATATTCTCTGCAGATGACAAACTAAGTAAAAAGCTCCTAATGTTACAATTGTTAGAAAGATCATATGTGTCTTTTTCTTCACTGATCCAGGACACAGGTTCTGATGGAGATTGTATTCTCTTAATAATGAGGGAGCACACAATTATACAAAGGAAGGGGGTAAAAACATGGGCTTTTGGAGTCATGCAAACCAGGGGTTCTAAGTCATTCTCTGTCATTCATGAATTCTGTGACTGCTTCCATGTTCTATAATTGTATCATACCTATTTCCTTAGCTATAAAATGGTACTTTGTTTTTGTCAATTATTTGTTCTTAAAACTGAGATTACTGGGTATTTAGGCAAAAAGAAAAAAAGATGAGCGAAAATAGATATCCCCTGGTCTCAAGAAAGTTATATAGTAGCAGAGAAGGCAGACGGTAATAAGATAATCAATAATCATAAAAATAAATGGAAAGCTGTATTAGTTGTGAATGTTAATAAGCATGTGTGCATGATGTCACTGGAATGTATAATGGGATATTTTTCAGAAGAAATGAGGGAAGGATTTTCTGACATGACCATGACCCCTGTGAGCTGTGAAGGAACAGGCAATGGGAAGTGGGGGCGTCTGAAAATGAATGTGAGGGCTCTTTACAAACACATTAAGTGAAATCAGAGGGATATATTGGACCGCGGGAGGTGAGCTTCTGTTTTCCTTACACGAAGAGATGCAATGAAGACAGTAAAAGTTGTGAGTGGCTTTTCTAACCCTGTGTACAAAGAAAAGATGCTACTGCACAACCCACCTGCCCGACACACACAAAAACTGAAACAAACAAAAATGAAAACAAAATCCTATCTCCCCTGAAAGGCAGTAAGTGACTTCTATGTTAGTGATGATGGTCACTTAGTGTGTCTCTGCTGCTCTTTGTAATTCATTGTAGGACATCTTGCACGGGGCTGCAGACTCAAGCCTAAGAAATCTGTGACTTATGAGTTTTTACCTATGCATTCTGTTGAACCTTAGAGATGGATCAAATCTCAACTGTTCTTTGCATCAAAATAATGACATGGCAGCCAGTATACAGTCAGTGCTCAATACTTGTTAGTTGTCGCGCTTGACCTCCACAGCCCTAGAAACTGAGACACGTATAGTACTGCATCTCTGTGCAGCCTATGCTTTATCAAGTGGATGCAGATGTCAACTAGCACATCCCTGAGACGCTAGAGTTCATGTGCCCCTTGATGACACATCTGAATATTTCAGGGCAGCATGTCTCCTTAGGCTGTAGGACATAGTCATGGATTCCTAATCACCATCTACAACCTACTAGACCTTGGCTTGGAGAATCATTGTGCCTCAAATCTGAAGAACCTAACTTCCATCTACAGTGTCCTATCTCATTACTATGAATCGTTCTAATTCAGAAGAAGAAAAAAACACATTAAGTTAGACAGAAATGAGGCACATCAGATACTTAGGTTTATTTTCTTATTTTTTTTTCAAATTCTAGGTGAGAATTATTAATTAAGAGTGAGTTGGCCTTTTCACAAGAGCTGAATAAAGTGTGTATTCCATCAGATAATTGACAACACAGGTTTCTGGGTGAGTAGAAACCTGTATTCTGGCCTCATCCTTGCTACTTCTCAGGAAAGAACATTAGATTCAGAGAGTGATATGTATAAATAGTGAGTTTGCCACTTAATGTGACTATTAAAGTGTTTAAATAGGATGGTATGTGTAGAGCATCCAGCACAGTATCAACCAGAGACCAAGGTTAGACAGCAGATACATTGATTGACTTGTCTGCCTAACTCCATTTGTTTATTGGTCATGATCTTGCCTGAAAGATTCTACATAAAACTTGGTAGCTGCATCTGGGCTCCACAGAGAAAAAGCCATGATGAATTACTGATGTCTTCTAGGGTCATGGGGAGGAGAGGTGATGAGGGGGCATGTGGCAGCCTCAGATTTACTTATCCGTCATCCCTGTAAAAGACGGTTACTATGTCTTCCCACATTCCACAGTGTTCCTTGGCATCAGTGGCCTCATCAGTCTAATGGGTACAGTCAGACCGACCATATGGGCATCCCAGGGTACGGGAGCTACAGCTGAGTTGATGCCTGGGAAAACTCTTAGCAAGGTAAGTGGTTGAAAAATGTTGTTTGAATGATTTTTTGTATTATTTAATCACTCACGGATCATGGAGTGGCTTATAGAACCTTATAATTTTATTGCCTCACAGAGCCTCAGGTTAGTAATACAAAATTAGAACAAATATTGTCTCAGAAATCAAATAAGTGTACTTTGACTCCACCGCCCCTTCCCCATGATCCAGACTCCTTGTCATAGCAGAAATTCCTGACATTATCTAGCACCAGTCTGTATCTGTGAGCACATTTTCCAGAACTCTACCTTGTGTTGTCATATCTCCTCTTGTAGTAAAACACAAAGATTCCTAAACATAAGAGTCTTGTCTGATGTATTCCTGGCAGCGTCCCTCAGGCTCACGGAGTCTGGCTCATCATAAGAAAGATTCTGTATGGCCCTTCTGGGATTCGCCCCTGGGACTGAAGGCTTTGCTGTCATGAGCAAAAAGATTCTACGTCCCCACAATATATATGCAGGTGGGTGCTGTGTGGCAATGAGGAGTTCGACACCGGGTGTGCAGCCGGGGGATGGAAGTAGCTCTCCACTATCTTCTGGTCTCTCAGTGGGTGCACAAGAAGACCCCTTCCATGCTGGAGATGGGAAACCAGATCTAGCCTCCTGATTCAGGGGACCTTGCTGTTGTTGAGTTATTCATCAAGACCCCAAGGGATAACAGATGAATAACTGAACTCTACATTAGAAACTAATGACAAACTATGTGTTAATTAATTGAATTTAAATTAAATAAAAAAAAAGACCCCAAGGGGATGACAATTATTTCTAAGTAAAAGTGCCACGCTAGGGCAATGATGACTACTTGACACAGCAAGTGGGTGCAGGTTCTTGGTAAGGGAATAAAGGTAAACATCTTGACCTAACACTGTCCACACTGAACTTACTCCAGATTTCATTCCTGACTCACTGTTATCCATTCACCACACTGCAACTTCTGGAATCATTTTAAAACATAAAATGATTGGACATATCACTTGTTTGTTTCTTAAAGTTCTTTGATGGCTTCTCATTGCAAATAGAGTAAAATATAAAGTCCTTCCATGTTTTAAACTCTAGGAGATACTCAAAATCTGGCACTCCCTGTCTAGCTTCCCAATGTTGTCCCTCTCCTACCCTATAATGGCCTCCAGGGCTTTATTTACATTTGCAAAGCTCTTCCCATGTGATGCATTGGAATTTCACTTTCTCTGCTTCTGGTTCTCTTTCCCCCACACTGTAGGTATCTGGCCCCTTTCATTTTCTTTTCTCATTTGAAACATCATTAAGTCCAGCCATCTTGTTAAAATAGGTGCTCTACACTGGCCTCTATCAGGAACACTGTTTTCTTCCTATCACTGAAAGCAATGTATTATTATCTATTCATTGTTCGTATTTTATTAGCTTCCATCTTTACTGGGTTGGACGCTTAAAAGCAAAGACCTTTTGGTTTGATCTTCCTCTGGATACAAGTATCTACAATTGAATCTTGCCTAAATCATTGTTGAATGCACATTGTAGGTCTTAATAAAATTTGAAGAAGGAAGGACAGGAGATGGGAAGGAAGGAGGGAGGAAAGGTGGGTGAGAAGAAGGGGAGGGGACTGGAGGGGGCAAGAAATGGACAAGCTCATGATGTTAGGGAGGGCTATGAATTCACTTGCATGTAGGAAGAGCCATCACTAATGTTTCTTCCTTCAACATCAAGTTCAAATGACACCTCTATGAAACCATCCCTGGTACCCATGGGTAGAATTGGGTGCTCCCTTCCCTATGTTGCCATCACATCCATTCTGTATCTTTGGAAAGATAAAGCAAAACAAGAGTTCTAATCTTATGTGATAACACTCCCACCCTGAACACCCAGATGACTGAGAGAGCCCTAGCACATTGTGTAGGGTTGGTTACATAAGATTCAGACAATAAAACTAATTGTAGTTGTTAACACTAGCTTTAGGGCACCTGGGTGGCTCAGTCAGTTAAGCATCTGCCTACAGCCCAGTCATGATCCCAGAGTTTCAGGATCGAGTCCCGCATTAGGCTCCCTGCTCAGCGGGAGTCTGCTTCTCCCTCTGCCCCTCATCCTGCTCATGCTCTCTCGCTCTCTCTCAGTCTCTGTGTCTCTCTCAAATAAATAAATAAATCTTTTAAGAAATATTAGTTTTAGTATCATAAATTGACTGTACTTTTTTGGTAAACTAAATCCAACTTTGTCCTCTTTAATTCCATATCTGTTGGTGTCAGGCTTATTACTCAGGACATGAGCCTCAGGCTCAGGCTTTTTCTGTGCTTCTGGCCCTTTTACATCAGCAGCATCAGTAAAGGCTATGCCTCCTACATGTGCCTTACAGTGGCTTTTCTTACATTTCATGTACAGACAGGTACCTGGGGATCTTGTCAGAGTGCAAATTCTGAGTCGGCATACCTGGGGTGGTCCAAGCCTCTGTACATCTAACAATTCTGATACACAGACCACACTGAGCAATGAGACTCTATTACACATTCAAATCCAGACAGTCAACTTGAAAGCACTTTATCAACCTCTGAAGGAATTTTCTTGTCTGATGACAGAAACCCCCCAGTAAGCCTAGGGCCATAATTCAGTGTCAAAACTAATTACAGATAAAGTGAATGTTAATGGCTATCACATAAACCACTGGTTATTGATTGGCCATGCATAACACGGGATTAGTGCTACCTTGTATTGACAGAGGCTCTTGAGTCAAACGACCTGGGTTCTCATCTTGCTGTGCCATTTGCTAATTATGGGACCCTGGTAAGCTGTGTAGCCCTTCTGAACCTCCGATCTCCTTATCTGTGAGATAGACATAGTAAAAATATCTATCCACTAGAGTCTGTGCAAGAAATAAGACACCGTACACTGCTCTTAGTAGAGTGCCAGCAAAATACAAGCGCACTATGTATGTTATCTGTTTTCTTTTATTGGCAGATTTCCTTTCCTGGGAAGCCATTCCCAATTCTCACTAGCGAGAGTTACTTATTCTTAACTCACTGTTGCCGAAAGAGCACTGCCTGGTAATGATCTGTTCCAGTTCCTTGTTTCAAATAGATATTACACATCATCATCCCAATGGGCTACCATCGTGCTGGGAATAAGTAGGATTTGTATATCTGTTGGAGAAGATCATCGAGAAGGCATGACTGCTGGCTGACCCTCAAACTGGACCCAGATAATCAGAGACTCCTCATCATCTCCTCTGTCCTTGGAACAGGCATTCTGTCCCCACCCTCATTACCACAGTGAGAGCCATTTCCACGGACGGCCTTGAGAAAGCAATGTGCTGCTAAGACTATCTGGATGGTATATGTAACTGAAACTCACCAAGACTTATCTCTAAACTTTTAAGATTCTGGTGAAAATTTTTAAGATTTTTTTTTTTTTTTTGAGGAGGAGGTGCAGAGATCCCCTCACCTAGTGCCCAAGACAAGACTCATATATGTGTTCCCTTGCTCTTAAAAGTGCCATCTACCCATCTGAAGTGGTCCACCTCTTTCTTCCATATTTCTCTTTCCTCCATGTATGGGGGACAATTTTTGAACCAACAGTATCCTGGGTGAATTACTAGAGTCTGATTTTGATTACTTGACTTTTTTGGATAAATCCGAAAAGTAGTGTCTCCACCACTATCTTTAGTACCAGACATTTTCCCACTAAAATATCTCTTTACAATCCACCTACCCTTGTTGTCAAGGTCCAGAAAAACCAGCTTCTTCAGGGAAGCCATTCCTGATACTCCCAGAGAAGCTCCCTCTTCATGGTCATCATCAGTGACACTATTTGTGAGCCTCCTCATGGCAGAGTTGAGGTGGTTTCTCTGCACAACTAGCTTCCATGTCATGTGTGTATGTATTTTCTTTTAGTTCTAATGTAAACTTAGTTATTATTAATTTTAAAAAATCTAGTCCAAAGAAAGCAATAGTCCCTCTCTTTATTGGTAAGGTCCTGCCAGGGCAATTGAATTCCATGTTAATCCCTGGACTCTAGAAATCAGATAGAACCGCAAGAGAACATGCAGACTTAAATAGGAAGAGTCTTGAAGTAAGTCAAAATCATGTCATATCAGCAAGAGAAGAAGGGACAGGCAAGTGGAAAATCATGTTGGCATGATTAAACATTTCCCTGTGAAAGAGCAGGCCAACTTCTTACAATGCCCCAAAGAAAACTGTGTGCTGAAATAAATCATGAAATAGTCCATAAAATATTTTTTAATGATCCAAATTGTGCAAACCATAGCATTGACTGACACAGCAGTAATGAGTTCCCCGCTTGAGATGTCTGACCCCAGGCTGAAAGGCCATATTAAATGAGGTTCTTAGCAATGCTACACAAGCATCAGATGATTGCTTAAACTAGACACCTTCACTATTAGCTCCAACTTTGAGAATCTATGATACTCTCTCAAAGCCACAAGAAGATAGAAACTGTGTCCTCATGTCAAGGCCTCGCACCCAGTGTATCCTCAAAGTACAGACTGAATGACTGAATTAGACCTCTTTTATCCCAGGCTACAGGGAAATAACTATCTGGCAGGTGCCCTAAACCTATCTGTGGACTACCAAATTTCAACGCAGAACTTTAGGAGCATTCTGGGTAGTGAATTAGCTTTCAACAGCCAGAAAAGTTTGAATGAAGAAGAATTTCTTACCCTAAATTTCCCGTTCTAATTGTGAAGACACAAGCAATAAATGTAATTACCTTGTATTCACATTCATGTCATAATTATTTCTTACCCACTGTCTGTAACTATCTCAATTATCTGGAATGGTTTAATGCCACAGACAAAAATAGGGTAGAGTTGGCAATAACAATAAAGCTAAAGAGGGTCCTGGCTACTTTATGACTCTGTGGAGCCATTATGTTCCTCAGCATCCAAGTGAGGCAGATAACAAGAGGACATTAAAATTTTAGCATCCTCAAACAACAGTATGGTTATTGCTTATTAATTATACCAAAGGAGCACAACTAATGAGTTTAATAGGTAGCATTATGCATCCCAGCGACAGATCGGAGGAAGGCAGTGGGCCATATAAAATTCTTTAGGGGAACAACCAGCACCATCTATTACCAGTTACTCAGCACACCTAAGACAAATGGAAATAAACATGAAAGGCTGGAAGAGACCTTGATTCATGGCCTTTTCGTCTTCAGTGTAGATTACAATTTGTGCATTGTAACAATGGTTTTCACAGGTATTTTTTTTTCCTTCAAAAAGTATGAGAAACAATTTTGAATCTTTTTTTTCTCTTGTCTCTCTTCTTCTCCCAGTGAAAGAAAGGACAAAGGAAGTGGAGGGCGTGAGAGAAATGTCTGCATGTTTGAGAAGTGTACCTATCATGAAGAGTAATTTATAGATCAAAAGGCAAGCATATTTTGAATTCACAAGATGATGCTGAGTTGTTTTCCAAAAGGATTTCTGAAATTTGTATTCCTATCTTCATGCATTAGTGTATATACTTCCCTACCAAAGGGTGATCATTTTAATTTCTTCCTGTATTTTTACATCCCCTATCTAATGTTGAAAATTGTATTTGATGGTTTTTTTAATTTGTATATCCTTGATTTCTAATGCATGTTTCATTATGTCAAGTATCTGCCATTTATTCTCTTATAAATTACCTGTTCCTTTCATTTACAGTTATTTTATTAAGTTGTTTTTCCTATTAGTGTAGAAACTACTTATGTATTCTGAGTATTGGTCAATAAAAACCCACAGATGTTGGGGTGATCAGACAAGGATATTAAAACCCTGATAAGAAACATGTTTAAGAAAAAAAAAGAAACATGTTCAAGGACATAGAGTTAAATATAGTTATGATGAATAAACAAATGAAAAATCTCAAAACAAATGGAAATTATTAAAAAGAAGCAAGTTAATGCAAATAATAAATACAATAACTGAAATTCACTTGAATGGATGGATGGATGGATGGATACATACTGAGATTTAGAATCCTAAAATACATGGATTTAGAATCCCAGAAGGAGAGGAAAAAGAGAATGGGAAGCAATATTTGAAGGTATATTTGGGAAGCCATATGCTTGTCATCATCCCCTTAACAGATCAGGGTATTCCCAGGAACTGACTTCTCTACTCCTAGATACCTTGCATTGCAATGTTCCTGCATCCACTCAACCCTAGATCACATCATCACAACATCAATATCTTCTAGACAATCTTCTCCTTAATATCCTGTTTTCTGACCCCTGTCTCCTAATCCTCAAGATGACTACATCTTGGAAGCTAAAGACAACAATATTTGTATCTTCTGAGACCTACAATTTGCCAACACCAGCACTTTTTCACTGTCTTTCATTTCCTATTGTCTGTACTTTCTCCTTCTATAGGTATGGAAATCTGTTATCTCTAGAAATGGCTTCCAAAATCCTCAGTTCCCTTGCCCTTCTATATATATATATATATATATATATATATAAACAGCCAATAAGTTTCTCCAATTTATTATTGAAAAAGGACACTCACTGAGAAGAGCTCACTCATCCTCCTTCTAATAAATCAATAAACTTTTGTTGTTGTTGTTGTTGCACTTGGATCCCTGTGCTCTGTGTTCTCCACTATTAAAATGGAAAATGAAAAATGTGTTGAATTTTACCAAGGCTACTCAACCAACTTGCATTTGTACACCTTGTTTCTATCCCCAGTTACCTACTTGAGAGCTCCCCTCAGGTGGTCGTCCTCTTTCTTCAGCTCTATCAATTTCTAACTCACTGCTAGGATAGTATCTGTCACATAGCAAAGTTCATTAAAATGGTGATTATGGTCAAGATACTACATACCTGAGCACTATACAGCCACTCTGCTGTAATTTCCTCTACTCCACTAGGCCTCTCTCCCAGTCTTTCATTCATCTTAATCCTGCCACTTACTCCACCATTGCACCTTTCTTATCATAATAAATGGCTCCATTTTTCTGACATTTGCTTCAACAAGAAACTTAAGACTTACCTCTCACCTTCCATACCTATCTTTTCCTCTCTCCCAGTATCCATTCCACTGGGATATTCTATAAAGATTGTAGATCTAACTGCAAGTTGACTATGTTCTCTCCTTCTACCATCACTGCCTCTCTAGTCAAAATGATTATCATATCCACATGAAAGATAGTGATCTCTGAACCAACCTTTCCTTTCCCTATGCTAACACCCACAAGAGTGTTCCTTATCCCTTAGAGTAATCTGTAAACAAACTTTGTGTCTTTGTACTATTTTTGCTTAAAATTCCTCCATGGCTATCTTTCATGCTTACAGTAAAATTCCAACCCCGTGCCTTGCCTACAAAGCCTTGCATGATCTAGCCCCATCTATGCTCTCAACCTCAATTCTAAGTATTCTCCCACTTTCCCATACAGATCCTGATACCCTTTCTTCCCTCTGCTCCTTGAACACATCAAGGTAATTCCTGTATTAGAGACATTATGATGGTTAGTTGCTTTGTTCTTTTGTTCTGGCTCTTCAAATGGGGGTCTTCCTCAATTGTTCAAATATCAACCCAAATTTCTCCTGTAGAGGGAGTCTTTATTTGTGGAAAGTCACACACACACACACACACACACACACATACATCTATTTCTTTTTCAAAATTTAGTGTACTTTGAAATTACTGCTTATTTAATGTCCCTTCCTCCCATATGTAAGATTGATGAGAACAGTAATCTTGCCTTACTTGTTTACAGCTGTATTCACATCACTAAGAATGACTCTGAGTATAGAGTAGGCACTCAATAAATGTTTATAAAATGAGTAAGCAAACGGGAGAACAATAAAATATTAAGCTAAGCTAGCTTCAAATTGCCTTCTCTTCCCATTAGCTTATGAACAGAGACAGGAGATGGCAGTATGGTGGTTAATATTTATATTTATGAATTCAATTCTTGATATTAGGGTGGCTCGGTTATGAGGATGTCTTTGTCAGGTCAATGCTTGCTTATTGGGCATACAGAAATATATATTACTTCTAAATTTAGGTTACTCTCTAAGAACTGGGATAGGATACAGTTAAAATCGGGACACATCAACTCTGATGGAAGAAGCATATGATAGTAACAAAAATATGATTTAAAACAATTGCCTCTTAAAAAGGAAGTCAGTATTTTGTAAGTGACCTTGGAAAGTTTTTCAATTTTTTAGCCTAAGTGGATTAAAGTGGATTGCATTAAATCTTATTTAAAGCCCATTGTAGAACTAACTTTCCATGCTCTATGATTGAGTATGTTCAGGCTGAAATCCAGGGAGAAAGCATGTGCGCACTGGACATCTGACTGTGGAAAGATATCCAAATTGGAAAACAGAAATAGTCAATATCTCTATCTGTATCTGTATCATATATGTCAATATCCTTACTGATTTAGGAAAATGGCACATTAAATAAGAATTCTTAGCTTACTGTAACTTATTATCTATGTGTCCTTGTCCAAGTCATTTCCTTTCTCTCAACCTTGGTTAATTCATTTCTAAAGTGAGGGAATTAATAACACCTAACACAGTTGCTATTATAAGTAAACCGTATACAAAGTCTCTATAGATTCTAAAGCCATCTGTAAGTGATAATTGTTTGCTGTTGCACAAATTTACAGAAATAGGAGAGAAACGTGTTTGTTCCAATAAAACCCAGAGGGTGATTACACTGCCTATGATTCAGGTTTATTAGTGGTTGTGTTATTTTGTTGATATCATTATTGTTGTTTATTTAGCTAACATTTTCAAGTGTTTATCATGTGCCAAACACTGAGTGAAACACTTTGTAACTCTTTAAACCACATCGAATCTTTGTCAAGTAAGTGTTAATGGAATTCTACTTTTATAGATGAGGATACTGAAGTTTTCAGAGTACTCAAGTTACTTTCCCACTGCAAGAAGCATCTGATAAATACTGGCACCAGAAGATAAATCCACGCCCTCAAACACCACATATCATGGTCTCACCAGCAGAAAATTAACAAAGATTAACTTGAAAAGTGAACTACAATGTGTTGGAACTGCCTCCGTCTCTCAAGACAGGTGTACAAACCACTACAGTTGCCTTGATCTTGTATGACTAGGAGAGGTTATGATGTAAAATGCAGGATGTCCAAAATTTTTAGTGTTCCTACACACTGCATAGGTCTCATAAACCATCCCCTGCCTTCTGGCTGACTGACCACCTCTTCTCCAACCACACCACTGTAACCACAGCAGCAAGCACATTCTATAATATCCGTTTACCCAGCATATTACCTATGCCCATAACACTGTCCATCTACACTATATATGGGAATGGAGAACAAGAACTTGGGCATTCATATGTTTGCTACTGATGTGCAGATAATTCTGGGATATTCCAGCTGCTGTTGGCCTATTATAATCAACCCAGATGTCTATCTCTTTGAACTAAAGCCATCCTTGCCTCTCCTGCCCAGCGCTCTCGCACTTCCCTTTGAATACAGAATATCAGCCACATTTTGTTAATATCAACAAATTCTGAAATTAAATTCAATATTCTGAATTTAATACATTTTAAAAATCCCTACATTACCTTCTTGACATATTGAACTTAAGATGTTTTGAAAACCAAATTCTCTAATTTGACTGCTTAATTCCTGTCTGTTTTTTTAAATTCATCACATAGTATGAAACCAACTTGATATATATTGTAAAACTTTGGCCAATATAAAATGACAACTACAATATGTGATTCTAGATAAATTTGTCCTGGCTATTTCTGCTCTGGTGAGAAATTCATTTCTTATTAAGATGGTCTAGCCAGTTAGTAGGCAGGGACAGATAGTAGAAAGTTCAATGTTATGTTGACCTCACAGCTACTCCCCAAACATATTTTCCTTTGTAGTACTCTGGAGTCTCAAAAGCAAGAAAATAATAATGTTAAAAACCAGTTCACATGCAGCCAGCACATTTCACTTTAAAAATCACAAAATATCTATCCTAATCATCACCTGAAGCTGGGAGACATATATTAGTATCTCCTATGTTACAGAGACCTAGATGATTATGTGGCTTTCCCAGGGCCACATTTTAGAATAAAGACAAAGCTATTACTTGAATACATTTTCCCCCTAACTTCTAGTTATATATTTTCTCTACTTCACTATTGCAATAGTGCCAATATTTAAAAATAATTAGCATCCTAACTATCTTCTCTGTTCCAAACGAAAATCCCTTGTTTAATGTTTGGAGGTAATCTGATTAATGTAAGCAATGTCCCAAGCAAAGGACTGCAATCGCCCTTTGCTCATGTTCTGCTTGGGTTTCGAGTTTAGTCTGGTGCTACTTGCTAAGTGCAAATCTAAGGAGAGTGACAATTTGTTAAGGGGTAAAGAAACTGTCATATGAAGATTAATAAAATCTATAAGAGAGGAAATGGCATTTGCGTTCAAGAGTTTGAACAATTTTTGAAAATTTTATATATTTTATGTAGCTCCAGAAACTAAATTAGGATAGCAGATACATGTTAGAGGAAAACTAATTTCAGCCCATTCTACTTTGTCTAGGTCAAGTCTAATATTTCATTATCTCCTGGATCCTTCCAATGAATGAACATACAAATTAAGGAAGAAGATATTTTAGAAGTCACAGCTTTCTGACTTGAAATTTGACTGCTCCACAAGCATGATCCCAAACACCTAATTCTCGAACCCTTACATGAAGTACTTTTCTCATGACCCACATTTTCATCCATTTCTCTGTACCTCTGATGCCCATTTTCTATTTTAAATCCCCATTAGGTCCCCAGTGAGTGGACCTCAGAAATAAATCAGTTAGGAATGCTTTCAGCTGCAAGTTAGTAAGATACTTGACTAAAAGTGCATGTTGTGGAGTTTTAAATTTCACCCAGAGTTAATGCCACAAAATGTAAGTCTGGAAATGCATGGCATAACACAGTGAAACTGACATCACTGAAGAAGCCAGATTACTAAATTCCAACAAAAATGAAATAAAAGGGATTCCCACAGTGAGTAGGAGATTGGTCCAAAGCAGCATTTCCTGACATGGGATTCGATAGCCATCTGAATCACATGGGCACACTGTGTACAATCCATAAAATTGGCTCTTGTGATTACATTATAGAAGAGATCACTCTGGACATTCTATCATGAAGAGATAGATGCAGAACAAAAGCAGAAACAGAGAGACTGGATGCAAATGTTTTCCATTGCTGCAGGTTGAAGAGGAGGGTTCAAATGAAGTAGAATCATCCATAAGTCATCAGATAGGCATCTACATCCTAACACTCTGAGGATCTAAAGGAAGGTCACACCCAATGGAACAGTTAGCATTACCTTTGAAGATAAACTTAATCTGACCTACTTTTTCGAGGTGTCACCAAGGTGAACCACCTATTCATGAAATTCTTTAAAAGTACAGAGTATATCCTCTGTTCATTTTTTAATATGTAAAGCTCTGATATTGGCATAAGCCCATTAGGAGTCAGTACATAACCTCCCAAACTCCAACCAACAACCAGATACCATAGTTATTTGCAGTAAATTTTAGAAACATGTCAACCATTTAGGTAAATCTTCTCTTGATTCCTTTAAATTTAATTGTATTGATGAATGTAGAGGCTAGTCATTTGGAATTGATTTCTATTGATTTGTGTCTAATTGAATTCAATTAAGCCCCAGTGATTTGCATTGAACAAATTAAATTGCACAGACTAATTGGATTGAAGGCATTCTCACTGAGATGGAGAGCATTCATGAAGATGAGCCCACTGTGATATGGCTCTAATATTGGCTCCTAGGGTGACAGTTATTGGAAAATTATTAAGACTCAACAAATGTTTCAATTATTAAGAACACATTTTACAGAAAGATGAGCTACATAGGTCTTGCCATTACATTGAACTCTTTGGCTCCCTAATCTCTAAATAGTTCAAGATTGGTTCTAAGCGCTGCTCTTCTAATGACATTTGACCTTATTTATAAGAAATAAGAAATGTCTTCAGAGAAAAGAGAGAAGGCAGATAACACTTATACAACCCTGGGTTGTTTTGGAACATTAATACTCAGAATATACCCACAAAGAATTACTTGCTTTGAATGCACCTTAAAATTTCATATCTTCCCAGTGTTGTCTGTTCATTATTCCTACTACCATTGCAGTGGCTGCTGCAAGGTGCACCCTGACAATGCCCCACCTCAGATACTTGTCAGTCTTTACTTATTCCCTGGGGCTTCTCTGTTGACCTCACTGCAAGAAACATCACAGGAATCCACAGGGAGGGGGCACCTGTGTGCCTCAGTCAGTTGGGAGTCTGCCTTCAGCTCAATCATGATCCTGGAGTTTTGGGATTGAGCCCTGAATCGGGCTCCCTGCTGAACTGTGCCTCACCTCTTTCGTGCTCTCTGTCTCTCTCAAATAAATAAATGAAATCTTTAAAAAAAAAAAAAAAAAGATCCACAAGGAGACTATTACATGTAAATTAACAATACAGGATAGTTAATATCCCAATGAGTGAAACTTTGAGTAAGGATGAATGAGAGCTGTTATGAACTGAATATATCTTTTTGTTGAAGCCCTAACCCCCAAAGTGGTGATTTTTAAGAATCAGGCTTTGGGAGGTAATTAAATTTGAACAAGCTCATGAGGGTGAAGTCCTTATGATTAGTGAGTTTAAAAAAAGAAGAGAATTACCCCCAAAATCATAAGATACCTAGGAATAAACCTAACCAAAGAGAAAAAGGATCTATACCCTAAAAACTACAGAACACTCCTGAAAGAAATTGAGGAAGACACAAAGAGATGGAAAAATATTCCATGCTCAGGGATTGGAAGAATTAACATTGTGAAAATGTCAATGTTACCCAGGGCAATTTACACATTTAATGCAATCCCTATCAAAATACCATGGACTTTTTTCAGAGAATTGGAACAAATTATTTTAAGATTTGTGTGGAATCAGAAAAGACCTGAATAGCCAAGGGAATTTTAAAAAAGAAAACCATAGCCGGGGGCATCACAATGCCAGATTTCAGGTTGTACTACAAAGCTGTGGTCATCAAGACAGTGTGGTACTGGCACAAAAACAGACACATAGATCAAAGGAACAGAATAGAGAATCCAGAAGTGGACCCTCAACTTTATGGCCAACTAATATTCGGCAAAGGAGGAAAGACAATCCACTGGAAAAAAGTCTCTTCAATAAATGGTGCTGGGAAAATTGGACATCCACATGCAGAAGAATGCAACTAGACCACTCCCTTGCACCAGACACAAAGATAAACTCAAAATGGATGAAAGATCTAAATGTGAGACAAGATTCCATCAAAATCCTAGAGGAGAACACAGGCAACACCCTTTTTGAACTCGGCCACAGTAACTTCTTGCAAGATTCATCCATGAAGGCAAGAGAAACAAAAGCAATAATGAACAATTGGAACTTCATCAGGATAAGAAGCTTTTGCACAGCAAAGGATACAGTCAACAAAACTAAAAGACAACCTACAGGATGGGAGAAGATATTTGCAAATGACCTATCAGATAAAGGGCTAGTTTCCAAGATCTATAAAGAACTTATTAAACTCAACAACAAAGAAACAAACAATCCAATCATGAAATGGACAAAAGATATGAACAGAAATCTCACAGAGGAAGACATGGACATGGCCAACACGCACATGAGAAAATGCTCTGCATCACTGGCCATCAGGGAAATACAAATCCAAACCACAATGAGATCCCACCTCACACCAGTGAGAATGGGGAAAATTAACAAAGCAGGAAACCACAAATGTTGGAGAGGATGCGGAGAAAAGGGAACCCTCTTACACTGTTGGTGGGAATGTGAACTGGTGCAGCCACTCTGGAAAACTGTGTGGAGGTTCCTCAAAGAATTAAAAATAGACCTGCCCTACGACCCAGCAATTGCACTGTTGGGGATTTACCCCAAAGATGCAGATGCAATGAAACCCCGGGACACCTGCCCACTATGTTTCTAGCAGCAATATCCACAATAGCCAAACTGTGGAAGGAGCCTCGGAGTCCATCAAAAGATGAATGGATAGAGAAGATGTGGTCTAGGTACACAATGGAATATTACTCAGCCATTAGAAACGACAAATACCCACGATTTGCTTCGACGTGGATGGAACTGGAGGGCATTATGCTGAGTGAAATAAGTCAATCGGAGAAGGACAAACATTATATGGTCTCATTCATTTGGGGAATATAAAAAAATAGTGAAAGGGAATAAAGGAGAAAGGAGAAAACATGAGTGGGAAATATCAGAAAGGGAGACAGGACATGAAAGACTCCTAACTCTGGGAAGCGAACTAGGGGTGGTGGAAGGGGAGGTGGGCGGGGGGGGTGGGGGTGACTGGGTGACAGGCGCTGAGGTGGGCACTTGACAGGATGAGCACTGGGTGTTATTTTATATGTTGGCAAATTGAACACCAATAAAAAATAAATTTATATAAAAAAGAGAGAACAAATTGAGGGTTACTGAAGAGCAGGTATGTGGCTGAATAAGTTAAATAGGTGATGGGTATAAGGGAAGGAACTTCTTCTGATGAGCACTGGTTGTTGTATGTAAGTTATGAATCATTAAATTATACACCTGAAAAAAAAAAGAAGAGAATTAGCTATCTCTCTATATGCCATATGAGAACTGGTCAAGACAACTATGGGTAAACCAGGAAGAGGGCCTCTTCCAGGAACCAAAACCTTGATCCTGAATTCCCCAGCCTCCTGAGCTCTGAGAAGTAATTATCTGCTGTTTAAGGCACCCAATTGACAGTATTTTGTTATAGCAGCCTGAGTAGACTTATACAGTAATTAATGTGTAAAAGTTTTCTCCATTTCTTCTCTTTTTTAAAAAAATATTTATTTATTTACTTATGATAGACAGAGAGAGAGAGAGAGGCAGAGACACAGGAGGAGGGAGAAGCAGGCTCCATGCCAGGAGTCCGACGTGGGACTCGATCCCGGGACTCCAGGATCGCGCCCTGGGCCAAAGGCAGGCGCCAAACGGCTGAGCCACCCAGGGATCCCCCCCATTTCTTCTCTTGAATGGAGGCCCTGAGGTGCTTTCCGTAGGCTTTTAGGGTGGTTACAGGGGACCAGTCATTCAACTCCCTAATGTATCTTTGCTTTAGCTTTTCCTATTTCAGAGCTTTGTTCCCATACTTACCTTGCTCCCAAAATAAAGTATACTTGAGCCTTTGTTTCAGGTTCTATTTCTGGGAAACTCAGGCTAAGTCAATAGAGTTGTCTTAGATTTGCATATAAAGAAGTTAAAGCTTATATAGATAATATTTAGTAAATATTTCACAGCACAAAGTTCACTGAATCTGCTTCAAACCGAGATCTGTGTTACCACATAACTCATAAGAGGAGGGAAGAACCCACTGGCAGAACTCCTTGCTCATCCAGAGGGACATATGTGATTTCTGATCTGATTCTTGGTGTTCTACATCACCCCAGGCTTTGCTTGTATCAGCTCTCCAAAATCGGACTGACATCCATCTATCTGACCAAGTTTCTAATCCAGTCAGGAGAGATTCAGGAGGCATTTCAGGATTGTCAATCTTAAAATTAATCTCTGCTTAAAATCAATCTCAACATGCCAAAAGGATGTGTGTAAGGAATGAGACCCAGGTCACTTTGTTCACTTTGGCTGCTGCATGTCATCCTCTCCATTTTGTTGGCCTTGGATTCTTCCTAGATTTCCCAGTGCTACCTGATTTAGGATTACTGCAGTTCCCTGGCCTTTGTCACTGGGTCCCAGCATGCTCTGTGCCTCTCAGGTCCCCATTTTGCTTGGAGCACTTTCCTAATTTTGAGTAGTGCCTGATACAATATGGCACCTTAATAACTGTGAGAAGTAAAGGTAGAGAATGGGGACAGAGATCCAAAGACAAGTGACAGAGAAAACCCAGGTAATTATTTCAGAAGCTATCCAGCCATATATGCTTTCTTATTCCTGCACAAGAGTTGGTTTTAGAGCTAGTGGATCCTTCCTTGGAATCTTCCCTGAAAATTTTGTGATTGACAGCCACTAAAAAAAGATAAGACTGTCCATTCTTAAGCTCATGACATCTTTCAACACCTATGGACATAGTCTCAGTGTCTTCAAAGAGTATTTTTTCTGATGCTTACAGTCTGAGTGCACTCATTGAGAATTTTGACAACACTCTAATGATTTTAGAACACAAGACCCCACATTTTCATTTTGCATCAGGCTCTATAAATTATGTAGCCAATCTTGGGTAAGTTATTGGAAAGTTAATAAAGCTTAAACTTTATATAAGGCTTTGGAAGAGTTTTAGCAAGGTGTTCACCTGGTTTGTGTTTCAAGAAAGTTTGGAAAATATGTGTTGTAACACTTCCTCGTCAAATTTTCAAAGCACTTCTGTGCATATGACTTATCACATCTACAAAGCAAATAAGGGAGGTTCTTTGGGGAGACATTTTATTTTATTTTACTTTATTTTATTTTATTTTATTTTGGGGGGGGAGACATTTTAATCCCCAAACTAGGTTAAGGGCCATTTGGAGTTCCCACAGAATTTTGTTTTCCTTTAACAGTTAGTGGCTATAATCTGTCGGAGTCCCTCTTCTATAGCAAATCACAAGTTCCCAGGGGATAGGACTCATGTGTTACCAACCTTTGTCACCCCACCTCTTGGCATGGAGCTGATCACTTAACAGACAATCCTACAGGTTTCTTTATCTGAAGTTAATATGTTTGCAAGACTTTCTGGAGAACTCTACAAAAGGCAGTATTATTTCCTTAAAAACTGGTAATAAATTTCTTTCTTTTCCCCTCCTCCATTGTATCCTTCCACCACAGAAAACTGAAGGGCACAGGAATCAAAGGACAGACAAAGCAAAAATATTTTGAAAGGCTTTTAAGAAATTGTGATCCAAACATTTTGCCTACTGAAGACCTGAGACATCTGTGCAATCCTGGGTAACGAGCTCATTTTGCCTGGTAACTAAGGAGGCAGCTCATGTGCCAGCAGGTCAGAAATTCATCCATATGTTCACATTTTTCAGTAGCATCTGGGCATTTCTACTTTGAATCCTAGAATATCAGAGCCAGAAAGGAGCTTGGAGAGCATCTGTTCCAGAACCGCATTTCATGTTCCGGATATTTGGATCCAGCAAGGACTTGAGGGTGTGCCCAAGACCACAGGGCACATCAGAGTCCAAGCCAGAACCAGAACCATCATCTTCTGGGTAACAGTCTCTTTCTGCCTAGTTTTAAGTTTTCAGTTACTGTCACCATCCCTTTCCCTTCTCCTTGCTCAAAAGAACAACGTGAAATAACTAAAAGCAGCAAAATATTTCCAATGATCCCACTTGAAATAGATCCTATACATTCTCCTTCAAATTATAGGGGCCATGGCTCTTTCCAACCTTATAATTCAAGTCAGACAAAAACAAGATCACAAAGCTGTGAGAAATATGACTGGAATTTTAGAGTTTCCAACCAGGAGGCAGGACTGGGACTGAATCCCTGGATGCTGCTCCCTCTGCATCTTGTTAACACCATTGGTTCTGGTTTGGAGCTTGGGAGCCCAAGACAACAAAGGTCACCTTACCGTCTCAATTTCTGCCAGTCCCTAGGGAGGTGACCAAACATGGACTACCTGAGTCCAAGGATGCATGCCTGTAGGTAGAAGAAGTATTCTGATGGGCTTCAAAAGCTTTGTCCCGGATAAAATCCACTCCACGGCCAGACCTGGCCTCAGTCTGTTCCACTGAACGCAGCTTTCCATTCCTTCCCGCTGATCCTCTCTCTTGCTGCCTGGCCTATCTGTACCTCCGTGCTGTGCACTATTCCTTTCACCATCTCATCTTTCTGATTCTTGTTTGGCCGGGCACTCTGTACCTGATCTCTGATGGGGACCTTTCTATTGCAAATGCTTTAGACGTGCAGTCTGCTGTTCTCCAGTGTATCAACCTCCCTCTCAGCTCCCACCACCCTCCTGCCTCTTGTCACTCTCCACTCCAGAGGTACGGACCCCCTTCTGTTTTGGTTTCTGCCACAGGACGTTCAGCTTTGCTCCTTGGTCGCTGGAGTTCCCCACACTCCACACCTTCCCCATATTCAGACACACATATGGATCATTCTCTCTGTCCCTTCAGGTCTCTGTTCAAATGTCACCTCATCGGAAAGCTTCCCCAGCCATCCTATAAGATGGGCATCTGCCCAGCTCATAAAACTGCATGCTTCTACTGCACGCCACTCTCTGCATTCTCCCTCCACCTCATTGTCACTGTGACACCCCAGTACACAATTACAAAATTACGGTTTTACATAAGTTTACCCTGTGACAACATAGCATATGGCTATTTGTTTATTTTCTCTCATCCACTAACTATAATATAACTCTATGAAGACAAGCACTTGCCTTTGTGTTTGTTTTTGTTCCCCTTTATTGATACTATATTCTACGTAGTATGTCCTTGAAAAATATTTGTTAAAGTAGATAGAGGTTGTAAGCATTTTTTTTTTTTTTTTTTTTTTTTTAGAGAGAGAGAGAGTGAGCACACACAGGTGTAAGTGGTGGGGGGATGGGGAGGGAGAGGGAGAGAGAGAATCATAAGCTGGCTCCACATCCAGCATGGAGCTCTCTGCAAGAGAGCTCACGACCCTGAGATCATGACCTGAGACAAAATCAATAATATATTATATGTTAATTGTTAATTAACATATAATATGTTAATTAATTGGATTTAAATTTAAAATTTAAAAAATGCACACAAACACACACACACAAGAGTCAGATGCTCAACCAGTTGAGCCACTCAGGTATCCGAGGTTGTAAGGAATTTTAATAAATGAAATATAAAGTGTTTTGATGTTTTATGTAAACTCTTAAGCTCTCTCTACATGAAAGCAGCCATGACTGAAAACGAATCAGCTTGTATCTCACAATCTCTAGACAGGGCAGTGGATTGTCTTCAACTCTTGTGTTCTGCCTTTTGCTTCTCTCAGGATTTTCTCTGTTTTCCAATGTCAGACCTTTAAGCTTCCCATCCTTCCTTCCAAACACACAGCTCTCAGAAATTGACGTGAGAATCACTTATTCACCCCTTGGTGTGCATTTATGCCTGTCACAAGGATAGATGCATTATACAACTCGTGTTCAGTGTGACAAAAAACATTCTGTGTTCTGATACAGCTTCTTCTTCTTCTTCTTCTTCTTCTTCTTCTTCTTCTTCTTACTGGTGTTTTTTTTGGCGGGGAGGGTGTTTTGTTTTGTTTTGCTTTGTTTTACGCAGCAGCAACAGACTGGATAAGTTTACTTAGGGCAACCAGAATACCTACTTTCCTACAAACACTTGCTTAGGAAACAGCATGATGAATGGGAAGAACCCAGGCCTGGGGATCGAGGAACTGTCCTTCTGTCCTAGCCTATCTTTACTAGGGAGACAGGATGGCCAGTGGCTACCTGTTCCTCTCCCAGGAGAAGGTGATGCAAAGCTCCTGTTCTGGCCCATGCAGTCTGCAGCCTGAGTGTCTCTGGAGATGATGTCTTGTTCTTCACAATGGGCACTTTAAAAATGCAAAATCGGTAAGAATAGGGAAGAGAATACAGAATAAGTACAAGATAATAGAAGAGAACTATATTACATATAGTAAAAAATTAAGAATGCACAAAGATAGGGAAATATAGATTATATTTAAGTCAAAAAAGTAAAGTTAAAAAAGCATCAATGCAGAACAAAGATTATGAATAAACAAGAAGTACAGAGTTCTTTAAAAAATTAAAAATGATGAACTAATAAAGAATAATTAAAGGGAATGAAGAGCCTACAGAAACTAACCCAAAACAGAAAATAAAAGAAAGGTAAAGTAGGAAGAAAGTCAAGACTAGAAAATTTGAGATAGCAGAAATAATATGAAGAAGGAGAAGAGAGAGAAAATTAGGGAACAGGTGGGTGAGTAAAGGGAAAAATGAAGAAGGGTGGAGAACGAGAAGTGAAGGAGAGAGGGTGAAAAGAGGCACCCAAAATCAATAGAAAAGAAATTCAGTGAGGAAATGAAACAAAACAATGTAGTTAAGGAAAAAAAGAAAGAGGAAAATATTTTTAAAAATGAGCAAAGAAACAAAAACACTGTGATCAAAAGTCATAAAAGTGAAAGTAAAATAAGGACATGGAAGAAACAGTTATTGGAATATTATGGAACTAGGAAAAGTGAAATAGAAGGTAAATAAAGTGAGAAAAATCAAAATTAACAGAAAGTTGAAAATAAGATTTTAAAAAAGCAGTCAAGGAAGAAGGATATGGAGGTGTGGACTCAGTTTCTCCCTCCAGTCATGGACAAGGAGGCATGCCCCCTTCATGGCGACCATGGGGAGACTTGACTTGCATAAAAGCTTTTGGGCACAGAGATGGAGAAAATTCAGGGTTTGTGTGTGAATGAAACCCTTCTGGAGGCTTCTTACAGGTGAACTTCCTCATGGGTGAGATATTGTTTAAGCCCAAATTGACAAATGCTTTATACCTCATACAAGACCAGGGACATAGGGATTCTCTGTGGAGGAGGGTGATGAGAGAGAAGAGGATAAAGGACCCTAATTTCAGAATCATAAACAGAGACCTAGCACCATGAACAATGGAAAAGGAAAGGTAATAAAACAAAATACTTACAATACAAAAGCACTAGGAAGGAATTAATTTGTGC
This sequence comes from Vulpes vulpes, assembly GCF_048418805.1. NCBI lineage: Eukaryota > Metazoa > Chordata > Mammalia > Carnivora > Canidae > Vulpes > Vulpes vulpes. Next base: position 3,991,511 of record NC_132792.1, on the reverse strand, counting down.
ACAAGAAGAAACAGAGAAGGTAGGGTGAAAGGAAGAAAAGAAGGAAGAGAAAAGATTATATAAAAGATAAAACAAATCGAAAGAAGAAAGAGTTAAAGGAAAGAAAATCATAAATTTTACTAGAAATCTGGTTATTTCGTTGAAATGCCTTTGCTATAGTTTGTGAGAAGTTGATTGTATGCCAGGGAAGAGAAAAGGTGTGGAGTCACTTAAGAGCTGCTTTTCCCAGGTTTTGTTCAAGGTGTGAAGCATCTGTAAAAAAAAAAAGTTCTGGGAAAGTATCATGATAGAACTAAGTTTCTGAATCAGCATTTCATCTATAAGATCGCCTTCCTCTCTAAAAAATAAAAATAAAAATAAAAGAATATTCTTGAATAATATAGCTAACCTAAACAGTTAATCAGCAAGACTAAGAATACAAATTGAGCTCCAGTAACAAAATAACAATTTAATATATTTTTAATTGGGAACAGGTTTTCTTCTGCTGGTTTTAAATCTTTAAAGTATAATTCTCCAATCTCACACAAATAATTCTTCTTATTTCCACTACTCTAAGCCTGATAGGCTCCTAAATCACCAGGATCCTCAGCCTCTGCGTGATCACTTACACCCTATCTTTTGTTTGGAACATGATTTTTCCATTTTCTGTCAAAACTCTAAAGGAAGGGGGTGACAGGAAGAGCAGAGACAGCTGATTGTGACTTTTTCTTAATGAACTTGCCTTCCTTGCATCAAGCAAACATCTTGATTTCAGAAACACCATGGAGGTAATGCCTGAGTAGTTCAGTCAGTTAAGCATCCAACACTTGATTTAGGGTCAGGTCATGATCTCAGGGTCTTGAAATTGAGCTCCACATCAGGCTCTGTGCTGAGCATAGGGGCTGCTTGGGGATTCTCTCTCTCCCTTTCCCTCTAGCCCTTCCTCAAAAGAAAGAAAAAAGAAAAAAGAAAAGAAGAAAAGAAAAGAAAGAAAAGAAAAGAAAAGAAAAGAAAAGAAAAGAAAAGAAATAAAAAAGAAAGAAAAGAAAAGAAAAGAAAGAAAAGAAAAGAAAAAAGAAAAGAAGAAGAAGAAAAGAAAAGAAAAAAAGAAAAGAAAAGAAAAGAAAGCCCATGGAAAGTAGATTAAATACTTGAATTTTCAGCCACACATTCTCTTCCAGATCTTTCTTTCTATGTTTAGGAGATACACTTCACTCTATTGTTTTAAAAAAGATTTATTTATTTATTTATTTATTTATTTATTTATTTATTTATGAGAGAGAGTGTGCAAGCAGCTGATGGTGGGGTAGAGTAGAGGGAGAAAGAGAATCCTGAAGCAGAGCCCCTGATGAGCACAGAGCCCAATGCAGGGCTCCATCCAAGGACTCTGAGATCATGACCTGAGCTGAAATCAAGAGTTGGCTGCTTAACCAACTGAACCCCCCAGGTGCCCCAACTTTGCTATTTTTTTAAAGATTTTATTTATTTATTCATGAAAGACACAGACTGAGAGAGAGAGGCAGACAGGGACAGAGAAGCGGGCTCCAGGCAGGGAGCCTGATGCGGGGCTCGATCCCAGGACCCCGGGGTCATAACCTGGGCCAAAGGCAGGCACCAAACCACTGAGCCATCTAGGGATACCCCAACTTTGCTCTTAAATATAACAGATGTCTATAGGGGGCAAATTCCAAAGGAGCACATTGAGGGGTTGGGCTCTCCCCAGAGTAACCTTCAAGGCAAGGATTCAAGGGCAAGTAGTTTATTTGGAAGATGTGGCAAGCAAGGATAGGGCAGTGAGAACAAGAGGAGTCGACTAGTAAAGGATGAGTTCTCAAGTCACCGTGGAGGACTGGACATGGAGAATCCCATGAGGAATCCCTGGGAAATGCCTGGGAATTAACCCACCTGAGGCCAAGCAACTGGATGTTTTATACACCGACTCTTCTCAGCCCTTGCTTGAGGGCAGCTAAGGGTCCATCATGTGTATGGCTTGCCCCCCTCCCCCAAGTTCTGGAGAAGTCCCCCAAACACAAAATTCAGTTACTGATAGATATTTGGAAGTCCCTGAAGGCACCTGGTGTGGTAGGACTTGGAAGATAAGAGCAGGACAGGGATTGCATCAGGGACAAAGTGAGTTCGGGAAAACAGCCACACAAATCTCCCATCTCTGGGAGTGTATCAGCATTAGGATTTCTCATGCATCACCTCGAAACTCTGTAACCACCCTATGGGGGAGTATGGTTTTCCTCATTTACAGATAAGAAAATAGTCTCAGGGGCATGAAGTTGCTTTCCTAGAGTCAATCCCCAGAAATGACAAGATTAAGTCAAAATCAAGATTTCTCTTACTAGACCCCTTAACCTCTTTTACTATAAAAAGTGTGTCCTGCAGAGAAAATATGAGAAGACACTAAAGCCCTCACTCCAGACAGATACTGTGTCTAGTGAGTCTGTCCTGTTGAGGGATGGGGGCTACTCTGAAAAGTGCTCCCAGGTCGAATCCATCACCCCGAGCCAGAATGTTGTCCCTGTTGATATCCTTCCTTTTTTCTCCAGTCACTTCGTAGGTCCCCTCCCAAAGTATCCAAATATAAAAAAAGATTTAACTACTGTTCCCACTAGGAAAGCACTTAGCAAAATAATGCAAACTGGAGGAAATTAGAAGGTTTACATAGTTCTTATAGTTGCTATTTTCTGTCAACAGTGATAGAATAAATTAGAACAGAGGCATAAAAATAATTAAAGATCATGGTCTATATGGCAAGAACTACTAGACACGTTACTTCAATTACTAGCAAGTCTTCCCAGCACTTCTTCACAACAATGGCATGGTGGGAATTTTAGTGGAGACATGCCCACCTGTTTACATTGCTAATCTTGGCCTGGTTCGTGCCAAGCCCTTGGCAAGGTGAACTACACCCTTAGAAAAAGATTGCAGAGAATTCCCTTGTCTCACTTCATATCAACAGAATACTGTGTTTGCTTGTTAATATTTTATTTATTGATTCATGAGAGACACACAGAGAGAGAGAGAGGCAGAGACACAGGCAGAGGGAGAGGCAGGCTCCTTGCAGGGACCCTGATGTGGGACTCGATTCCGGGACCCCAGGATCACAACCTGAGAAGAATGCAGACGCTCAACCAACTGAGCTACCCAGGCGTCCCAGAATACTGGTTTTGATATTGTATATTGGCCTCTCTCCAAGCCAAGGGGTTAGCCTGTTACTATTTCATGAATGTTGACAGATGACACAAGATGCCTGAGTTGGAGGTGAAGGACTTCAACCCCCTGGGGAAAAGCAAATGGATTATCATCAGCACATTACCCTTGTTCTTGCCTCTGGTGCTTATGGGGAGACGAGCCTGACATGGCCCAGATCATTGCTGCACATGCAGTGGGTTTGCTTCACATCTAAAGAATACCTGGTTGGGGAATTCTATTACCTTTATAGCAGGGTGTAAACCAGCCTGCTTTTTGTCCCGGAGGAAGTGCTACCTCATCTCTCAAGGTCACCAGCTACAAAAAACAACACTGAGAAATGGCCTGAGTAAAGAGCATTTCTAGCCCTCAGCCCTGGCATACCTGGAAGGGTACAAGAAGCCCATAAAGGATTGAGTTTCTAAGGTACCTGCACCCCATGTTTGCTGCAGCATCGCTCACAATAGCCAAGCTCGGAACAACCCACATCTTACTGTTTGTGGCAATGTGGATAATCCTAGAGGACATTATGCTGGAGTGAAATAAGTCAGTCACAGGAGACAAACATTACACGATTCCATTTACAGGAGGAATCGAAATTAGCCAAACTCATAGAAGCATAGAATAGAATGATGGTTGCCAGGGGCTACGAGGAGGCAAAAATGGGGAATTACAAACCAGCAGGCATTAAGTTTCAGTTAAACAAAATGAAAATGTTGTAGGGACCCATGGTACAACATAGTATCTATCCTTAAGAATAGGACATCTCCACTTTAAAATACTGTAAGTGGTGGGGCGCCTGGCTGGCTCAGTCGGTGGAGCATGCAACTCTTGATCTCAAGGTTGTGAATTTTAGCCCCAGGTTGGGTGTAGAGAGTATCTAAAAAAAAAAAAAAACCTTGGAAAATATACATGTTAAGCAGATAGATCCCATGTTAAATGTTCTTTACCACAAGCACACATACAAATACGCAAACACAAAAGAACAAAAGGGAATTTCTGGAGGTGGTATGGGTATGCTTAGTACCTTGGCTGTGATGATGGAATCTGAGTGTTTGCATATGTACAAACTTCTCAAAATGTATATATTATATAAGTGCAATTCTAATATATCAATTATACTTCAATAAAGCTTGTATATAGGGGGATAGGGATATATATAGGGATAGGGCAGGTGTTGAGGGGGTATTATGGAAACTAGACTTCAGTGTTCATATCTTTGTGGATATTTCTTCATATTTTAAAGTACGTAAATATATTACCTATTAAAAAGTAGATGTTAAAGTTTTTACTTTAATTTTAGTCAACATATGGTTTTAATTTTGTTTCAGGTGTGCAATAGAGTGAAAAAGTAAATTTTAATGGAAAAAAATGAAAAAAAGAATAAAAAAGAGGAGTGACTTTCTCCATATAGTGAACTTATCCATCATGACTTGGGATTTCTTTATAACACAAGGTAAAGCGTATGCTGTGTATAGAGTAACCCAAGGGCAGAAATATTCACTCATAGTAAGTGACATATAAAATGATTTTGTATGCAATATATTCAATACCATGTAACATGATTTCATAAAACAAACAGTGCTTGAATAGCTGTTGACTGTCACCTGCTTTGTTGACAAAACATTACACAAGCTATACAACCCATCTCTAGAGAGTACTATCTGTCTTGCCAGGGCATACTAATGACGTGTTTACATTTAATGGAGTCACAGTCCAATGCCCCACCCTCACCCTCCACAGGGCAAAACATTAAAGAACACCTAAATATTTGAGCATGTGATTTTAACAAAAGTCAAAGAATTTTAACCTAGCTCAATGCCTTTGAGTTTCACATTTATTCAATCCTTCATTCAACAAAAATGCATCAAGAACCTGAAATATCCCTGACATAAACAGAGTGCCAGCGATTCCACTTGGAGTAAGGGCATCAATCACCCAGTAGGGCAAAGAGAACTTGCAGAAATTACCCCACTTTGCAAACATTTCACTGAAAACCAGAAAGGTCAACTTGGCATATGGTCACCCAGCTGGGAAATGCTATGAGGTAGAAGACTTCACAATGCGAGGAGAATCTTCTCCTTTACCTAATAGGAAAATCACCCTCCTAACACCCTATTCCAAATTCTGTTTATCCTCCCCTGCTCTTCATGCTTCTCTTCCTTCTGCCACAGACACATAGACACACGATTCACAGACCCATCTCATAAGGGACAGAGCGAGCTGTCTTGTCCATATTCAGACAATGATTCCAACACACTGTTAGGTTCAACAGAGGTCATCCCAGCCAGTTAATTCTGAAATTGCCCCCTTCGTCCCTTCAGCTCTTTTCCTTCCTTAGCATTTCTTGATTTTATGGCTAGCTCTCACCCCTGATTGAAAATGGCACTTTTAGAAAGTTGAGAGATGACCACTGTGGCCATCTTTGCAATGACTCAATCTGTCAAAGGAAAAACAAAATCAAAAACCCCTCATGCGGGCTGGAGGCCCTGCTCATCCAGAGATGAAGTCATAAAACCATTTTCCTTGCAGAGTTATTTCTGTGCATTGAGTTCATGTCTAATTTTCTGGAGTGGTGAGTCTCAGGATTGAAAGTACTTGTGTCTCCCTGACCAAATATATTAGAGCTGACTGCCCTCAGATGCTGAGCTGCATGACTTCAAACAGCACAGACGCTGACACTTAAATTTGAAGATGCGAAGAAAAAAAGAGAGAGAAACAGCTGGAGGGCACCTATCCCCCAAAACTGTGAGACATTGAAGCACCAAAATCAAAGAACATGTGGGGAGCACCCAAACTCTGAGGTGATGCTGGGAGATGCTTTATTTTCTAGGAGAGACAAGAGATGAAAAAAATTAACTGAGGACAGTGTAACTCACTTTAAAGTCATTTTGACTTATTTGTATGAAGTGTATGAAGCCCCTGAGCAGAACAGCTAAGTGAGGGGTAGCAGGATCTGAGTGGAGGTGCAGGCCTTGGTCTCCTCATGGGGGCAGGGGGATGGGCTTGCATAGAGGTACCAAGAGTTCCTGTTCTAAGATAATAAAATAGAAATATTAGAGGAAACAGTTTGAACTTGAAGTGGAGAAAAAAAAAAGAAAAAACAGGAGACATTTCCCAGGAGAGACCATTCTGCATCCCCAGCATCCCAGATGCATGCTTTTCCTTTCCTCACTGCACTGAACTACCTTAAGTTTTCCTGCTCACCTGGACCTCTGCTGGGGCTGTTCTCCTTGCCTCCTTGCAGTCTGGTACTCATACGGGCAAAGGAGTGATCTTACTAAAAAGAGAAAATGTGGTCATGGAACTCTCTGTTTAAATACCCTTCCACCTATAGCTTCTCCTTGGAGAATTTCTGGTCCTTGAAGGCACCCCTGGAGGCTGCAATAGGCACGCTGTTCTCCATGTCAACATGTAGCATTCTGCTTGGTCAGTGAGCTTTCGCTGCATAACAAATACCCCCCCAAACCAATATTTAGCTTGAGATCCCCTGGGTAAGAGCCTAGTGAATCTTCTAGCCTGGGTTGCTTCAATCCTCTCTGCACAAACATAGACTTGTCTCTGACCTCTGGCTGAGAGCTTTACATAAGTTAGCTTATTTCGTCCTTTAAAGTCCCCCAAGCAGACACTACTAACTTTGCTTTACAGATTAAAAACTGAGTCTAAATATCTAAGAATCTTGCCTACAGTCATATGCCTAAAAAATGGAATGAGCTTTCCTGCACAGATCTCTCTAACTCTGAAGCCCATGAACTCTGCACTCTTTCAGCTTTAGAGAAAACAGGCAGGTCATTGACAGTAGTTTCTCTAATTTAAAAATTAAAATTAGGGGATCCCTGGCTGGCTCAGTGGTTTAGCGCCTGCTTTGGGTCCAGGGCGTGATCCTGGAGTCCTGGGACCGTGTCTCACATCAGGCTCCCTGCATGGAGCCTGCTTCTCCTTCTGCCTGTGTCTCTGCCCCTCTCTCTCTCTGTGTGTGTCTCTCATGAATAAATAAATAAAATCTTTAAAAAATTAAAATTAAACTCCATAAAAAATATTAACACTATTACTATCTACACATTGAGGACATGTATTCTAAGACCATTTGTACTGTAAGAACCACAGACTAGCTTGCTGGTAAGAAAGCCAGGCTCAGGTAGGTTCCCAGAACTTCAGCTGTGAGCCTTCAAGACTTGTGGCCATTGGGAAGTTCTCTAATATTCGGGGGCCTCGTATGCTTATTTGCTGGTACACTGTTTTAATCTATCGAAACAGTAATAAGATTACTTAGAGGGTAATTTCAAAGATTAAACAAGATCATCACAAAATGGTCAGTACCGTTATTATCACTCTGTCAAAAAGAAGCTATTAGGGAAAGGAAACTTGGATATTGTGATTTATAATAAGAAATACATATAGCGCCCTAAAACCATTAAAAGGTGTAAGAGATAAAGGTGTCTTTCGTTATGTTAATGAGGTGGCTTTTGGATTCTCTTGAAAGGTTGGAGCTGGTAACCAGGAGAACCAACCACATGAATAGAGGGTTGGAACTTTCAGCCCCAACCCCCCTCCCCGCCCCCCCCCCCCCCCCCCCCCCCCCCCCCCCCCCGACCTCAGGGAGTTGAAAGGAGCTGGAGGTGGAATCAATCCCTAATGGTCAATGATTTAATAACCATACCCATTGAGTGAAATCCCAAAAGGGCAAGGTTGTGAGAGCTTCCAGGCTGGTGAAATCCTGGAGGTGCTGGGAGAGGATCACTGGAGAGGGCTTGGAAGCTCCAAGCTCCAAGACTCTTTGAGTCTCTCCCATCTGGCTATTCCTGAGTTACATCCTTTTACATCATGAGTAAACTCATGATCTAGTAATTAAAAGGTTTCTCCAAGTTCTTCAAGCAACTCAGCAAATTCATCAAATCCTTGGACAGGGTCATGGAGACTTCTGGGGCTTATAGCCAGTTGCTCGGAAGCACAATTAACAATCTGTACTTGCAACTAGCATCTGAAGTGTGTGTGTGTGCTGGCAGGGGCTGGAGGGTAGCCTTACAGGACTGAATCCTTAACTTGTGGGACCTGATGGTATTTCCAGATAGATAGTGTCAGAATTGAGCTGAATTCTCGGACACCCTGCTAGTGTCTGGGAATTGCTTGTTGGTATGGGAAGTCTATACACATACACATACACATACACACAGAGGAATTGGGTCCAGGAACCCAAAAGAGTAGCTATTTGGGAACATGCGAAATGCAAGTGGTGGCACGACGCTGCATGGACACCAAACAAGGGCTAATCCCCTTCTTGTCACAAACACAGTGGAGGCCCGAGAACGGAGTCTGCTACTGGACGTGTCACACATTGACTCTTGACAACTAACGTATCTGTTACTTTGGACGAGCTATCCACCTTCTGTGTCTCCGTTCCATCATCTGTAAGATGAGAAAAATAACAGAACCTAATACACAGGGTTTTGTGGTAAGGGAGAAATGAATATATGCTGAATTGTACAGAATACCAGGCACATAAACATTCCTAATTACTATTAGCTACTACTATTATAGTATTTTCCATAGATTGACTTGCAAAGAAATGTTGAATCATAGCCAATAGAAATATTTGTAATTCCGTAGGGAAATATGCCTTCTTTGATTACATCTTTTTATTATGATTTTTATCAGCATTATCATTAACATGATCATTATTGCTGTTATAGTGGGTCATTAGTCATACTAATAGAGGTAAGAAGTTTAACTGTGCTGACATCAGCCATATAAAGGCATAATACTATTGAGCTACAAATCTTCTTGTTTTATTGGTTCCCAAAAAATGAAGGGGAAGCGATATAAGTATCAGATACTACACTAGGTAGTTTATATAAGCCACTGAATCACAGTCATCTTCTGATTTGAGTACATAAACTCTACTTTACACATGAAATTGAGGCAGAAACTAAAATTTTGCTTAAGATTACGGGATCAGGGGGATCCCTGGGTGGCGCAGCGGTTTGGCTCCTGCCTTTGGCCCAGGGCGCGATCCTGGAGACCCGGGATCGAATCCCACGTCGGGCTCCCGGTGCATGGAGCCTGCTTCTCCCTCTGCCTATGTCTCTGCCTCTCTCTCTCTCTCTGTGACTATCATAAATAAATAAAAAATTTAAAAAAATAAGATTACGGGATCAGTATTTGATAGATCAAGGCTTTGAACGCAAGTCTCACTAACTTGAAGTCCTGGTTCTTTGCATTATTCTACTCTATTTTTGGAATGGATACACTGTAGGGAATGGATTTCAGTTTCTAAGTTTCTAGTAAATTAATCAACACTGTGTTGTGATGAGATGTGCAGCAGACACAACATAAGGAGACTTACCTTAAGCCCTGAGCTCTTCCACTTACTAAGAATGACCTTAGGCAAGGCTATTTGTCCTCCTTGGGACTCAGTTTCCTTATCCATAAAATGGGTGCACATAGTCTTTACCCACAGGTGGTTGACAGACTTATGTAAGCAAAGGAGAGACTCTTAACTCTAGGGAAACAAACTGAAGTTTGCTAGAGGGGAGGTGTCGAGTGGGGATGGGTAACTGGATGATGGGCCTTAAGTAGGGCACCTGATGGAATGAGCACTAGGTGTTATATGCAACTGATGAATCACTAAACTCTACCTCTGAAACTAATAATATACCATATGCTAATTAATTGAATTTAAATGAAATAAGTTAATAAAAATGAGTATGGGAATGTTTTATGTATCATAAAGATGCTGGGGAATGCAGTGAAAAGTCATGTAGTGTCAGTAAATTTGTGATTATCTCAATTATTATATATCCTCAGGCAGTATCCATCCTGGGACCCCTCACCTTTGTCAGCCTTTTTAATGCAATCTTCAATTCCTCTTTTCTACCCCTAACCCAACCAACAGGAGCTCTGTTTAAAAATATATTCTATGTCCTTCCATGGTCACTACCAACTCCCTAGTCCAAGCCACCATCACCTGCAACTGGATGACTCATTGGCCTTGATGACTTACTGCCCTGTCATCACTTCTTCCCTTCAGAATCTATTTGCTCTAGATCATAGATCATACCACTTGCCTCTTTCCAAGTCTCCATTATGCTAACAATGAAACCCATACCTCTTGCTGTGACCTTAATGGCTCCGTGAGACCCAACTCTTCCCCATGACTCTGACTCAGGTCCCATTCCCCAGCCTCCCAAGCACATGGAGTGTCTTTTTGTTCTTCCATCACTCACAGCCTCTTTGAGCCTTAATGCCTTTACACTTTACCTTTTAGAAGCACTCCACCCCCAGTTCCCCATGTGCTTCCTTGGTACCATATGGGTCTCAGCTCAAAATGTTCCTTCCCATAAGAACCCCCTGGTTCCTCAATCTAAATAAGCAGCCCATTGCAATTTCACTCATAGCCATGCTATCCATGGTCTGTTGCCATTTACTGCTAACTGAAATTCATTCATTCGTTTTTGTGCTTTATTCGTTCACCTGTTTCTATTACCTTGACAAGATTTTGACTCCATGAAGGAGGAGCCTTGTCTATTTTGCTCACCATCAGCCCCCAGACCAGTGCATAGCTATGCAATTCATATACACCAGAAGGATTTCATTTTATTTTTTTAATAAATTTATTTATTTATTTATTTATTTATTTATTTATTTAATAAATTTATTTTTTTTTATTGGTGTTCAATTTGCCAACATATAGAATAACACCCAGTGCTCATCCTATCAAGTGCCCCCCACAGTGCCTGTCACCCAGTCACCCCCATGCCCCGCCCACTTCCCTTTCTACCACCCCTAGTTCGTTTCCCAGAGTTAGGAGTCTCTCATGTCACCAGAAGGATTTTAAAGGGCAAATCTCTCTTATGCTGCTGCAATCCTGCCATGGAATTTTCTGCCTCCTCAAATGTTGCCTGCATTTTTCTTAACCATCCTGGTCCTGTTCCTGCCTTGCTTTTCCCAGTTAGGGTGCTATTTTCTGTGTGAGAGCTGCTCCCACAGCCCTCCTTGGATTGAACACTAATCTACTCTTTTTTTTTTTTTCATTATTTAGATCTGTGACGGTGTCTCACCCATAGTGTATTTCTTCGAGAGTGATGGGAAGGGTGGAGTAACATGTCCTAACACTGGCAGTCAGTTGGCCATGTTATATGTCCATCGCCTGCTCTGAATTCTACTTCAGGACTTCAAGGATCATTTCTCCCACTTCACAGATGAGAACATTCACGTTCAAGTAACGGCCTTAGGGTTGCACACCTTATAGGTTGCAAACCTGGGGATAGATCCAGGTCTGACATCAAAGCAGATGTTTTCTCCACTGTGTTCTTTCTTTCTCCCCACCATGTCAACCCCAGAACAAGGCTGAACTTAACTGAAGAGATGAAAAGGATCAGGATGGGATGGAATGGGGGAGAAAACAAGGCTGCTTTGAAGGCCACCACTATTTCTCAGTGTGACCCGAGACTCCTATGTCACATCCTTGTTTACTCTCTGATCCCCTTGTCCTATTTCCAGATCCTCCCAAAAGGGAGGAAGGAGATCAGCTGCTGGGTAGAGCACCCCCTTCTGATCATAACGAGGGTTCCCTGTATCCCTGAGCTGTGAAGCTCATTGTTCCTTGGCATTTGTTTTAATGGTCACAACGAATGGATTGTGCCTGCTGGATGCTACTGAAAATTAGGTTTATTTGAAGATAGACTCACTTCAAATTGCTAAAACCTTCATCTCAGGTTGCAAATATGTCATTCATGCTTGAAAAGAAAAGAAAAATATAGCATCTCTCCCTCTCCCCGCCCCGCCCCCTGTGATCTATACGAGATGAAAACCCACCAAATTAGAATTACATTGTTCTCGCTGGCATTCAGCCAGCTTCTCACAATATTCAAGGCAATCATTTCATTTCAACAGCTCATAGAAAATATGTTTTTCTTAGTTAGAAAAAAATTGAATTAGAACTTCACATTTGAAATAATACTAGGAGCAGCCAAATTCAATAAGCCAGAACAGAGAATGGGGGTAGGTTTTGGGACATGTGTGTTTTAATCTCCATCCAGCACAATTTGCTGACAGCTCCTGAGTAAGTCATTTACCTTCCCCAAGACTCATATTCCCTACATGCAGAACTGAGCACCTGTTATGTATTCCAGAGCTGAGAAACATTATTGGAGTCGGAAATAGAAAAACACAGCCCTAAAACCCAGGTACCTTCACAGACGGGGCGTGTTCAAGCACATGTCTGAATCTCAATTTCTTCACTGGTAAAATGAGAAAAATAGGGCCTCCCTCACAGGGCTGGTTGGGGGTATTAAATGAGATGATGCACATGAAATCACCAAAATCCTGGCTGACTAGGTGCCAAGATGTTCAGTTGTGTGGCTGATAAGTGAGTTACAAGTCAGGGGTCAGCAAAGTACAGCCTGCACACCGGCTGCCTGCTTTTGTAAATAATTTTTTTTAAGATTTTATTTATTTATTCATGAGACACACACACACACACACACACACACACACACACACATATATATATAGAGAGAGAGAGAGAGAGAGGCAGAGACACAGGCAGAGGGAGAAGCAGGCTCCATGCAGGGAGCCTGACAGGGGACTCGATCCCAGGTCTCCAGGGTCATGCCCCGGCCCAAAGGCGGGCGCTAAACCTGCAGAGCCACCCAGGGATCCCTGTAAATAAAATTTAATTGGGATGCAGTTAATACCCATTTATTTAGATAATGTCCATTACAACAGCAGCATTGTGTGGCTGCTTTTGAGACCAGGGGGCCTTCAAAATTAAAAATAGTTACTCTCTGGCCCTTTCCAGAAAAAAATCTGCCAGTCGTGGACTGAGTGATTGCTAATGTCCCTTCCATCTCTGACTTAGGAGAGAATTCTCCCTCTGTTCTTTCTTTCTTCCTGTCCTTACAACGCTCTCCTCTACTTCCTGCCTACTGAGCAGTTTCCTCTTTCTTTGCCTGCCTCCTTTCTTCCTCTTCCTGCTCCTCTTTCCTTCTTTTCTCCAAAATAAGATAAAGCCCCTCCTTGCTGGTAGATGGAAGTGGAACTGGTCCAGGACCCATGGCTTGACCTCTGTAGCTGGGACAGGATGGCATCCTACAGTCACCCATGTCCTGAATGTCCTTAATCAGGAAACAACCAGTACACAGTTCCAAGTGGCCAGACATTTCTTGGATACTACTGAAGCTTTGTACTTGGTACCATGCTTTTTCTACTTTCAAAAATCAGTTTGTTCAAAAGAAAAAAAAAAAGAAAAAAGAAAAACAACTGACTCTTAACTTACAGAGAACTGGTCATTATCAGAGGGGAGGTGGGTGGGAGGATGAGTGAAATAGATGGTGGGGATTAAGAGGACGCTTGTCTTGCCGAGCACTGAGTCATGTAGAGAACTGTTTTTTTTTTTTTTTTTTAATTTTTTTATTTATTTATGATAGGCACACAGTGAGAGAGAGAGAGAGAGGCAGAGACACAGGCAGAGGGAGAAGCAGGCTCCATGCACGGGGAGCCCGATGTGGGATTCGATCCCGGGTCTCCAGGATCGCGCCCTGGGCCAAAGGCAGGCGCCAAACCGCTGCGCCACCCAGGGATCCCTGAGAACTGTTGAATCATATAGTGTACACAGGAAATTAATACAATGCTGTATGTTAGTCATATCTAAATCAAAACAAAGTGTGTTTCCTAGAAAAAAGATATTTCGTTCATATAATTATTTTATACTAGACTATGAACTTCTTAAGGATGGGGTTATCTTATTTGTTCTCAAGATCACATATATAGAGTTTACTCTTGAATGACTCTGGCATTAGGGGTGTCATCCCCCCATGCAGTCACAAATCTGTAACTGAAAAATTTAGCTATTAATAGCCCTCTTTTGAAATTAAAATAAATAAAATAAAAGCCAATTATACATATTTTGTACGTCATATGTACTATATACCGTAGTCTTACAATAAAGTCAGCTAGAGGAAAGAAAATGTCCTGAGGAAAATAATAAGGAAGAGAAAATACATCTACAGCAGTATACTGTCATTATTGGGAAAATCCATATGTAAGTGGACCCCATATTGTTCAAGGGTCAACTGTATATCAGAATGCCTGGCATTTAGGCTCATTAAGTTTTGTTGAACTGAACAGTTTTCTTCAGGATTACATGTTTCTTGTGAATTTCACATTATGTCATTCTGATGAATTCTATAGTGTGACTTGGTCTTGTTATTATCTGCGTGCTTAAGAGAAAATAGTTTGTGGAAAGCAGGAACCAACACTTTTAGCCCATATTATCGTTACAGGATGAATAAATGAAGAACAACAAATGATATGCTTTTTGTGATTTGGATGGTTCGAGGAGGTTATGCCCTTAAATTAGAAAACATCCAACACCCTTTCCTCCAAGCCTCTGCTCTGAAACTGTATTCAGTAAGGAAGATGCCTGGGTACAGCTGGGCTATAAACGAACCTCCACTCTTTACCCAAGTGTGACCACATCCACCTGTGAGACATGAAATACATTTCCATGATCTGCTCATCAGTTCAAAGTGGGTCCAATTAAAGCCTCATTTGCAGGAAACTATGATTAGTTTCCTGCAAATTGGAGGAAATGCAGTTCCAATCAAATACATAATTCCCCTTCCCTTATGAGTCAGCTTTCCTGGTGTTCTATGACATTTAGCAGTTGGCATAACCCTCAAAATTGTTCCTTTTGGGAAGGGATCCTTGCGTTATGAATACAATTCTAACTTGACTTTGATAGAATTTACGTTTTTCTGCCCAGCCTCTCCCAATATGACCTTATTACATTTGCAAACTTTGAGGTCAAGTCAACCATTTTTCCATCCAATTCTAGTACTGTCTGAGTGTGAATAACAATGGCTTCCACTTACAATATTGAATTGGTGGATACTTTCCAAAGGGCTTACCCACCTTATCTCATGTAATCCTCAAAATAACCCCAGGGGGAGCATGTGAAATTGCCATATTTTATAATTAAAAATATCAATAACAACAGCAACAAAACAGAAGTATAAAATGAGTCACTAAATTATTCAGAATTGCATAGTAAGCCATGAAGCACATTTCATAAGTGGGTCTACTTAATTCCTTACTCTGTCCTCAGGAGTATTTTATGATGTTGGTCTTCAGGCCAGTCAAGGATGGAACACTGGAGCAGGATACTGGACAGTCATCACAGTAATACTAACATTGCTGCAAGAAGCCACTGCTTTAGGCTGGATGTTCTGGTAATTGCAGTAATTGGAAAGGATTGGTAAGCCATTCCAAATCTGAGAGATCCTTTAGAGAAGGATCTGGAAAACTAAGTTTATCACATTTATGATTGTAAACACATCAAAAGGAACTACATTGTGCCATATGAAAATTATCTGAAATTCAAATTTCAGTATACACAAAGTTGTATCAGAACACAGTACCATTCATTTATTTTTGTGTTGCCTATGACCACTTCTGCATTACCACAGCAGAGCTGAGTAGTTACAACACAAGTCACATGGATAGCAAAGTCTAGAATATTTGCTATCTGTCCCTTTAGTATATTTTGGGCTGCAATCTCATTGTCATCTCCTGTGTGGAGGCTTGGTCTGTTTCTTTGCTCTCTCTTGAACATGAAAAGTGCCAATAATATCTAACCTGAGGTATATAATTTCACTGACACTGTCAGGACTGAAAGGCTTTAATTCCAGCTGGTCTAACCATGATTGATGCTTTGAAACCCTCTATAACAGTCCTGTCCAACAGAATTTCTTGTGATGATGGGACTGTTCTCACTCTGTGCTGTCAAATACAGTGTATGTAACCATATGTGGCTACTGAATCATTGAAATGTGGCTGGTGCGACTGAGGAATAAGACTTTGCAATTTGGGTTAATTCAAATTTAAGTCTCAGCTCCCACATTGGACAGTGAAGCTCTAGGAGTTCCTTGCTGAGTCATCATGAGGCCTCAACTTGACTGATTTAATGCCAGGCTTGCATTTTATCATCGAACAACTCTTGCTATTTGACAGTGATGTGTTTCATTGAGAAAAGTTCCCCAATAATTTATATACCTTATTTTTAGTTCAATCACCTGTGGCCATGAAAAATAAGCCTAATTTCCCTGACACTGTCAATCCTTCATACGTCTGAAGCAAGTGAGAATGTGTACCAATCCATTTAAATATGTTGAGAGGCATGCTGCATCTTCTAAGTTTGGACAGGAAGCAAAGGGGGTGTGAATACACCAAGTAGAACTAGGGCTAATAACATCACCTGCTGGATATTTTCTACCCAGCATGGAAACTCCTTTCTGTTTAGGGGCTTGGGTTCTAGTGGGTAGCAGGAATCCCACCAGGGAAGGAAGCTAAAGCTCAGGTAGATTGACTAAGCTTCTGTCAATGGCCTCAGTATCCACATTTAATTTGGGAAAAATTAGACAAATGGGACAGAGATAGGAGATTACTCAAGCAGAATGGCAAAGTCCAGTGACTGATTGTCTAATGAGAGAGTCTGAACCTATCCCTTGGCTATGTTCTCAGTTTCCTCCACACTTAACGTTTCAGTCCATTGTCCATACCTTAGTCTCCAGCCTTGCTATTGCTTCTCTGTGATATACTTTTAGAAATTTCTTGGCTGTTTAAGTTAGCCAAATTGATTTTTGTTATTTACAACCCAAAAGCCAGAGTGGGATAACTATAGAAATTACTTCTGTGGAGTTATAACTGGTTTTGAGGTTATTAATCAAATGTCCAAGGATCATTTTTTTTTTTTTTATTTTTAGAATGTGGCTGGTTTTGCTTGACTTCACTCACATGCAATGCAAAAGAATCAAGATTGGCTTGGAGATTGCCAAAACCATGTCTGTAACTCTCAAATGAACTAGTAAGGACAGATATAGCCTGGCCCCATGGGGGCCACATGGAAGAAATAGGTATGTGATGGTCACTATCATAACACGATGATCAAATGCTGGTGGGGAATATAAGGAGAGGGAAGAAAAGCCAGGAACACAATAACCCCCAGTAGTGTGAGTTACATGAAATGCTATTTTCTCTTTTCTGCCTTGGCTTTTAGCAAATTCAGAATTAAATTTAAAGCTTTGAAAGATAGAAATTTTATAAAACTATGTAACCAGGGGACTTGGCTTATTTATTTCTAGTCTCTTGATTTTGCTTTAGATTTTATATTCCTGTTGTAAGGGTCTTCTATGTCTTTTTGAGTTTAGGTTATCTCTAATGTTTTGGATGTGGATAAGGTACAAATTTAAAACAAATTATTCAGCTTCATTCAGAGGAACAAAGCTTTCCCTGTGCAAAGACAATGGCTAGGTGTGGGAATCAACAATGTGGTTCCTTCTAAGAGAAACACACACTACCTCTGAGGAGTGATCTGTGTAAAATAGTTCTCCAGAAGAGGCTTTGGAAGTTAAGTCTGATGGTCTAAGCCACTGGGAGAGGAAGTATGAAGCAGAAAAAGGATGGCAGTGAGGGGAATTCAGGGCCTAGTCTAGAGAAATAGACTTGCATTCAGGGAGTCAGGAGGCTGGTTGCCCTGGCAGATAGTCAAGATTTGCACAAGTGTGCTACAGGGATTCCTGTGGGAGCCAAATAAAAAAGTACACCAGGATTAAAAATGGTGCCAAATGGTTTCAGTAGAGGTAAACACGTTAGTTTGGAAAGATAAAAAAGGGCTTCCTGGAGCAGGTGTCTTGGACAATAGCTGAGTTTGGTGAGAACAAAGGAAGGGATTTACAAACTATGCTAGGTTTCTGCGTGTACACCTTGGTCCTGGGCCATGGCCTTGTACTGGGGGCTCCAAGCTTGCTGGGAAGAAAAAGGAGCTGGAATCATGTAGAGAATATTCCTCTGTCCCAAGCCTGCAGTTCAAGCAAGAGCTGACCCTGGCACTTAGAATCACAGACTAAGTCAGTAGATATTAAAAACCCAGAAGGAAATTCCCAAAATAAGTCTACCTCTTACCTGAGAAGTCTGGTTCTTCCAGCTGGTGTCCTTAATTCTTGGATCCTGGGGGTCAGACAGATCCTATGTGCTGTGTGACCTTGGGCAAGTCATCAAATCTCTTGATCTTTGGCTTTATCACCTGTAAAACCGAGTTGATAATACTCAAATTGTGGGAATTTACTGTGGATATTAAATGAGACAATGAACTTAAAATCCCTGGCATGTCAAAGGCTCTCAATAAGTGATACTGACAGCTCATGTCCCAAGTCTCTCTGTTCTTCCAGGCATGATTCTGTTGTTTGTGTTTCTGCTGCTTGGAACACACACAAGCTCCATCAATCTGAATCCCAGCCATTAAGTCGCAACCCATGTCTCCAGTTCCACGTGTCCTTCCTATGCTTTCTCATCAGAGTGACAGTCTACAACCTTGTCTTGTCAGTGGGGGAACTTAGCTACATTTTCCTACAGCACTTCTTTTTACCAAGCATCACAGAGATTTATGGCCACAACTTATCACGCCTACTAAACTATAATCTCCTGGAAGTCAGGGTCCAGGACTGCATTCATCCACATTTACCTCAAGCCCATTGCAATAAACCCTTACCCAGAGCCTGCTGTCTTCCAGACCCCATGGTAGAATCTGGGAACACAAGGATGAGTAAGTCACAAATTAGCTTGAGTTCTCCAGGGGCCAGCAATCATGACAAAAATAACAGCCACATGGTGTTAAGTTCCTAAGAGCTTCATCATGTCAATGTGTTTTCAAAGAATATGACTCTGGAAAGACAACCATGAGAGAATGTTGTCTAGAACTGTAGGTCTGTTTAGAAATCAGAATTTTAGAATCTTGTAAAAAAGAGGGTGGGGAGAAAGTATATAATACTAGCCATGAGCAGAGAAAAGATGCCAGGAATTACAACACATTCTGCAGTAACTGATGTTGGCTGGGAATCACATACACTCATGGTAATTGAATGGAAAAGCCAATCTTCCAACAGTGAAAAGTGTGCCCCCAAACTTTCATTGTTATTTCCCTCAAGAGCATTTACAGCATGTTTGCCAAATTCCAGACACTGAGTACTCTAGAGTTATAAAATTAATTGACAATACTTGCCTATAAAGAGCTCCATCAGAGAAGAAAAGAAAGTAAACATAATCACACCCAAGTATAAGTGCTATGGTGGGAAGAAGCACAGATACTATAGAGAAAGGGGAGAAAATTTTTCTTTATGGACATTGCAGTGAAGGAGGGGTCAATTTTATTTAGACACTTATTTATGTCCTTGATTCTTTCTTGATTCTTAACCCTCTGCTCTGTAATGACAACATCAAGAACCATGGCAGACATGGGTTTTGAATTAATAGTCAACAACATTTCAACAGTCAACAATATTTCAACTCCTTTAGAATAGGAGTCAGCAAACTATGGCCTGCCATCTGTTTTTATAAATAAAGTTTTATTGGAATACAACCATATACACTCATTTATATATTGTCCACAGCTGCTTGTGTACCAAGCAGCAAAGTTGAGTAATTGTGATGGGGATGAGTGACCCACAGAGCCTAATTATTACTGTATATATAAAAAAAAAGAAGGCCAACCCCTTTTTAGAATCACATTGGAGTCAGTGCTGGGGTTTATGTTACTGAGCACCCATATTTGTTTCAGGCATGGCTATGTCAAGGAGTAGAAGGAAAAATGAGAGAGGAAAGGAAGTTCATATTCTCTGTCTGTCTACCATCTGCCAGGCTCTGTGCTAGGCTCCAAAGTCTGCATCAACCCTCATGACCATCTGTAAGGTCGTCATTGCCCCCATTAACATATTATGAAAGTGAGGATCAGAGAAACTGTCACTTTCCTATTGTTATTCAGTTAATGACAAGCTGATACTTTATCTCAAGACTTTCTAACTCCCAAGCACTATTTGCTCTGAGACAACCTTGCTTCTTAAGGAGCAGAATATTAAAATCAATCAGCCAATCAATCAATTGAAGTAAGAGTACTGTAGGCATTGGTAACTTCATTGTGTGAAGTATGTAAAGTATATGATTTTAGTAACCTATGAAGTGATGCTCTCATTTCTCAGAACCAACTGAAAGATGACAAACACCAAAACAGGAAGGGTTCAAACATCACCTTTATCACTACTAAAGCATTATCAGAGGTTGTGGCTATGACTACAGCCAAAAGAACATGTAAGTAGTGCCTCCCAGAACTGAATTTACCTGTCCTCTTCTCAAAGCTCTGGGAACCCTAAACCTCCCTGTGGGTTCTGCAACCAAACAACTCATGGTGCAGAGCTTTGGAGAACATGTGCTTCTGCAAGGAGAGAGCTTAATGGAGGAGAAAGGAAGCAGCTGAGCCTATTTGCTGGAGCACAACAATACAGAAAGTCACTCCTCCCAGAAGGCACAGAGGATGAGCAGGAATTTGATTCTAAAGTCCTTCTACAACAAAACACAACATGGAGAGAGGGGGTCTCAACCAGCCGCTGTGTATTAGAAACTCTGTTCTTGTCAGAATCGGGGGCATGGGCTTCTTCTGTCCTCAGCCTCATACCCCAACTGATGGGTAGCCCTGGGAGCCTTTGGGTCTCAGAGAAGCAGCCTCGCCTTTACCATCAGACCCAGGTCCTGCTGTGCACTTCTGGTTAGCACTGAAGCCAGGCAGCCCTCACCTATTGGGGTCCTGCCTGTCCTTTCCTCTAGGATTTGAACTCTCTTCTCTGTTCTCCCAATTTTTGGAAGGGGCCATGTTTGAAATGAACAGATACTCCTTAAACTGTACCATCATTAATTTCCTGGCCATGAATGTCAGCACAGAAATTACCCAGAGATGGCTGCCATTCTTGCTAATCCAAGCAGATCAGAATCTGGTTACAGTTCCACATAATTTTAATAGATTCACCCAGGCAGGACATACAGAAATAAACATCAATGTCATACCAGCTAAAATCCTACAGAAATTTACCAGAGTGCCTTGTGAAAGCCTGCATGAGGGGTGCTGTCCTTCCTCCTTCCTGAGAGCCCAAATGCCAGAAAAGTCAAGTTTCTTCTTCCTGACACTGACATCACACCCTGCCCCCAGAACAGATCACAGAATTTTTATTACAAGTCTAAGAACTGAGTGATGTACTCCAAAGCAGACGGATGTTCCCCTTTGGGGGCAAATATCTCTCATGTGAGAAGTTCCAGAGGCTCTTGCAGCTCCTTTGGTAATTCCTGTTCATTTCCATTGTCAGGCCAGCAGAGAGATGAATGAAGTCTTCCTCAAAATCTAAGGTTACACTCTGTGAGCTGCTCTGATGACAGAAGAAAACCACAGATCATCCCTGAAAGTGGAACATGTGTCGTTAGGATCTCATAGGCCACTAGGCACGTGAATACACAGTGAGCATGACTACAGTTTGGTGGGTGTTCTACAAAACAGGCATGTCCAACATGTGCAGTGGGGAACAAGGAGGGTATGGTTTATTCTACTGGGGTGCTATCAGACAAAACTGGCAAGTAAAATTGAATTTTATAGGATTAACTCATTTTTTGAAATATTTTATTTATTTATTTAAGAGAGAGAAAGAGAGACTGCATGCATGTTGTCAGGGAGGTACAGAGGGAGAAGGGTATATTAGGCAGACTCCATTCTGAGCACGGAGCCCGACACAGGGCTAGATCCCAGAACCCTGAGATCATGACCTGAGCTGAAACCAAGAATTGGATGTTTAAATGATTGTACCACCCATGTGCCCCAGAGTAAATTCATTCTTAAAGAAGAAAAGGAAAGAATCTAGAATGATTAAGGTCATTCACAAAGGCATTCATGAAGGAGTAAATGTCAGGAGAAAAGAGTGAGGTTGGAGCCAAACCATATAGGCTTGGAAAACCCTATGACTCATCTGTTTATGCAGAGCAATCAACCCAAGGCCTGGCTCCCTGACCTCTGCACCAATGTTTATAAAATGAAACCATGGTGTGTTCAGAAGGATGCTACTTCATGCCTAAGGGAGGGGACTCCTGCTCTAGGTACAAACTGGTATCTGACAACCTATAAGATTTCAAGGATGGCGATAGGACAGGATAACAAGGGGACAGCTTTGGGAAATTCAGCAAGCTATCTAGTATTCCAAGAAGAAAAAATGGAGGAAGGGTGCTCTCAAAATAGGAGGAAGTTAAGGGGTAATTAGAGGAGGAAAAAATAGAATAAACTTGCTGTTGACATTTAGCTATTTTGAGAATTATAAAGCTAATTTATGGTGATTGCTTCCAAAAGGATATAGAGGTCTTGATTGTTTCAACAACTGATCCACAAACATAATGAATATCAACTATGGGCAAGATACATGGCTGGGTCAGATACAATGACAAGAAAGAAAATGGAATTTATTGAGTGCCTTCTGTGTGCCAAGCACTTTATCACTTTTAATCCTCAGAAAATCCTGTAAGGGATATAATTGTCTGCACTCTGTGGAAATACAAAAATGTGAAAGAGGATATGACTGCCAGAAAATAAAGGGCTATGGTGGCTGCCTGCAAATGACTGCTTCTGTAGATCAAGTGACCCTCAGAAAGAGGATCTATGATATGAGCAGGGGAGATGCTACCGTAGGGTTGTGTTCCACATGCCACACGGCAGCTTATGTAGCATCAGGTGCTGGTTCATGTGGGTTCCATGAATTGGGCCATAAGAGATCTGGCCTTAATCTATAGGTGATGGAAATTCATTACAGGGTTTAAACCCAGGAGTATGGTGATTTTTAAAATTCGGAGTGATCAACCTAGGAGTGGTATGCCAGGTGTAGTGAGATGGGGTAAGACAAGAGGGAGAAAAAGCAGTGAGGAAGTAGTAGTAGTAATCTAGACAAGAAGTGATGGGGGACAAGGAAAGAGCAGGGGTCAGGAATCCAGCAGGTGGAGAAGCTACAGAACTGGCAGGAAGGGGCAACTGTGTCCAGCAGGGTGCCGGGGGAAGATATAAGGAGGTTGGTTGGCTTTGAGTTTGAGCTTCAGTTCCCAGATGGGTGACTGTCAAGCACACACACAAGACAAGATTCACCAGTGAAACACACCAGCCACTTTTCAATTCAGACAGTTTACCACCTGAATGTGGTAAGGAAGGTCAACCAAAGGCACCAGCTCCCTGTGATCCTTGCTTCATACACCAAAAAGACAACATTGCAACAAAAGAGAGTAGATGAGCACAACATGAGCTGGGGGCATCCCGGATGGTACTGGATAGTGTCCCCGAAAGCATGTCTAACCAGAATCTGAGAATACGAGCTTACTGGAAACTAGTCTTTGCAGATGTAATTAGTTAGTCATCTTGAGATGAAATCATCGTGGATTTAAACTGGGCCCTAATTTCAACAGTCAGGGTTCCTATCAGAAGAGGAGAAGACAGAGGAACAGAGAAGCAGAGGCAGACAGTGGAGTGATGTAGCCACAAGCCAAGGGACACCAGAAGTCACCAGAATCTGGAAGAGGCATGGAAGGATGCTCCTTAAGGGCCTTTGGAGGGGGTGGCACCACACCAACACCTTAATTTCAAACTTCTGCCTTCCAGACAAATGAATAACTTCCTGTTGTCTCAAATTTCCATGTTTTAACAATTTGTTATGGCTGCTCTAATTAAATAACACACTCTTTTTCTAAAGAGCCAATATCAGGCTGCAACTGAGAAGTTTTATATTTTGAAACTCTATTTTGAGAAGATGGGGCAAAAAGCCCCATATTCCATGAGACCTCAGGAGGTGATGAGAAATTGTCTCATGACATCCTCCCAAGGGGACTGGGAATTCAGAAGATGGCTTTGTAGGAGGCCCTTCCAAGTTGCCCATCCCCACCTATCCCCTAAGGACCACAAAGTGTCCATCCAAGACTCAGATTAGCTGCAGGTCAAGCCCTTCTCTGCATGGGCCTATGTGGCTGTATGCAGGGCTGCCCAGGATGCCATGGCAGGACCATCACTCTGGAGATGCCATTCTCTGGCACTGCAGTCACTCACCAGAGATGCATGGCTGGGCACTCAGTAACAGACAAGAGCCCGCCCTTTCCTCTGAGATTGTATGGATGGAATGGAAAATTCTCAGACCTGAGCTCAGTCACATTCTCTGATGCTGAGACGACAAGATGGAGAAAAAAAGCAGTGAGGAAGCAGTAGGTTTAGGTTTCCTTGGCTGATACAGTCCTGATTCATGCGTGAGAATGATGCATGAATTCACTTCCAACACCTCTACCACCTCCCACCCTGGCACAGTCTTCGTCTCCTACTGGATTTGCCAGGATCCTCCACTGGGGCCTGACCCAATTCCCTAAGTACATTCCTGCTGACTCAACTTCCCTCAGTGACTGGAATGTGCCACCTCCTCCTTAGGTGGGTCTCTGATACCTCTGCTCTTGATGCATCAGTGAGGATTACTCTTAAAAACGAGAAAATTCTTCCAATGTCTTAGTGAACCTTCTTGTCTTCATATTTTATGACTTCATAGTGGACTCTTTCCTCAATTCCCTTAATTCTTTGGTTTCCCATGGAATGAAATTTCACACACAGATAATTTCTAAACTATGCTGATAGTTACTGCCCTTGGATTATATTTTAACCTGTTGGTTACACCAGCATGAACCTCAGTGATGGGGTCCTAAATCTTTGCCCATTCCAAACCCATTGGCTTAAACTTTCCTGGCTATCTGAATATAAAAATAAAAATATATAAATAAATAAATAAATATATAAATAAAAATATATAAAAAGATAAAAAATATAAAATATAACCTTGGATTATATTTTAACCTGTTGCCTACACCAGCATGAACCTCAGTGATGGGGTCCTAAATCTTTGCCCATTCCAAACCCATTGGCTTAACCTGTCCTGGCTATCTGAATATCCCCATGCATATATTTTTTTGAAATGTACCATATAATGGGGAAAGTAATCATATGAACCTTAAGGCAAGACTACCCTAGGTCCAATTCCTATGTCTGCTGCTTATGAGTTCTGGCTTCATGGACAAATTATTAAACATTTCTTGGCCTTAGATTTCATAAGAGAGCATTATAAGGATTAAAAGAGCTAACCTAAAATCACCTAGTACATTGTCACACAGTGGAGACTCAATACTCAGTGATTATCAGTAATGAGTGATGATACTAATTTTGGTAATGTTGATCGTGCCTGTATTTCTCCCCCACCCCAACATGAGTATTACGTTATTCTCCATGAAGGCACTCATCATTTTATAAGTATTAATACTGTCCATTTTTCTGGACATTTGCATTAAATGACAAATTCCTTGAAGGCCATCATCTTGTTTCAGTCATCTAGTAGGAGGATGTAGCATCTGCGATATGAAGTCTAAACAAAATTATTGTCATCACTCTCCTCCTCACTTTATTAATTCTTTAATAAGATGTGCAAATAGCCAGGTTAACTTGAAAGAAAAAAATAATGCTTCTACAATCTGTATAATTGTGTTGTATATTTATAAAATATTTTAAAATCTAAACTCTGAGTTACATATTGGATGATAATTATATGAACAGTCTGAAATGTAAACCCATATTGTACATTTTCCTGCTGGCAGAGATGCATTGAATAGAATTGTACAGTATTTTTTTCTCTCTTTAGAGGTTATTTAACTCTATCAATCTTATTTCCAGTTCAATTATGAAACCAACATGCCACACATACCATACGTCCAAAAATAAATTTAGTCTTCTGAATATTAATTAACATTGTTTCAAAGAGACGGGCACTGTTTATCATTGATTTAAATTAAATATTGAGAAGGAAATTAAAAAGATTTTTATTTCATTTATTCAGCAGCAACATTACAATTTATACAAATGAAGGCATAATTAAACAGTCTGCCATTAAATTACAATCTGCATCTCATGTAAGCAAACATATTAAAATTGAAAATGCTTGTCATGAATATAAAACCAGCTTGCCTGAATAGGAATTACTCCAAATGTACAATGCACATTTAAGCAACTGCTTTGTTTATTTTCCAAAAAGGATCATGGCTCTTTTGATATGATGAGACTTACAGGTTTCATTACTTTTAAGATATATAGTTGATAATAATTCTAATAGTACTAATAACAGCTAATGCTGCATAATCCCTGGTAAACATGTAACTCACACCAATAAATTGAGGATTTTAACTCATGAGATGGATAACCATATTATCGATGGCTTTTGTTTGTCTAATTGATTGATTGGTTCTGTTTTGTTTTATGGATGAAGAAAAGTCATGTGGACATGGCCCCCCAGAGAAGTAAACTCTGGGGAAAACCAGGGTATAGCCGAGGAAGAAAGGGATGGAACCATTCAGCAAAGAAAAAGTTCTAGGATGAGACTGGTTCTGGGATTTGCCTGGTGGAAGGCTCATACTCAGTTAAAGCATTAGTCCAGAACACTAGATAGTCACTAAGAAAACACCACTTTCTTATAATAGGTTGGTGGTCTTACATAGATTTAACTCTCTGAGTCTTCACTTGCTAATCTACCAAAAGAAGATGATAGGATTTATAAGCCTTCCCAACCCTCCATGGTGAATATCACATGATAATAGATGGCGGCTGGTATCTACTAGGTGTGCAAAAAGGACATTTATTGAATGCTTGAAAATGCAAACTAGAATTTAAAAGCATTTACAAGAAAGAAATGTCATCTCTACCATGTATCAAGAAATGGCTGTGAGAGGAAAAAATGGAATCTCAGGGAATCTCACATAAACTACCTTGCCCCTGTTTTCCTTCCCCTAGTCCTGCCCCCTTGATATCTGGTGGTATGCTTTGCAATCCGAATGGTCCCTAGTTACAATCTATAATTCTCCTAAAGACACAATACTCATGAATGCTCACCAAGGTAACAGCATCCAAAGCAGTAAACAGAAACTTAAATGAATAAAACAAGCAAGTTTACCCACAGCACTTCTAGGAACCATCAAATGCTAACTGCACAAAATTGATGTGACGTGATATACACTGATCTGACCAAGCAAAACTGGATTCAGGAGAAATATGTTTAGCTAAAGAAGGAATTTAATAATAAGGATGCATCTCAGAGAAGGACATGAACCCTGTTACCAGACGGGTCTGTTAATTTGACTATTAAAGATCCAACTTCTTCACCTGGAGTGTGCTTATGTGCTGATTTGAGCTTTAGTGATCCTCTAGTGCTTCAATAGAGCAACTGACCTGCCTCATGTCCAGTCAAGGTAGAGTGTTACCAATGGTGGCCCCACGTTCAGCCCCACTGAAACACTTCCCCACAAATCAGCTAACTACCCTCCTTTGTAAAGTCCTTCCTTTTAAAAGCCATCTCAGGGTATCGCCACTTTCTAATAATTCATGTATTCATTCCATATATTTTCAGCTCAGAGTCCCAACAGGGACTTTGTTAAATGTCGAAGAGGCAGCAATGCCCAGATGCTAAGGCTCAGAGCCCACTGTTCACCACTGCAGCGGTCTCAAGGTTTTTTGTTGTTGTTGTTTTGTTTTTAAGATTTATTTACTTATTTTGGAGAGAGAGAGAGAGAGAGAGAGAGCACCAGTGGGATGGACAGAGAGACGGAATGAGAATCTCAAGCAGACCCCACATTGAGCTTGGAGTCTGATGTGGGGCTCAGTCTCACAAACCTGAGACCATGACCTGAGCCAAAATAAAGGGTTGGCCACATAACCAAATGAGCTACCCAGGGGCCCTGCAGGGGACTCAAGTTTATGTGTTAGATTGCTCATCTCTCCAACAGTATTGGTTATGACGGTGTCTGGCTGTCCATTTTTCTGTTTACTAAGCACCCATTCCAGTGTTGTTGGCTCAATATATAGCCAAGACCCCTTGTACCTGTTGAATAGTTCTGACCTCCTCGGTAAGCACTCACTCTCCCACAGGTCCCTAGTCCACCCCGTTGCAGTGGAAAAGGCCACAGGAAAAACATATCATGGCCCAGCCTCCTCTGCACACCCCATAGCTGATGACCTAGTAATGGACTCCTAACCCAGCCAACCAGAAATGGGGACCAAAAGGGGCCCAACCGGGCTTCTCTGTGGAGTGGATCTGACAGTTGATGACTGACTGGCAGCTACTTCCTGCCATGTTTAATGGAAAACAGTGGCCATGGATGTGCTGATCTGAAATAAAAGACTCCTCAAGACCTAAAATGCTCAGGTCCTCTTCTTCAGGCCTTGTCCAAGACCAGCCTGCAGCCCTGCCCTTGGGTACTATGAGGCATTCCCCTTAGCCATGGAAGGAATCCCCTTGTTTTATTCAACAAACCTAAGGAGGTTACTAAAGCATGCACCCAAGTAGTCAACCAACTTAAAATCTGTATGTCTTTCCCAGCTCTCTGCTTCCCCCTCAGAATCAGCTTAAAGCCCTCTTGATCAGACTGTGTCCAGATAAACAGATGGTTTGGGGAATATATCCCACTTCTATCCATTTTCCAGTTTGATTTATTGAATCTAAAATCTCAGTCAAATTCTGCTCTGCAACACCCTCTCCAGAAACAGTCATGAACTTTCTCATTTCCCAGCTGCTTCCCATTTGGTTAGAAGAGCTTTTGAAAATATAATTTGAGCCTAAAATGTTTAATTTTCACTGACCAGCCAGGGTGTTTTTCTATTTGGAGATCTATCCTATATCTTTCTGTAGAACAACAGAACAACAAAAGTGTTATTAATAGAACATCCTCCATCAACCATGAGGACTCATGAGCTAGAAATTTAACTTCCTTTCCATGAGCTCCTGACTCTTACATCATCTTAGCTCTGGACACCTGAAGATGCATGGAAGTTTTTCAGTCAGAAATGCTTTGAGGACCACTTACTTGCCTTCATAATTCAATTAAAAGGATAAATTGCAGGCCTTCCAGGAGTTTCTTAAAGCCCCTTTTTTAACACAAAAGTATGACTATTTCAGCCGACTCTAATAGACACTGTGAGCTGTTTCTACCTTCCCTAGTCACATTCCTACTGCTTATCTCCACTAGGACTTCAGTTTAATAGCATTATATTTTGACTCAACTTTCTTTCACTACACAGCTCTTGTTTTGCTAGAGCAGAACATCACTTCTCCCACTCAGTGTATTTTATTCTCTCCAGCCAGCCCCAACCCATTTTTTCTGGGACTTATTTCAATGCCTCCAGTAAGCCAGTTTGGAACTCCTCTTATTAAGAAGCAGAGGTACAGGGATCCCTGGGTGGCGCAGCGGTTTAGCACCTGCCTTTGGCCCAGGGCGCGATCCTGGAGACCCAGATTGTATCCCACGTTGGGCTCCCGGTGCATGGAGCCTGCTTCTCCCTCTGCCTATGTCTCTGCCTCTCTCTCTCTCTCTCTCTCTCTCTCTCTCTCTCTGTGACTATCATAAAAAAATAAAATTAAAAAAATTAAAAAAAAAAAGAAGCAGAGGTACAAAGACTCAGGTCTCCAGCATTCTGTGTATGGCCCCTTTAATTTGCCTGATTTTCTCTTCTCATAACTTTTCCTTCTCAAAATCAGAGGCCATTTCAGCCTTTACAATGTCACACCTCTGCACAGACTTCACCATAAGAAGTTTCTTCATCAGAAAACATTCCCGTTGCAGGTAAGCTTAGCTGTAAAATGGACCATATAATGAGTCTTACTAAATGAAGGTTATTGATTGGATTGCTTTGGTAGACATTTGGTGAAATCAGTAATCATTTCTCAGGAGCCATGTCCCTGAAAATTGTTTTCTGTGTTGTTTCCTTTCATTTCTTTCCAAACTAACAGCGACTGCAAATGGCTCTAGATCTGGCTGTGATCCCTCCTGATATAATCAGTTGTCACAAAGAAAAATCATTAGCATGATGCAAAATTAATTAGAAAAGTCTGTTGCAATTTATAAATATGCATTTGTGGTTAAATAAATCTGAAGATGTGGATTTCGCTTGACGTCCCTCAGGGTGGATGTTTTGCATGCTTGTAGTGCACCAAACAAGAAACCTAATCAGATCGGTTCTGCCATAAATGAAAGCCATTTATTTGGCCCTAATTGGGATCTGAGAAGTTATTAAAGCATATTTTTGGAGTTTGTTCAAATTAATTATTGTGAAGCAAATGGATTTATAGGCAAGCTACTTTCTCAAAACATTTTCCCCCGAAACAGCTGTACCTTGTTCTAACAAATGAAAATTATATGAATAGAGAAACTGTAATGGTCTATCCGGGCTGGAAAGAGAAGTGGGGGGACCTAGATTTATGGCAGAGGCTTGGAAGGTTGTCAAATAAAACAGAGCTGTTTTGTATCCGAGCTTTCAGTATCCAACTCACAAATCCTTCTAACACATTTCCACTGGAAGAAATGAGTTTACTGCCAGGAAGAGGAAGCACCCTCCTATCCAGTTGATCCAGGGACGCACAGCTTTATTTTCTAGATCGAGACTTGTCCTTGATACTTAAGAAGCAGTCTGGTAAAGTAGCTCTAATTTCTCTAAACCCTAATTTATAAGGTTGCATGGGCTGGAACATTCTACCTCTAAGTTAAGGGATTCAGGGTAGAATTAACTGGGGTTTGGGGGGAAACTGGTATTTCATTATGTGGTGACTTAGAATTTTTAATGAAAGAAAACTCTAGATATTTATGTTGTTTACTCTTTCTCTACATTATATATACTATCTGAATTGAAAGCAGGCTTTGTAACAAATACGACATGTTATTATATTAATAAGTATTTCTACTTTAATGGAAGCCACCTATGAGAATATGACACTTAATGCCTTCTTTAACCCACATGACCACCACTATAGGAGTCCTCGTTCCTCAGAACCAGGCACCGTAGTCTTAACACTACTGACATCAATGACTTGACTTGTAGAATTATATTAGGGGCCAGTCGGTTCTTACCTGGGAATAAGGAAGTAAGGTGATGTAAACATTGTATATTATTTCACTAGCTCTACACATTGGCATTATAGAGGATGTTCTGCATCTAGCAAGGGATAAGATAGGTGGACTTTATACATATACAGGTCTTTTCCCCAAAATTCATCCAAATACATTTTGTGAAACAGTTGAATTTTCTGTTTATACTTCTCCAAAGGATCGGCAAACCTTTCTCATTACCCACTGGTTGCTGTTGTCTTCTTCATTTCTCTCTCCCTGATATTATTCCCGTTACAATACAAGCTTCTCTCTAGGGTGATTTCAGCAGCTGACAGCTTTCCATCAGCATATCACAAGCACAGCACAATCCTGTTTCCAACCACACCCTCTCCAACTCAGTAAAATAAAAAGGAAAAAAACTAGATAAGAAAGCATCATGTGCCATAATTTAAGGGTCAATCATAAGCTTTAAAGGTCAAGCATGATTTCCAAATAAATATAATTTGCTTCACTTTGAAAGAGGATTTGCGTCAACATGTGACTCAATCAATATTTGCTGAATCAAGCGATGAGTAAGTAAACAGGAGACTGTCTTACCGAAGCGTGCTTCACTCAGCTGAGCGTGAGGGGACTCAGAGCACAGCTCACATCCTCTTCTCTGAAGAACAAGGGTTGGAGTTCCAAGAGATTTCCTGGAGGGAAAAAAAAGAGAGAGATACACCATTTGAAGATTAGTTCCCTCCAAAGTTTTTATTGGTGCCTTGCCCCTAATTTAGCTTCTAAAACAAGGATGCAAAACATTGGAAGGTAAATGTGGATCCTGGGAAAGAAAGCAATGAAAACACTAATGTGAAGAGTCATTTTTGTAGTTTTAAAGAAAGATCAAACCCTGGAGAGAAAGCAAACAGTGATTCATCGGGGACTCTAGCCCAATCTCTGGGAGTCTGGGACCAACACAAACTAAGGAAAAATTCTGCCTGGAGTCTGCAACAAGAGAGAAGAGTTGGTGTCACTCAACTGTGGCATTATTTCAGAGGGACCCCAGAATGACATTAATGAGGTCCTACGAAGGTCCCAGGAAGCAGTTCCAGGCAGAAGGAAATGCAAATCCTCTCTGGAGGAAAGTATTCCACATATAAGACCTCAAATTCCCATAGTTTAACAAAGCATGAATTTTAGAAACAAAAATCACCAAATATGCAAGCAAAGTGCCAATAGAAATAAAAACAATTTAAGAACCCCCACTCACCGAATGATTTGTAAATTACAGATACATATTCTAAAATAATTTGTCATGAGATGTTGGTATATATATGGTATGGTATATATACCAACCATATGGTATAAAAATGGTATAAAAATATGGTATAAAATAAAATATGGTATAAAAATGGTATGGTATAAATAAACCAGCAAATTATATGGTATAAAATATGGTATAAAAAACCAGCAAGTGATAAGTTACTATCTGTAATGGGTTGAAATGTGTCACTCCCAAAATTCTTATGTTGAACTTCTAACCCCCCTATATCTCAGCATGTGACCTTATTTGGAAACAGGATTGTTTCAGATACAGTAAGTAAAGATGGGGTCATACTGAAGTGGTGGTCTAATTCGCCAGGACTTGTGTCCTTATTAAAGGGAGAATTTGACACACAGACACACACAGACAAGATAATGCCATGTGAACATGAAGGCAGAGACTAGGGTGGTGAATCTCCAAGGCCAAGAACACCAAAGATTGCTTACAAGCTGCTAAAAGCCAGGGAAAGAGGCTTAGAATAGATTCATCCTCACAGCTCCTGGAGGGCACAGGTCTGCTTCTACCTGATCTCAGACTCCTAGCCTCCAGAACTCTGAGGCAATAAATTTCTATTGCTTAAGCCACCCTGTCTGTGGTACTCTGTTATAAGCAGCGCTAGCAAACTATGCAAAATCCAAAGCAACCAGGAAGATTCATTTTAAAATAAATGAATAAGGACACCTGGCTGGTTCAGTGGTTGAGCATCTGCCTTTGGCTCAAGGTGTGATCCCCGGGGTCTTGGGATCGAGTCCCACATCGGGCTTTCTGTATGGAGTCTGCTTCTCCCTCTATGTCTCTGCCTCTCTCTGTGTGTCTCATGAATAAATAAATAAAGTCTTTTAAAAAATAAAAATAAAATAAGCTCTATTCAGAGCTTTGAAAAACAGGAATAAATTTGTCTAAATTTAAAACACAGCTAATAGTGTATCCATCTGCACTATGCATGTGAAAGAGAAACCAAATCATTGTAGGTAGATACAGAAAGGATTGAATGCAGTGTAACTGGTAACAGTCCTGTCCTTTCCCAGCATCCTGGGTGCTCACAACCAGTGGAAATGGTGGTGAGAGTGGAAGCTACTTCTTAATCAGCCTTGGGTAGGAGTTTGCTTGTCTGTCCTCTGGTTTCCCGAAGATGACCCACATGCATGGGGGGTGACGGTGGAATGAGATCTTGCTCCTGGAATAGCTATTAGGGCCATGCTGGTGGATCACTTCTGATGGTTTGGGGAGTCAATCCAGAAACAGATTATTTGGGGGAAAAAAAAAACAGATGCCCTGGATTTTAGCCAGTCGCAACAACCAGTACGTCGCTTCACCTCTTCATTTCATAGCTCACATAGAAACACACAGAATTCTACCTTCAATTGAATCTTTAAAATACAGTCTCCTACTATTTTGGGGTTTCCAGACAGAAGGTGATTCGCATGTAGGGTGAACAAGCCAATGATGAGACCCCAGCAGAGGGAAGCTCAGAGCATACTGAACACGGTAGAAGCCAGAATTCCTATGAGAACATGGACTTACTGATGTTCTCAATAATGTGTAATAACAATCTGAGGAAGTGGAAACAATAGAATCAAAAGACACTGAGGGGAGACTGTGAATGTCTAATAGAAGTTCTTATCTAGGGGGATCCCTGGGTGGCTCAGCGGTTTGGTGCCTGCCTTTGGCCCAGGGCGCGATCCTAGAGTCCCGGGATCGAGTCCCACATCAGGCTCCCGGCATGAAGCCTGCTTCTCCCTCCCCCTGTGTCTCTGCATCTCCCTCTCTCTCTCTCTCTCTCTCTCTCTCTGTCTATCATAAATAAATAAATAAATAAATCTTTAAAAAAAAGTTCTTATCTAGTAAGCATCCTAGAAGCAGACAAGAGAACAGAAAATGTGTCATATTTAAAGTTGGAATTCCTAAAATGGGATAAATAAGTCAAATTTTGATTCCTAGTACTTTTTTAGACCTTTGAACAACATGAGTCCACAAGTATAAGAAACACAAGGAATGCCAAATAGGATAAATGAAAAGAAATCTCACCCTGGTCACACGGTCATGAAATAGAATACAGCAAACAAAATGATGATCTTATAATCAGCCAGAAAGAAAGACAGATCAGTTATTAGAGAATGATAATTACACTAACAGCAAAACTTCTCAATAAAAAAAGAAGCTAGAAAACATGACAATTATACCATCCAAGAACAAAGAGAAATTAATTATCAACTCAGAATTGGTTATTGAATAAAGCTCTACTTCAAGAAGAGAGGCATTTCAAGAAAGCAAACAAAAATCAGAGTCTGTCCTTAATACTAGGTTTCTAAAGTATTTCTTAGAATCAAGAAGAATAGATACCTAGTAACAAAAGGTTGACAAACATGAGCAAATGCAGACACTGTCTGAATAGTGATAATGGTAATGTGGCTGCATCTGTGGTTTATAAAATGGGTCAAACCAAAATTTTGAACAGTCGTTGTCAATCATGTTTTGAATAGCAAAATCTCTTGTTGGGAAAAGTGATATTAACTATATGAAAATCCTTATTTTATTTATATATATTTTATATATGTTACATATAAAATGATGGCATTTGAAAGAACATAAGGGTTTGACTTTTTTAAAAAACCCAGTAGAATAAAAAAAATTGGAATAAAATAAAATAAATGATAAAACAAATAAGCTGAAAGTAATCAGTCGAAAAGAACTCCACTTAGGGTGAGGAAGCTGAGGAAGGTTAAACAATAATTATAAATGAGTTGAAAATGAAAAAGTATAAATGATAACAAAAAATTATAAATAAATTGAAAATGAAAAAGTAAGTATAAATGATAACAAAAAATTATAAATAAATTGAAAATGAAAAAGTAAGTCTAAATGCTCTAAATACTACAATAGACCAAATTCTTTATTTAGAATATTTTAACATAGGATAGGGGCGCCTGGGTGGCTCATTCGGTCAGGCATTGGACTCTTGGTTTGGGCTCAGGTTATGAACTCAGGATCCTGGGATTGAGCCCCGAGTCAAGTTTCACCCTCAGCTGAGAGTCGGCTTGGGGTTCTCCCTCTCTCCCCTTCTAAGCCTCCCTCTGCTCACTCTCTCATAAATAAATAAGTCTTTCAAAAATATTCTAATATAGGATTATGAAATGATCACAACAGTTCCCATTTGCAAGAGATACAAATCAGAAACACCGAATGTAAAAATATGGAAAAAAAAATACACCACACAAAGAATAGCCAAAATAAGCCAGGCTTAGCTTTAAAATGTCATACAAAATAGACTTTAAGACCAAAAGAATTGTCATGAATATAAATGGTTGAGTATGATTCTATAGCTCTAAGCTTCTGATAAAGAAGCCTCAGAATACAGACAACTGTGCTAATCAATTAGTTGTGGGGATCCTTTCATCTCAATGTGCACAATGCATCATCAAATCACCACAATGTGCACCTTAAATATCTTGTAATTTTTAATATCAATTATACCTCAACAAATCTGGGGAAAGTACATTGAAGTTCTCTTACCAAAAATATATGTGTAGGGGTATCTGGATAGCTCAGTCGATGAAGTGTCAGACTCTTGATGTCGGCTCAGGTCATGATCTCAGGGTTGTGGGATTGAGGCTTACACCAGGCTCTGTACTCAGCACAGAGTCTGCTCAAGATCCTCTCTATCTTTCCTTCCTAAAATATGTGTGTGTGTGTGTGTGTGTTTATGTGTAATATAGAGAACAGAAATAGGCAAGATTAAGAAATCCCCATCATACAGGGATTTCTTCTACATAACCTCTCAATTATTCACTCCCTCTGCCTGTGTCTCTGCCTCTCTCTCTCCCTGTGTCTCTCATGAATAAATAAATAAAATATTAAAAAAAATAAATTAAAATCTCACCACATTCTCAACCACAAAGCAAGATTCAACAAGTTTCAAGTAGCTGGTGTCATACAAAATTCTCCGACTTTGGTGAAGTTACGCTGGTGGCAGAAAGATCACACCCGTAGCCCCAAACTCTCTGACCTCTGCACTGATGCCCTTAGATACGGCCTCTCCCATGACTCTGAACTTGGCATGAGACCTGAAGCATTACTGAAATGAGCAGAACCTTGAGAAAGTATTTGCACACATCAACTTCCTCTCCTTTGGGCCCTGGCCACTACCCAGCCCGTGTCCATATTTTATGATGCTGCCCCATGAAGACTAGCAAAGGTGCATATGTAACCCACAGAAGGCACAGATGCATGAGTGAGACCAGCCAATACCGGATGACCTGTCCTGGCAATTCATAGGAGCATAAGCAAGCAATAATAAACTGTTATGTAGTTAAGCCACTTAGGTTTTGGTGGGGGGGAGGTGGTCTTCGGTGCTTTATAGTAGAGTGTAGAGGATACTATATTCCTAGATGTGGAATTTCAGGATAAATATATTTAAAATAGGTATTAGCAAATCATCCCTCCAATTCCAATGGTGCTGAGAAGAACTTTTACCTTAAGATCTCAATCTTTTGAATACAGGAAAGTGACATCTCATGTTATAATTTGCATTTAAAATACACCCATTGAATCAGGTAATAGAATATAAAGAGCTAAGCAGCCAGTAAAAAAAAATAATAATAATTATATGTGTGGGTACGTATGTCTATATTTTCACTCCATCGGGCAATTTTTATGAAGCACCACTTATGTACAACACCCCAGGACGATGAGACTTTGATAAAGCTCAGGGATTCCTCATGGACAGTAGAGCTTTTGAAGGCGGGTCTCTCTCTAGAGTCGCACGAAGATGATGCACCAGGCTCTATGTAGCTGGAGTAATTTATTTAATAGGTGCACCTGCTCCTGCCAGCTGTGAAACATTTGATAAGGTGACCTGAGGCTCATTCCAACTGCCTGGTGTCACCTGAATGGCACACAGGGAGGGAGGAAGTCGGATGTAGGAGGGAGACATTCGGGCACCTTTGAAGTGGAGGTGGTTGCTATGGAAACCCTTCTGGATGGAGTACTGGGGAAAGCCTGTCTCCTGAGTTCAAAGGACAAATTTCTGTGACAGGTGTCAGTTGGGGGAGGGGCTGGACAGGGAGCCCAGCCTCTTGACAGCTGTGTGAGAAATCTTAATAACTAATAACCCCGGGGAGGAGGGCGGGCAATGCCATGATCGAGACTCTCACGACAGGGCGCTCTGAAGAGAACCCCAAAGGGCACACAAGACATGAATCAGGTTTATATTGGGTGACAAGGGGATCCCTGGGTGGCGCAGCGGTTTGGCGCCTGCCTTTGGCCCAGGGCGCGATCCTGGAGACCCGGGATCGAATCCCACGTCGGGCTCCCGGTGCATGGAGCCTGCTTCTCCCTCTGCCTGTGTCTCTGCCTCTCTCTCTATCTCTCTGTGACTATCATAAATAAATAAAAATTAAAAAAAAATTTATATTGGATGACAGGATGTAAAGCCATCACATTTATAGGGAGTCAACCAATTTGGTGGAATGTTTACTCTGTGCCAGGCGCTGGACCCCAAATGGAGGATCCAACAGTAACCAAGACAGAGCCCGGCCCAAGTGGGGAGAAGCCCAGAGAACGTGAGGATGGCAAGGCTCGTGATGTGGGCAGCACAGGAGTCACAGAAAGCCCCCCAGGCTGGTGCCAGGGGAGCCAGGGGAGCAGGTGCGGGAGGAGGCGTGGCTGGAGAACACTGCCAGAAGCGGGCACCCCAGCACCAACATCGTGACTGGTGGGAGCCCGTCTGGGTTTTGATCTCATCAGTGCAACTGAAAAACTTTGGGACAACACATCTGTCAGACACTTGAGAATTGCCTGGTATGGTGGTTTTTTAAATTATTTTCCTAATTGTAAGCCAGTATTGCAGAGGACTTAGTATTGGTTAAGCAATTAGCTAAATAATTTTTTTTTTTTTCCTGCCAGAAACAGCTCCGTGAACTGTCATCCTGACAACTCTATCCTCGGAGCACTATCCTTACCTCCGCTGCACAGTGG
This sequence comes from Vulpes vulpes, assembly GCF_048418805.1. Taxonomy (NCBI): domain Eukaryota; kingdom Metazoa; phylum Chordata; class Mammalia; order Carnivora; family Canidae; genus Vulpes; species Vulpes vulpes. The sequence continues at coordinate 3,953,269 of NC_132792.1, read as the reverse complement.
AGGCGGCTCGGCATGGAGGAAAGACGAGGTCAAGAGCACCAGGCTCCCTGGCAGCAGAGCCTGTGGCCGCAGCCAGTGGGCCCGCGGTGCCCAAGCCTCACCGGCTCGCCCGCACCATCTCCGCGGCCACACGGAATAGGGAGCCCTTCCCTGGCGCTAATGTAGCAGAAGTGCCCCCTCCTTCTCACTTCTATCTCATCTAACAGTCACATCACCTGGCAGGCGAGGCATTAGCATCTCCCGGTGGCATGTGCAGGGAAGGCGACATTTGGAAATTAGGTGCCTTGCAGATAATCGGCTGCAGAGCTGCAAGTGGCCTAGCATCCTTCACGGCCTCAAAAGGTCACCGACATAGGTGAGGTCAGTTACCTCATTTGTCCACCTTGAGCTTCATGATGGGGAGTCGTCCTGTGCGCTGGGACCCCTGTCTCCCCCATGCCCTTTTAGCCAAGCGTTTTTTTTATGCAGGTGGAGCTGGTGGCCTGGAAGGCTGGAGAGAAAGCCCATGTGCTCCGGCCAGCAGGGATGGGGCAGCAACACGAGGAGAGGGATGCGGAGTCGGAGTAGTGAGGATCTGCTATGCTCCGGGTGTCTTTGTGGCCTCCGAGAGACAGATGAATAATAAAACGCCACGCTGCCGTGGGCAGAGGCGCCGGGAGGGCCACGGAAGCAGCACCGCCGAGCCAGCAGCCTTCGCCCGATGGGGAGCCGTTTCCAGATAGAACCCAATTTGTTATCTGCTCTTTTCCTGCCAAAAATCCCGATGAGTCAAAATGGGCCCGTCTGTCACAGCACTTGATGGCAGGACGATGCTGGGCAGGGGGACCGAGCGGTCCCCGGAGGACAGGCAGGCCTAGGAAGGATGCTGGGCATGTGCACGGCCCTCCTCCTCCCTGAGGGCGCCCACTGGGGTTGTGAAACCCCAGCACTGACTTTATAACCTTGACCGGTCGTCCCCACACCCTCCACCCCCAACCCGGGAGCCTACAATCCTCTGCCGTAGAGTTAATAAACCAAGGAGCATGCAGGACACCCCCGGTGTGCCTGCCATGGTTCCAACGGCTGTCCATGCACCAGCTGCTGTGCCACAGCCTGTAGCCACGGTAGTGTTAGGATCCTGCTTTAGATGCAGCGCCGAGGGTCACTGGGCTGAAGGAACTTGTCCAAGGTCACACAGTGTGTTAGTGGAAAAACCTGGACTAAGTTCAGACACGCATAGATGCAAACTTGGGGGGGCGGGCATTGAGGAAAACTGGGAGTGTGGTCATCTTAGAGGTCGGGATTGGGGTAGGATGGGAAGGGAAGGATATGGTGGAGGAGAGCAATGAGCGTCTGCGCAGAGCTCAGGACACCCTCGCTTCTTGATTGGCTCGTGCTTCCTTGAGGGTTCTCAATCTTTGCACCATTTTCCTTTTGGGATGGGTAATTCTTTGTCATGGTGGCCGTCCTGTGCATTGGAGGGTGTGGACTGGCATCCCTGGCCTCTACCCACTAGATACCAATAGCATGTTCTCCCTCAGTTGTGACAACGGAAAAATGTCTATAGATTTTGCCGAAGGTCCCCAAAGGTGCAAAATCTCCATGGTTGAGAACCGCTACTTTCCTATGATGTTCACTTTCCAAAAACCAGTTAGGTACATACGGTCATGCTGTGCACATTTCTGCACGGCTGCTACATTTCCCATTAAGGTCAGTTCAAACGAAAAGAAGAATCCACACAGTGCTTGGGATGGGGTAGGTGCTCCACATGTGGTCTCCTTTCCACGCTTCTTCCAGACCCGACGCCCCGTATCTCTGTGCACATCCGGGAGGCATCCTATGGCAATATCCCTGCATCCTACTTCCAGAAACCCAAGCCCTGGGTTCTACCTACATTTTACCCAGCCCGACTTAGTTACCTATCACCCATCTCATCATCTCCCATCCTCATTGTTTTGTGAATTTTTTTAACATAAAAAAAAGTAAACCTGCGAAACAGTAAAGCTATATAGTAACATATACCTTTAGGCCCATCGAGTCAAATCAGCGGATGTTGACATTTTGTCTCCTTTGCATCAGAAATTTTTATAAATAGGAATTGATAAATTAAAAAAAAAAAGATGTTTTTCTTTGTAATCTTCCCCAAATCCACTTCCCTTCCCCCGCCAGTGGAGGTTATATGATGAAGCTATAGTATGTTATTTCTGCTATGATTCTCCGCCTCGCCACATATACGTTTGTGTCAACAAATAACCTTAGTACCCATTCTCGTAGCTAATATTCCCGATCCTTGCACTTCTATGTCACAAAGCCAGCCCAGGGCTTCCCTTGTATTGTCTTGCTTATATTCGCAACAGACCTGAGACACCCACTGTGATTTCTCCCCATTTTACACGTAAGCAAACAGAGACACGGAGATGTTAAATAAATCCACCAAGATCACATAATTAGATTCTGCGGAAAGGTTAACTTTTGCAAGACGGTTATCAAGCAGACATCACAATTTGCTCGCCCATCTGTTTCGGCGGGTAGACTCTTGAGCTCCGGGGCACAGAAAATGTGTCCCTTTGTCTCAGCGTCCCTGGGGCCTATGAGAAGTGACACTAATAGATGGGCACACAAATGAACAAGTAAACAAAAGGATCAAGAATCAATAGACAATTGCGACTTCTCCCCCCAACGATTTCCTGTTTCCAATCAGGCGCTCGCCCTCCTCCCACCGGCTCCTTGTTGCTCCCACAGCAGTAGCCTCCTCAGCCCCTGCCTAAGACTGTGCTCCTCGCTTAAAATTCTCTTTGCAGTCGGGGCTTCAGAGGCCGCTTTGAAGTCAGGCGCAACAAGGTGGGAGCGAGCCCAGGGATATCGCACACGAGTCCGCCAGGGCACCAGGCAGGCCTGGAGGGGAGTTGGGGAAAGTGTTCTGCGGCCTGATCTGAGGCCATCAATGCTGGATTGCAAGCGGCTTGTCGTATCAATGAGGTCACTCCGGGGTGGAGGGGCGTGAGCTGGACACTGTGAGCTGCTGGGACAGGCCGGGGACACCTGCAGACATACCTGGGCACACAAATATACCTTCCTGTTAAGGGGCACCCGGGTGGCTCAGTGGTTGAGTTTCTGCCTTTGGCTCAGGTTGTGATCCTGGGGTCCTGGGATCAAGGCCTACATGGGTCTCCCTTGCCTGTCTCTCTCTCTCTCTCTCTCTCTGTGTGTGTGTCTCATGAATAAATAATTCTTTTTTTTTATAAAAAGGGAGGCATTGTATATAGATGCTACGGTTTTACATTTATTGTGTGTAGGCTGAAGGTCAACCTTCTGAAATCGAGGACCAAACCAGGATGAGCCTTCAGTGGGGTCTTGCAAGCGTGTGTGTCCTTCAAGATGGTGCCTGCAGGTGCTGGGAGCTCAATGACTGGGGACCCGCTGCTGCTCCTCCTCACCTGGCCCCAGCCCCAGCTCACAGCCTCCACAATCCCTGTCATCCAGCACCCCCGACTACCTCATTGCCAGCATCGCTAGATCCCCCTCGTTGTTTCCAGGGGGAGCCCGAACTCTGTGTCACTCACCCCCCTGCAGGCTTCCCTCCTGCTGGCGGAGAATGTCACATCCTCTCTGTGACCTTAGGATGCAGGGCGAGGGATCCCTGGGGGGCGCAGTGGTTTAGCGCCTGCCTTTGGCCCAGGGCATGATCCTGGACACCCAGGATCGAATCCCACATCGAGCTCCCGGTGCATGGAGCCTGCTTCTCCCTCTGCCTGTGTCTCTGCCTCTCTCTCCCTCTCTGTGTGACTATCATAAATAAATAAAAATTAAAAAAAAAAGGATGCAAGGTGAAACCCTACATCCATCGCCGTACCCATTCTAGTGGGGTGATGAATCTAGCGATTACAGTTGATGACATAGGTAACTTTCTAAAGTCATGATGCCGATGCCGGTGATGACCATGACAGTGACAGTTTCCCTCCCTTCTATCTGGCTCAGCTAGGTATCCACCGACAGGTATCCCTCGCTTTTCAAAAGGTCACCTTTATGGAACACCTGCATCAGTCCCTGTTTCCACGCACTAGAAGGAATCCAAAGATGATTTTTGCCTTTACAGAAAAGGGCAAAGAGGGACAAGTGTGCAGCACTGGTTTTTGCAGCAAGCTGGTTAAGAGGCAGCTCCGGAGCGGGGACAGTGGTGCCACCCAAGCGCCTTCCCTGGGAACTACACTCAGCATCTCCGCTTCAAAGCACCTGAGCCGTGGGCACCTGCGCTTCATCCCTGTTTATCCTTTGCACCCATAAGCAGCGTGTGGCCTAAGGTATCTGAAAAGCCCTAGAGAGGCTATCTTTGGGCCTGGGGACGCTCAGAAATGGTTCCACATGAATTAATAACGGTAAATGCTTCCTCGGTTTACATCATTTTAAGTTTTCCTGGGAACGCTCTACTTCCCAAGAGGGGAGTAAGCCTGTATCACCACCTGACAAATGACACTTTTACTTGCACCTGCTTATTGTTCTCTCTTCCTCCTAGAACATAACTTCCATCATGGTAGGTCCTCCGTCTCCCTGCTCACTGTGGCATTGCCGGGCCCTAAGTCACCACAGAGTAGGTGTTTAATAAATGCCAGCTGGTTAGAGGCATGAGTTGAGCACCTGCCCTGAGTGAAGGGGCATGGGAAGCACTCCAACACCCTGTCTCCATGAATTCATCAGAAACTTGGTAGTGGCCATCCTGACGGCCTCAGAGCAGAGGAAACGCAGGTGGGAGGGCCAGGAGGTGTGCAGAATGTGTGTCCAGAATGCAAGGTGTGTCCAGGTGTGTCAAGAATACAGGGTGGTTCTCTCCAGATGGTGCAGCTAAGTAAATAGCCATAAGGCAAGGCTGGAGCCAGGTGGCTCGGTCCTCTGCATGTGTCCTCTCCCCCTAGCTCACTCTGCCTCCAACACTAGGCTGGCAGGGAATCGATGAAAGGACTCCATCAAGTGTGTTTGGTAGACTTCGGTGCCCAGAACCGTGCTTGAAACATATCAGGCAATGAATTAATGAAGATCAAGTACAAGCAAATACGTCTCGTAGAAAGTGGACAGAGCTCGAGGTCAAGGAATTCCAGGCTTTCCAGGCTGGATCTGGCCAGTCATAAATCCCTTCGACTGCATCTCAAGAGGAGCTCCAGGAAGATGAGGATGGAGACTCGCACCTGCCTGGACAGGTCGCCCTGGCTCCCAAGCATGGCCCTCTGCTGCCCTCTCGTGGCTCACCTGTCGGAGAGCGCGCGGATGCTCCTCATCTGTGCACAACCTCCAGGAGCGCTCATCCACCCTGGACAGGATCCTGCTGTCTTTTCACTAAGGTTTTAGTAGCAGAGCCACAGCAGAGCCATTGCAGGGGGAACATTGGTTTTGGTTGGGGGAGCTTTGGGGACTCTCTCATACAGAGATCCCGACCCAAATAAGCTTATGCTCTGTGTTGCTTGTAGAATAAACCAACAACAAGGGTCCCTTTTTCTGAGCTTGCCCGAGCAAGAACTGCACACTGAAGGGGATCCTGGCCGTTGGAATAATGTTTTTCAGAACCCAAATTTTGCCGTTCTGACCGTTTTATGGATGGCAAACTGATTAGGCGTTGAGTGTTGTGATCTCAAAAATGTGCTCCTGCTCTGTTGATGAGCAGATGGTACTGTCCACATGGAGACAGAAGGTCCCATTTGAAATTCATGTTGAATTGTCACACAGGGTTAAGTAGTCCTTTACATTCTATAAATAAACCCTACTTACAACAAGAAAATGAAAACTCAATCCGAACTTCTAAGTTGATTTCAGTGGATCAGAGGACTGAATGCTTCCTTTGTGTTATAAAGTACATTTCTTTTTTGTCTCAGTGTATCTTTTGCCCTTGAATATGACATTTGCCATGGATTATGAAAGTGCCTGAGAGCATGCTTTCTGAGAACCTCATTAAGGAACCTATCCCGGGATCCCTGGGTGGCTCAGCGGTTTGGCGCCTGCCTTTGGCCCAGGGCGTGATCCTGGAGACCTGGGATCGAATCCCACGTCAGGCTCCCAGTGCATGGAGCCTGCTTCTCCCTCTGCCTGTGTCTCTGCCTCTCTCTCTCTCTCTCTCTCTCTCTGTGTGTGTGTGTGTGTGTGTGTGTGACTATCATAAAAAAAAATTAAAAAGGAACCTATCCCAGGCGATGGTGCTCCCACAGCTGAATCACAGACTCATGGGGGCATTCCATGTGGAAGGAGAGTTTGGAGAACTATATTCTCATTTTTGGCTTTGTCTCTGGAATAGAATTTCCTTCACTTGACCACAAACAGCAGCCAGATACTCAAGAGAATCATTTCGGGCTCTCCCAAAATCGCTTAGTTTTGTTTCAACTTTGAACTGAAAAAGAAAGAAAGAACATATATAAATTGCCGGCTTTGTATCAAGTATTAAGATAGGCGTTTTGCAACCGTGAGCTCATTAACTGTTACTGTGATGGATTGGCAGAGGCTGCTCATTTGTCTATTGCCGTGTGACAACCCTCTCAAATCTTAATGGTTTAAATAATTATTCTTTTTTCGTCACAATTTTCATGAGTTGACTGGGCTCATCTGGCGATTCTCACTTGGGCTCAGTCATGGGATTGCAGTTAGGCAGTAGCTACAGATGGAGTCTGCCGAAGGTGATGTCGAAGATGGGTCACTCACCTGACTGGTGATTGATGCTGGGTATCGTGGAGCCATCCAGCAGAATGCCTATTTGTGGCCTCTTCTTACAGTATGATGTCTGGGTTTGGAGAGAAGATGTCCCAAGAGTGAGCATTCCATGAGAAAGACAGTGGGAACTCCTGGGTGGATTAAGGGCAACATCTAAAATTGGGAAAGCATCCTTTCCACTGAATCCTATTAGCCAAAGAAGCCATATGTCCAGTCCAGATTCAACAGAGTGGAAAAATAAACTGCACCTCTTGAAAGGGGGCTGGCAGAGAAGTATGGGGATGAGACAGATTGCTGGATCATACATATCCTCCATATGCAAATTCTGCTTTCCACTCCCCCGAGGACTCCAGGACCTCAGCTCATCCCATTACAGTATCAGCTCAAAGCCCGGGGTCTCATCAGCCGAAGCAGACCCAGATGGGTAATCGTCCTACAGGCAATTCCTTGAATCATCTTGAGTATGATTGACTTCAATCTGAGGAACCTCGAACTAAAGATACAAAACCATCCACTGTGCTCTTGTCAAACACACAACCGAGCAAAGAATTCCTTCAATAGATATTCCTACCCAAGGGACAAAAATCAAGAGGTGCATAGCAACTAGTGGTCCATAGTGATTCCAGTTGTGCACTTATTGCCAGCGTTTTGGTTTGAGACCTGTCCTGTTCCCTCCCTGGTTGGGCTCGGTGTTCTTGGATCCCCTGTCGGGGTCATCCACCCATTTGCTACAAGAAGTAGACTATGTTTGCAGCTGACCATGGTCCTCAGCCTGATTCCTGCCCATAGGATGCCTCAAGTCCATTTTTAAGAAGACCCTCTTATATTTTTGACTATTTCTATCCAGGTTTCTCTAAGCAGTATTTCCGATGATATAATAAAAATAATAACAATAGCAACTAAATCACTATATTTTTTAAGATTTTTTATTTATTCATGAGAGAGCGAGAGAGAGAGAGAGAGAGAGAGAAGCAAGCTCCATGCAGAGAGCCCCACGTGGGACTCGATCCCGGGTCTCCAGGATCACACCCTGGGCTGAAGGCAGGCACTAAACCGCTGAGCCACCCAGGGATCCCCTAAATCACTATATCTTAAAAATGTTATGGGCTTATATTTAGTTTTATTGAGGTTTCCTTTATTAGATAAAGCCACAAACAACTCTTTTTGAGATATCTCTCTGGCATGAGCTCAGAATCACAGTGCTATGGAGGAAAATCTTTAACTTCCTTAAGAAGCCCTTATTTGTATAGCTGAGAGGGGACTGTGAACGTTTTCTGTATTTCTCTTTCTCAAATCTTAACAAAGCACATCACAACCACATACTTGAGATGATCTCTACCCTGTAGACATTTCTTTCTTTTTCTCCTTCTTCTTCTTTTTTTTTTTCTTTTTGGTAGCTTTTCTCTGCTTGAAATGACTGGTTATGAGAAACAATTGTATTTTTGAACCCAGAATGGCCTGGATTCTTGATAGTTCTTCTAAATTCTGCTGGAAGAGTGAACAGTTACTCTTTTTTTATTTGCTCGTTTTTTAAAAAGCTCATCTTCTGTAGAATATCCATGGCTAAAAGAAAGGACCTGGTACTTCTACCATGATGCCCGATAAGAGTTTTAGGCTAACACACCTGTACACCGGATTTTTCGTGTTCGTGTTTGCACCAGTTTTTTCTCAGATTTCTGTGAGTCTGTATAATGTTCCCCCCCGATCCCAGCATGGTTTGCTCATCTTCCTTGTGGATTCCACTACAGCCTCTCCAGGTTCTTCAGCCCCATCCTGAGATTTTGTTGCAGCAACATACATCTTCAGTCTGGTACCTGTTTCTCTCCTGGCCTTCTGTTGTATGACAAAACACCAGAAAACCTTGTGTGTTAAAAGCATAATTTATTTTTTGTTTTCCTCGTGAGTCTGTGAGCTGTCTGGGCTCTGGTGAATTTTGTTCACTGGGGTCTTCCATGATGCTTCATGAACCTAGATTACAGGGGGAGTCTCCTGAAAGCTCAGGTGGCTAGACTTCTAAGGTGATTTGCTTACACAGTGGCAGGTGACACTGGCTGATGCTAATGCTGCCGCTGAGGTAGGGCTGCTGAATGGTGCATTTGGGCATGCTTGAGCTATCACAGTACAGAGTCTGGGCTCTGAGCTGGAATATCCCAAAGACAAGGGCCCTAGGAGGCAGGACATGGATGTTGCCTGTCCAGTTAAGGGCCATGCCTAGCCTATGCCTGCAACTTGCACAGTGTCCCTTCTTCTGGGCCCATCACGATGGGCTTTATCATGTGTTGGGTTACTCTAAGATCACATTGTAGAATAGCTTGTGTGATGGGAGATATTTTTGTGGCCAACTTTGGAAAATTTAATGTGCTATAGAGGCACTGCTCTCGGGTTTTATACGTAAAAAAAGAAATATCAGAGTTTGGCACTGTCTCCCTTAGTCAAGGGCTTCGCTCAAGCAATGGTCTTCTGTCATCCTTATTTTTCCATTTTAAACAATTTGCTTCTGTCACCCCCCCCAAAAAGGCGTGCTCTAAACTCCCCTATTTTAAGGTAAAGACTCTCAAGTCCATATCAACCTTCAATGGATTCCCTATTTCTGCTCCTGTTTATAGCAAGCTTCATCTCTGCCCATTCTTTCTTAAACCCTCTCTGATCAGCTGTTGCCCTCTTTTTACCAACTTCTCATTGATATCACCAAACTATCACTTTGCTAAACCCAGTAGTTGATGGTTCAGTCCTCATGTTACTGCACATATAGTAACCTCTGACTGAGTTGACTTTTCCTCTACTAAATGCTTTATTATTTAGCTTCCCCAATAACAGACTCACATTGTTTACCGTCCACCTCACTGGCCAGACTATTTTTCCTATCTTAGTTATCTCTCATTTCATAACCTTAAAATATTGTAGTACCACGGATCTCAGTGTTTGACCTTGTCCCTTTTATTTTAAAAATTATATTATCACTCCCAAAAACATCGCCCAATATCATGGACTTGAATATCTTCTATAAACTAATGTCCCCCCCAGATAATATCCTCAGCTTGGACCTTGACTTGATCACCAGACCACATACCCAACTGATCATTCACCATCTCCGATAATGTCCAGTAGGCATCATACACTTAACTGATTCAAAATTGAATTCCTGTATTTATTCGCAAAGTTGTCTCTGTAGATCCCTACCTGAGTTAATGGAAATTCTGCTTTTCTATGATGTCAAACCAAAGAGTAGCAGATTATCCTGAATTTATCTCTTACTGTCAAACCATAGAACCAGCCCTTCAACAAATCTCTTTCCCTTACCTTAATAATATATTCAGAATATGAGCACTTCCTGTCTTTCCTCCATGACTATCCCAGTCTGAATTTCTACCAGAATTGTTTCAATAGCCTCTTTGCTGTCTTCCTTTATTCAAACTTATTTCCTGTAATATATATGCAACAAATCAGCAAATCATCCTTGTGAGATGTATGTCAGATTATTAGACTTCTCTGCTCAAACCCTGCAAAGGCTCTCTGGCTCATCCAATGTAAAGTAAAACTTTACAACGACCCATAAAAATATAATCAGCTTCCTACGGAGCAGCTCATTGGACTCCTCCAATAATTGTACCAAATCTTGGACTCAGTGTTGGTTTCTTGTCCTGACAGATTAAGAATTTAGCAGCAGCTGTAGCCTGACCAGTCATAGCAAGGAGACACTCCTGCTGATGGTCACATTCACTCCTGACACCATGGCTACTCTGTTTATGGCTCTCTCCATAAATACTGGGGTGGCTAAGGGCAAACATGGCCAACATGTCCTACCCACTAGATGTTCCAGCACCTCTTCTGTGGCAGATGCTCTCTGGTGGGCATCAATGTGAAACAGAAAGAGCCATACACTCACACACCCCTCTGCACTCCTCTTCCCCAGACATCCCGATCTCTTTTCTCTCAGATGTTGTACATTTTAAAGAATGCATACAAACCCTAAAGATTTACAAATTTCTATTATTTCACAGGCTGCAATCATGTTGTTCAATTGTTGAGGGACAGGGATAATACATATTATTGACAGAGCGCACAAATGAGCCATATTGTGTGCTAGATGGATTCGTGTATCCTATGTGTCCTCTCAACAGCTCTCTGACATGTGTATGATTACCCTGCTTATTGCAGCTCTCAAAGGGAAAGTGATAGCAGGGCTGTTAACTGGTCGAGCTATGATGGGAACCTAAGTGCATCTGACTCACACCCTGCATTGATTGAATAGCGTAGCGCTCAGTACATGGTGGGCTCTTATGAAATTCACTTCAAGGCCCTTTACAAAGGAAAGGATAATTCTCACTGGGGTAATATGAAACTAATAATGAGGTTTATGTAGGAGGGATTTGTAAAATGCAAGATGCTGAAGATTGCCATATCTGCAGTAAATCACATTGATCCCTGCTTCTCTAGTGTACTGGCTATTTCTTGAAATTAAAATCAGAAAATCATGATATTAGAGACTAGAAGGTGAGACCTTTAAGATGATCATGCCAAATGCTTTCGTTTTGCGGATGAAAGGGACTCAAGTGCAGGGAGAATAAGTGAGTTCCCTAAAATCAACTCATAAGTTAGTCCCAGTGGCTGAACAAAGACCCTGGCCCAGCCCAACTCTCTCCCCATTATAAAGTGAGACTTCAAATGGAAATTTCATTTCATTAATGTCTTTCATTAAGCTGGGACCCTTCTCCCAACCTCACTTAAGCAGAATCAGCCAACCTAATTCAAGCCTAAACGAGTTGATGAAACAGCAATTGTAACAGATTTCACATTTCACACCCCATGCATTGTACCGTGTCCACTGGAAAAAAAAAAAGCAGTGGCCATGGAGAGCTCACTCCCAATAAAAAAGTGGAGTGTGCACAGGTGGTCTTTATATTCGAAGCCAGCTCTACGAATCTATGGCTCTCCTGTTGGGGGATCTTGTTTCCTTCCCATTCTATGTCTCTGTTTCACGATTGCTTAAGTGGCAAAGATAAGAAAAATGGCACAAACATTTATTAGTTGGTTTATTTATCTTTGAAGCAGGATTTATTAGGTGCCAGCAACAGAAATCCACTCTGGCCATTGGAAAGGAAAAGTGAGGTGGGGATGACTGGGAAGACAAGAATTAGTTGAAAAATGAAGGCAGGCCTTAAAAAGAAATACATGAAGTCAGGACTAAATGAGTTGGCATTCGTGAGGCACTTCAGATAGTGCCCAGCATGCGGTAAGGACTGTGATATATGGGGAAATAAGAGAACAAAATAAAGACTGGGACCAGGGCAGCTCTGCCACTTGGCACAACAGTAGCTATGACATTTTTATTCATGTCACCATCAGTGCCTTTGTGCTGACCAAATTCCAAGGGCAGTCTGAGTGTCCCAGCATGGACTGTGATGCCATCCCCTGGCACGACCAGAAGGGGCACTTGACTGGCTGTCCTACTGATAGGGCATAACAAAGTGACAGAGGTGGCTTCTCAGTGCACCGCCGGTTCTGGCATCAACCGCAGTGCACCTGAAGGCTGGGCAGTCCAGAATGGTGCTCTCCAAAATTTGTATCATCCAATTCATGCAAAAATATTAAGGATTAATATTCAGTGTTAGGAGCCAACTCCCAAGGATGGAAACTCATGGCTGTGAGATTCATGAGAAATCACTTCACTCTTCTACACCCTAGGATTCTTGTTTGTAAAATGGGAGGGTACAATAAGAATGCCATAAAGGTCTTTAAGAGGAGCCCTAAAAAATAAATTTATAAAAAAAATCTCCCCCCCAAAAAAAGAGGAGCCCTAAAAGCATGGATGCTCAGAGCAGGCCTGACACGTCAGACACAATCAATCAATTGTAAGCTTTTCTCATCAGCCATGGGCCTTTGGAAAAGGTTCATGCTCTTCCTGAGTCTCAGTTTCCGCTCCTGAAAATGCAATCCGTATGCTATCAGCTCTGCAGCACCACAATCAGGGGATTAGATGTAGTAGAGGAACAACAAGTTGTAATAGAGTCGATGTCTACTGAATTATAGTAAGAATGAATTATTATCAATTTCATTATTGCCATATTTTAAATGAGGAAGCAAAGATGCAAATCATTGAACTCACAGAAGAATGGCTTTACTACTATCATTTTGGGCTTTGTTATTGTTTGACCAAATCTATAATTATAAGACTGTGGGTTATAAGCCAACCCAGGCACGGATGGGACCCCAATTTTCTCCTGCACAATGGTGTTCCTTGAACTATTCCTTACCGTAATCGATGGAAGGAGCTGGGCATCATACCATATGTGTCAGCCACCTTCCAGGATGTGCGATAATGGGGTGTGCTCTCGTACGACACTGTCAAGCCCTGGCAAGGGCTGTTTCTACATTTCTGGATTCCTGTAATGAAGGATGCAGTGAAAGAGTCACAATTTCCCCGCAGGTAAATGTTGCTCTTCCAACTCCACCACTGGGGAATCAGTAAAACTCAAGGACCTGAGCGAATTGCCAGCAGGTGTGGATATTCAGACAGCTATAAATTATCACTAAATTTGGCACCAAACAGAGCGGTATTTCTGAATAATTCTTTTATGCCTGTCATAAGAATTTGGCATGCAATTCTGTGCTGTAATACATGTCGTAAATACAATAATTTACGGTTTGTTTCTACCCAGTACTGTGCAGTGTCGTGCTAAACTTGGGAACAAGTACAATTAGAACTATAATCAGTTGTGACATTTCTTGAAATGTTTCTATTTAATTGTTGTTTTTTTTTTTTTTGCTACAGACTGACATTAATAGCTATTTTTTTTTGAAAAGACAAATCATAATAATTTCTCTAGAGAAAAAAATGACAAAGATAAATGATATTCGTGCAAGAAAACAGAATTGATCCAGAGACAGATGGTTGGCCGTGTGAAAAGGAAAATCAGAAGTTCTATGGCTTTAGTTTGGCACCCTGTAAGCATCACCTAAAGGACAAACAGGAAGTGGCCAAATGTATTTCCATCTCTTCTCCTCCTTGTTATAGCCTGCATCGCTCGGTGGCAGGTTGGCTCGGGCTCTCCTCCAAACAATGGGAAGAGTCCAGGCTTTGGAGGCAGGAACATCTGGGGAGCAACCATGGGATCACCAATCACTTTCTAACAATGGGACTGGGGGCAGCACTGCGCCACCTGTTTTCTGGGGGTTATACTACCAAATTTCTCAGAGTTGTTTTGAACAC